>NC_044565.1:6032592-6332592 GCF_007565055.1 Rhinopithecus roxellana
CATGCACACATGTGGGTCCACACAGGGCATACGTGTATGCAGGTATTCGTGTGCTTTCATGTATATATGTGTGTATGTGTATGAATATGTCCATGTGTATGCATGCATGTCTATATGTATGCTTTATTTTTTCTGAGACAAAGTCTTGCTCTGTTGCCCAGGCTAGAGTGCAGTGGTGCAATCTCAGCTCACTGCAAGCTCCGCCTCCCGGGTTTACGCCATTCTCCTGCCTCAGCCTCCCGAGTAGCTGGGACTACAGGTGCCCACCACCTCGCGCGGCTAGTTTTTTGTATTTTTTAGTAGAGACGGGGTTTCACCATGTTAGCCAGGATGGTCTCGATCTCCTGACCTCGTGATCCGCCCGTCTCGGCCTCCCAAAGTGCTGGGATTACAGGCTTGAGCCACCGCGCCCGGCCTGCTTTATTTTTTTGAGACAAAGTCTTGCTCTGTTGCCCAGGCCGGAGTGCAGTGGTGCTATCTCGGCTTACTGCAACCTCCACCTTCCGGGTTCAAGCCATTCTCCAGCCTCAGCCTCCCAAGTAGCTGGGATTACAGGCATGTGCCACCATGTCTGGCTAATTTTTGTATTTTTAGTAGAGATAGGGTTTCACCATTTTGTCCAGGCTGATCTGGAATTCCTGATCTCAAGTGGTCCACCCTCCTCAGCCTCCCAAAGTGCTGGGATTACAGGCCTGAGCCACCACACCCGACAATATGGATTTTTAAGTAGGAGAGGCTTACAGCCAGTGGAAATGCTCCAGTTGAGAGGAAGTGGTGGAACACGTGAATGGGAAGAGTACTTGCTGCTGTGGGTCACAGAGGGGCTGGGAAGGGCGGGCTCCATGGCGCAGTGCAGGCGGGTGCTGCGCATGGGATGGAGCTGGTGTGGGTTCCACTCCTCAGGCTGGGGGTAGGGTTGAACTGTTAGAAATTTGTAGGATCCAGTACCTACCTCCTGCCTACAGAGCTCAATTTCTTTTAGTTGTTTATTTTTCAGATGTCACTGTGAAGATTGTCACTGCGGTGGTGTTTGGCAGGGAATCAGCTGATGCCTCTTTAATGGTCCTGTGGTAGTGAGATGTGGCGTGAGGCTGAGGACAACGGTGGGGCCAGGGTTTTGAAATGGGAATGGCAGTTCTCAGGTTTCATTACATCGACTTTCATTTATTCATTGCACACTGTGTGATGGGGCAGGTATGGCTCTCATGGTCAGTGCAGCTGTGGTCTTTTAAGGCTCAGGCTGGGGATGGGATGGGCACAGAGAGAAGGCAGGTGGTCACTGGGTGATGCAGGAGCCCCAGGGCTGCCCCAGCCTGCCCCTGCCTGACCTGATGGGGAGGACCCCTGCGTCTCACCCCACCTGGGCCCTGTGGTGGAGCCAGCAGAGTGAGGCCTTTGTCTTGTGATTAGCAAGAAAGTGGAAAAGCTGCGGGAACCCCAAACACTTTCAACCTTGAGAAAGCTGTGGCTCTGATGTGAGTGACAGATGGTATAACTTCTGTTTTCAGATTTTGATTAACTCGTTTTCTTATTTTTCTTGTCCCTCACAACCCTCCTTCTCCAAAATGAGATTTAGAAAACTGCACTTCCCAGGCTCCCCTGCTGCTAAGGGCAGTCATGTGACTGGGCTCTGCCAATCAGAAGCTCAAGGTGAGACTTGCAGGGAGACTGAGTCCAGGACTCTCCAGCTGGTTTGGGGTGTGGCAGGTTCCAGGTGGTTCTGGGGCCGTGGGCCAGTCCTTCATAGGGTATAGCTAATTGGAAGTCTCTAAGGGGCACCTATGAGTGTTATAAAATTCTTTTAGCTTAATAAGAACCCTGGCTGGGCACAGTGGCTCATGCCTGTAATCCCAACACTTTGGGAGGCCGAGGCAGGCGGATCACCTGAGGTCGGGAGATCGAGACTAGCCTGACCAACATGGAGAAACCCTGTCTCTACTAAAAATACAAAATTAGCTGGGTGTGTTGGTGCGCACCTGTAATCCTAGCTACTCAGGAGGCTGAGGCAGGAGAATCGCTTGAACCTGAGAGGCAGAGGTTGCAGTGAGCAGAGATCGCGCCACTGCACTCCAGCCTGGGCAACAAGAGCAAAACTCTGTCTCAAAATAAATAAATAAATAAAAGAACTCTAAAGAACATTGCAGTCAGGGCTCTTGAGCTGCTTGCTAGAGCCTGCTTTCACTCTGCGGAGTATACTTTCATGTCAATAAATCTGTGCTTGTGTTACTATGCCTTTTGGTTGCTTTGTGTGTTTTGTTCAATTATTTGTTGAACATGCCAAGAACTTGGACAGCTCACAGTCAAGACCTTCCATCCAGTAACAGTGGTGGTAATGATGGTGGTGATGGGTGTGGTGGTGATGGTTGTGATGGTCGTGCTGGTGGTGATGGTGGTGGTGGTGGTGATGATGTTGATGGGTGATGGTGGTGGTGGTGACAATGGTGGTGATGGGTGTGGTGGTGGTGGTGATGGGTGTGGTGGTGATGATGGTGATGGGTGATGGTGGTGACGATGATGGTGGTGATGATGGTGGTGATGGGTGTGGTGGTGGTGGTGGTGATGATGGTGATGGTGGTGGTGGTGATGATGATGGTGATGGGTGTAGTGGTGATGGTGGTGATGGGTGTGGTGGTGATGGATGTGGTGGTGGTGATGGTGGTGGGTGTGGTGGTGATGAAGGATGATGGTGGTGATGATGGTGAAGGGTGTGGTGGTGATGGTGATGGGTGTGGTGGTGGTGATGAGTGGTGATGGGTGTGGTGATGGTGGTGGTGGTGATGGTGGTGGTGATAATGGTGATGGGTGTGGTGGTGATGATGGTGATGGGTGATGGTGGTGACGATGATGGTGGTGATGATGGTGGTGATGGGTGTGGTGGTGGTGGTGGTGATGATGGTGATGGTGGTGGTGGTGATGATGATGGTGATGGGTGTAGTGGTGATGGTGGTGATGGGTGTGGTGGTGATGGATGTGGTGGTGGTGATGGTGGTGGGTGTGGTGGTGATGAAGGATGATGGTGGTGATGATGGTGAAGGGTGTGGTGGTGATGGTGATGGGTGTGGTGGTGGTGATGATGGTGATGGGTGTGGTGATGGTGGTGGTGGTGATGGTGGTGGTGATAATGGTGATGGGTGTGGTGGTGGTGATGATGATGGTGGGTGTGGTGATGCTGGTGGTGGTGATGGTGGTGGTGATAATGGTGATGGGTGTGGTGGTGGTGATGATGGTGGGTGTGGTGATGGTGGTGGTGGTGATGGTGGTGGTGATAATGGTGATGGGTGTGGTGGTGGTGATGATGGTGATGGGTGTGGTGGTGGTGATGATGATGGTGATGGTGGTGGTGATGATGGTGATGGGTGTGGTGGTGGTGGTGATGGTGATGGTGGTGGTGGTGATGGTGGTGGTGATAATGGTGATGGGTGTGGTGGTGGTGATGATGGTGATGGGTGTGGTGATGGTGGTGGTGATGGGTGTGGTGGTGATGGTGGTGGTGCTGATGATGGTGGTGATGGTGGTGGTGGTGATGGTGGTGGTGGTGATGGTGGTGGTGATGATAGTGATGATGATGCTTGTGGCGATGGTGTTTTGTAATTGTGCTTCTCAGACTCTGCCACGCACATGGGCCAGGGAACCTTGTGAAACCATAGGTCCGGTTCTATTCAGACTCTGCTGTGCTTGTAGGTCTTGGGCATCTTGTGAAACCTTGGGTTCTGGTTCCATGGGTCTGCTGGGCTCACATGTCTCCATTTCTATGGAGCCTCAGCTGTTGCTGCTGCCACCTGCGGCAGGCCCTGAAGAGCGAGCACTGATGGCCAGGTTCTGCTCTGTGAGAAAGCCTCCAGGGTTCTGTGAAGGCTGATGCTGATCTTGGGCTGGGCTTTCAGGAGTCCCTCCCAGACATGCGCCACAGACCTGGCCAGTCAGAGCGCTCGCCTCTGCCACCATCCATGGTGGCAGGGGCCCCAGAACTGTACCACCTTTGCCACACCAGAAACTGCCCTCTGAGTGCTGGCCTAGAACAGATTGAAGAATTGGTTCTAGCAGTGCCTGGAAGGGCTCCCCAGACAGTGCTGTAAAGATGATGTTGCTGATAGCGGCTATGCTCTGCCAGGTCACGATGGCACCATCACCATGGTGCTCACCTATTATGTAAGCACAGCTCCCCCAGGGGCCAGCTGGTACAGCTGACGTAGGCCTTTAAGGAAGAGGTGTCAGTCCTGTTGGCACTCCCCCAATTTACTGTGGACTTGGGGGTGCCTGGATGCTTATTTCAGTGGCCACACGTGGGCTCCATCCATGGTTCAACAAATCTAGCATGAGCCTCGTCCCACACTCAGTTCATTATTAATTTCATGCAGAGACCAGTGGTCACAGCAGTCGCACAACTTTCTGGGGGCCTGCCACAGGTTTCATCACATGAGCATGGTGTTTCTTGCCCACGATGCTCACCAGGGCCTGTGGCCCTCAAGGTGCCGAGCTGCCCACACCTGCAGGTGATGAGAGGCCTGGAGATCTGAAAATCGGAGGACTCATCTGACCCAACTTTTCCAGGCCAGCACTGAAAGACTGAGGATCCCCCAGGTTCTCGAGGTGTGGAGGGGGTGCCAGCCATATGGCCAGGTAGAACCCATTGATTCCAGAGTCAGTCCCTGGGGTGCTGGCTCCTGGGGCCACTGTTCAGCACCCTTCCTCAAGTCCTGCAGCCCACCAGGCAGCAACTGCTCCCAGCCTGGCACTGAACGTGGGCCCAGAAGGAGCACAGGCCTTGGAGCCAAAGAGGAGGTCTGGACCCCACGGCACCACTTCATAGCAGGGTATCCCTGGGCAAAGGCCCTGATTTTTCTTGGCTTCCATTTGTTTACCAATAAAATGGGAAGGATCACAGTTCTGCCTCGCAGTGCCATTTATATGTATTTCATATAAAGGGTAACGTGGTGCCCAGCCTGTAAGTACTCAGTTGTGCTTCTTACTGATATCCTTATAACGTATTGTTACTGTTGCTGCTACAATTGCTCCAGGGCCATGTTGCAGATTAAGGAAAAACGCTGAGGACCAGAGGAGTTAAACCAGGTGCTCAAAACCATGAGGCAGGCTTTGGTTCTTCCCCGGCAGGCGGCACCCACTGCCGAGCTTACCTTAGCGTCGCACAGGCAGAGCTTTGGTGGTCCACCCCACTGCCCAAGCTGTGAGTTAGAGGAGTGAGGTCGTTGGTCATGTACCAAAGACTAAAAAGGGCTTCTCGGCCAGGCGCAGTGGCTCACGCCTGTAATCCAAGCACTTTGGGCGGCTGACACAGGCAGATCACTTGAGGTCAGGGGTTCAAGACCAGCCTGGCTTCAAAGCCAAGTACCCAAGGGTTATCGCTCACAGGCTGTTTCGAAGCTCTTGTGCTCTTGGCCTCTCCATAGTCAATTGTTAATTACATGTATCAGCAGAATTGTGTCAACTTCTGAACTACACACACTTTTCCAGATCCCTCATCTTATCTCTGGATCACTTTCCTTTCTTTGAAGCAAATTCCGAGTAGTTCTTTTGGGCAAAAAACAGGGTCTGTGATGAGTAAACTGATTTTTTCATTAATAGTTCATTTAGCCTGTTCTCTTGGATGAGCATTTAACTGAATTTAAGATCCTATGTTTACAGTAATTTTCCCTTTGCATTTTGCATATATATTATTCCATTGTCTTCTGACACTTCATGGTACTGTCAAGGCAAATTTATAGGTCATCTTTGCTTTCCAGAGGCTTTTTGTTTGTTTGTTTGGGACAGAGTTTCACTCTTGTAGCACAATCTCAGCTCACTGCAACCTCCACCTCCCAGGTTCAAGTGATTCTCCTGCCTCAGCCTCCCGAGTAGCTGGGATTACAGGCACATACCACCACACCCGGCTGTTTGTATTTTCAGGAGAGATGGGTTTCACCATGTTGGCCAGGCTGGTCTCGGACTCTTGACTTCAAGTGATCTGCCTGCCTCAGCTTCCCAAAGTGCTGGGATTACAGGAGTGAACCATCATGCCCAGCCTGCTTTCTAGAGGCTTTTAATACTTTTCTCTTTATTATTGACATTCTGCTCAACATCTACTAGCACACTGGTTTGTAGACATCGTTGTGTATGTGTGTGTGGGTTATTTGCAAGAACATGAAAGTGTGCATCTATAGATAAAATTCTGACTTGTCCTTTTGCTTAATGCATGGTGAGCAACATTTTCGGCTAATACAGACAGACATGTTTATAGACCCATGTTTATTACCAACGTCTCCTGTCCCACTCAATGGGTGCGTCTGAACTTAGTGCTTCTTTTATTGCAAGACAATTACGCTGTGTCTACTTTGACATGATCAAACTTAGGGAAATCAATGTGTTAGCACATATCTCTATAGTTTAGACATAGAATGGAGTCACCCTGAGGGCAGACATTTTCTTTTTCATTGGCATATCACACAGCACCTGACCCGTAGGAAGTTCCCAATAAGGCCGGGCGCGGTGGCTCACACCTGTAATCCCAGCACTTTGGGAGGCCGAGGCGGGTGGATCATGGGGTCAGGAGATAGAGACTATCCTGGCTAACATGGTGAAACCCCATCTCTGCTAAAAACACAAAATATTAGCCGGGCGAGGTGGCGGGCGCCTGTAGTCCCAGCTACTCGGGAGGCTGAGGCAGGAGAATGGCGTGAACCCAGGAGGTGGAGCTTGCAGCGAGCCAAGATCGCGCCACTGCACTCCAGCCTGGGCGACAGAGCGAGACTCCGTCTCAAAAAAAAAAAAAAAAGAAAGTTCCTAATAAAGAAGTGCTGGGTGAATCAGTGAAAGGGTGTACTCGGCATTTAGAATCTTTATAGACAATGCCACTATTGTCCAACAGTCTACGAGGCCAGAAGATCAGCAACCAGCAATTCCAGGGCCCCTCTTGCAAATAGGCACAGATTTCTGCAAGAAAGTTGGAACTGTTCTTTTGCAAAGTGAGGCCTGACTTCCATGACTATGAGGCAGCCACACACCTACGGAGTCAGCCATGTCTTTCCCTCCTGTGGCTGTGGAGAGCTGCCCGACACCATGTGTTGCTGAAAAAGCTCCAGTAAATGCCTTCAGGTTCTAGTAAAATTACGGAGCAGAAGCTCTGGAAATCCTTTCACTTCCAGCTACTATGAATACCGAAAAGCGGACAAGGATGCATTTCCTGGCTGGCAAAAGAACACATCTTCAGGAGCCCGAAATAAGGAGAGACCTGGACAAGGGATCAGTCAACATGGGTTTGGATCATAATCCCAAGACACAGGACTGAATGCCATAGTCTACACCCCTAGAGTCTAAAATCTCTAACATCTAAAACCCCAAGAATCCCAATCACAGGACAGTTGCACCGTGTTAGACAGCACTGTTTGTTCTTGTCTTTTATTATTTGGAAATTAAGTGTGGTTTCAGGAGGAGATGGGCATGGATGCCAAATTGACAAGGGGTGAACTTGTGGACCTAACTTTAAGTGTCAACTCAACTGCATTCAGAAATACCTGGAAACCTGGTAACACATTATTTGGGGTGTGTGTGTGAGGCATTTCCAGAGGAGATCAGCACATGAGTCTGAGGTGGTTGTGTGGGGGAGGACCTGCCATCATGTTGGTGGGCACCAGCTAATCCACAGCACCCTGGAGAGAACAGATACAGAAGGTCAATTTTCTCCCTGAGGGCTGGGACAGACCTCTTCTGCTTTCTGCTGCCTTGGACACAGAACTCCAGGCTCTCCAGCCTTTGGACTCTGGACTTTACACCAGGGGCCCCTGACTTCTCAGGTTTTCAACCTCGTAATGAGAGTTACACCTATCCCCTCCCATCCACAATGGGTCCTGAGGCTTTTGGCTTGAGCCACGCTACTGGCTTCCCGTGGTCTCCAGCTTGCAGACAGCCTGCCGTGGGACTTCTCAGCCTCCATAATCATGTGAGCCAGTTCCCCTAATAAACCCCTCTCATATATCCATATCCAGCTCTTATTGGTTCTGTCTCTCTGGAGAACCCTGACTAATACAGATTTGGTATTGTGGAAGTTGAATACTGTTCCTTCTTACCATATTTCTTACAACACAATGGAAGAAAGAGATCTATGGAATTGTTCCCTTGCAAAAAGGCTGCCATAAGTGTATGAAGCTACTCAATGGTGAAAGATAAAAGTTTAAAAGCTAATTATTATTGGCACTGTAAAAGCAGAAAATTGCTTAATTGAAACAGTCAAACAATAATGAGATCTTCAAATAGACAGCATATACCTGCAAAATTTGTAGACCACAATCACTCTCCAGATACATGTGCAGTGAATGTTTTGAAGACCATGGAAGTGAAAACTCAGGTGAAAAATACAAGAAATCTCCCAAGTCGCATTATCCATTCAGGCCTGACTTCTGCCCCTTCACACACAGCACCATGCTTGCCTTCAAAAAATGCCCTTCGGTTGGGCACGGTGGCTCATGCCTGTAATCCCAGCACTTTGGGAGGCCAAGGCCAGCGGATCACGAGGTCAGGAGATCGAGACCATCCTGATTAACACAGTGAAACCCTGCCTCTACTAAAAATACAAATAATTAGGTGGGCACGGTGGCGGGAGCTGTAGTCCCAGCTACTCAGGAGCCTGAAGCAGGAGAATTGCTTGAACCTGGGAGGCGGAGGTTGCGGTGAGCCAAGATAGTGCCACTGCACTCCAGCCTGGGCAACAGAGTGAGACTCTGCCTCAAACAAAACAAAACAAACAAACAAACAAACAAATGCCCTTCATCTGAGAATAAACGAATCTGACAAGCTCAGTGAGCTTCAGAACCAAGGACGTTTGCTGTCTGTCATCGGGGCTCCTCCAGTGCCACAAACACACTGCATGGTGAGATATTCTTGATTAGGAATTTGACGTTGAAGAGGATAGACTTCTTATATTTACCACTAAATCTGACATAGAAAAACTAGTGCATGCTTCACTTCAACTAAAGATGGCACTTTCAGAACTGTCCCCACTGTTTTTTTTTCAAGTATATACAATTCAAGTTCCTGGTGAATCTGAAAAGTCTAGAACTTTATCTCCTCATTTGTGTTTCAACGACAGGAAAAAGTGAAGCCCTTTATGAATGTGTGTTTGAAGATTTGGTGGACTTTGCAGAAAAGAATTGATTTCGATGGAATCCCCAAACCTTGATAATAGATTGGGAGAGAGCTGTGACCAAACTCCTACAAGTGAACGTCCAGGTGTTGCCATTAGGTTCGCTTTTTTAATTCAGCCCAATACATTTGGCAGAAAATTCAGACTGCTTTTACAAAGCTGGTAGCACACAGTAACCAGCCAGAGTGATATGTGTTGTAAACAAAAATAAAATTCTAAGTCCCCCAACCGACTGAATGGACCTCCCTGTTGGCCAAGAGGGTCCTAAAGAAATCTGAGAAACTCATTAAGCCATGACTGGAAGGTGGGGGTTTGGACATGCCTCATTAGACCTTCCTCTCTTTGGAGTTTAGGCACAACGGACCAGCATTAACACTAAAACAGAGATCTTAAGACTGACAAACACTCTTTGTAGCAAAAGATACCAAATTCCAACCTGACTCTAGTACAGAATCACATGACAGATAGCAGGCTCTAAAGGAAGGCAAAGTATTTTACCCTCAAATATACTTATTTGACATATTTTGAAACAGGCCTGCAAAGCTGTGCCTTGCAGAGGAAATTTGGATTCTGTAGAGGATCTCTTTCCCTTGCTAAGTCTTTTCTAGAGAGCCTGACACCATTAAAGTTCCGATAAGAGACATTTACCACCAATTCTCCCTGAAGCCTGCTACATGGAGGCTTCATCTTTGTATTAAGAACCTTGGTTTCTATAACCTCCCTTATCTTAACTGAAGCATTTCTTTTTTCTTTTTTTTTTTTTTTTTTCCCCCAGACATAGTCTCACTCTGTTGCCAGGCTGGAGTGCAATGGCGCAATCACGGCTCACTGCAAGCTCCACCTCCTGGGTTCATGCCATTCTTCTGCCTCAGCCTCCTGAGTAGCTGGGACTACAGGCACCCGCCACCATGCCCGGCTAATTTTTTTTTTTTTTTTTTTGTATTTTTAGTAGAGATAGGGTTTCACCTTGTTGGCCAGGCTGGTCTCAATCTCTTGACCTTGTGATCTGCCCTCCTTGGCCTCCCAAAGTGCTGGAATCTCAGGCGTGAGCCACCGCGCCCAGCTAACTCAAGCAATTCTTTAAGCTGAATTCAACCCTTCAGGAAAAGCTTAATCCTTCAACCAACTGCCAATCAGAAAATCTTTGAATCCACCTGTGACCTGGAAGCCCCAGTTTTGAGATGCCCTGTCTTTTGGGGCTGAACCAATGTTTACCTTATATGTATTGATTTATGTCTTTGCTAGTAACTTCTTTCCCCCTAAGATGTATACAACTAAGCTGTAACCCACCTTGGGCACATGTTCTTAGCACCACCTAAGGCTGTGTCACAGGCCATGGTCCTCGTATTTGGCTCAGAATAAACTTCTTCAAATAGTTTACAGAGTTTGGCTTTGTTCATCAATAGCATTTATATATTTTGCTTTTTGACCTATTTCTTTATGAGTACAATTTGTCTGCTCATAACTGTTATATCTCTGTGGCTGCCGTTAATGTACCTAAGTATTTATGATGGCAAAAAGATGGAAGTTCTTATTGCCTGTTTTATTGTGTAAAGTGGCTGAGGAAGTGTTCTGTCATGTGTTTATGTGGTTTTCAAATAAGTCCCCCTTAAAAATATGAATAAATATCTTTAAAATAATTACAATTTTTTTTCCCAGAATTATATTTTTGAGATTTTGATCTTTTGGGATTTCAGCATTTGGGATTATGGCACTTGGAGTTGTGTCTTCTGGGATTATGACTGGCAACCAGTCAGCACAGAAGCCAACACAGCCATCACCTGGGAGTGGGGGGGTGTGCAGCGACCACTTTAAGCATCTTGATGAAAAGATGGCTTGATTTCTAAGGGGGAAAGGAGGTGAGGGTTAGGATACAAACAAAGTTATAAATTGTAATTGAATGGCTGGGCACGGTGGTTCACACCTGTAATCCCAGCACTTTGGGAGGCTGAGGTGAATGGATCACAAGGTCAGGAGATCAAGACCATCCTGGGTAACACAGTGAAACCCCGTCTCTACTAAAAATACAGAAAAAAAAAAAAAGAAAAGACAGAAAAATAGCCAGGTGTGGTGGTACACGCCTGTAGTCCCAGCTATTTGGGAGGCTGAGGCAGGAGAATGGCTTGAACCTGGGAGCCAGAGACTGCAGTGAGCTGAGATAGTGCCAGTGTTCTCTAGCCTGGGCAACAGAGCAAGACTCCATCTCTAAAAAAAAAAAAAAAAAAAAAAAAAAGAAATTGGAATTGAAATCCCCACGTAAAGCCATAACTTTCAAGACTACAACTTCCATGAAAATGTGGTCCAGAAATATTCCATCCAACAGCATGGGAGATGAGAAGGAAGCTTGGCTCTTTAACCCTGGGAATGAGGAGGGAGAAATGTCCCCTCCTACGTACGGATCAGGATGGAGGCCCTCATGTTGATTTAGGATTTAGGTCACCCCCACCTTTGAGGAACCCCCAAGCTGAGCCTTTAATACAAAAAGTGGCCCTGGGCAAGGGACAGTCTCTGGAAAACAGGGTCAGGCAGGAGGACTGTCCAGCGTGCCCGGGTAGATTGCACCACCACACCAAGGACGTGCTGGGAAGTCCAATGGCATCAGCCTGCCCAAGGCCAGCTCTGACATGACAGCGGGAGGCTCACAGGGACACACAGCACATCACAGCTGCTGAGGGGCCGAGGCCTTTGAGATTCCTGAGGAAGAATGGGGAGTGGGGAACTGATTAAAGTAAAATGAAAAATAACAAATGGATCTTTGCCCTCCCCTGTGAAAACCCTCCTAGCACCTCACCTGGCTCCCCACAGCCCCCAGCCCAGGCCTCACGCCCCCTTGCTGCCCACTCCTGGCCAGGCCTGTACTCCTGTGTCCCGGGCTGGAAGCCCCTTCCCCCGACTACACTGCGGCTGCCCCCGGCTTCCCTTCAGCTTCGTCTCCAGTCAGTTCCCCACTCAGCCTTGCGGTGCCCGCCACGGCCCCTCCTGCAGTTGGAAGGACTTGACTTGGTGTTAAAAACATAATCAGAAGGCAGAGGCCACAGTCTACACGTTCCCCAAGCAGCCACCCATAGGCACCCGCCAAAACTCAAGCTGTCTTCATGTCCCCACACCCTGGCTCCAGACACCAGCAAAATGCACAAGGGGGCCTTGGACGTCCCTGTGAGCATGACCCAGAGAAAAGGAGCCAACCAACGGTCCCCAAGTTAGCCTGCAAGCTCTGCAGCCCTGACGAGAATGCGGAGGGGTGACTGCCCGTGAGGGGACAGACGCCGCACTTGCTCCTCTCTGCTTTCCGGGCCACGCGGTGGCTGCGGCCAGGTGGCATCACCCACTCGGCTGGAAGTCTCCCACCGCGGTCGGCCCTTTCTGCCTGTGGGATGGTGCGAGTTGAAAGGTTTCCTAAGTCGGTCCCACGTCATCGGACACAGGCGAGATGATGGGGTCCACGCAGACACTGTCTTGCTTGTGAGAGCTTTGCCCGGGAACTCTGCAGTGCTGTGTGGGGTGGGACGCACACCCTCCTGGGGCCCGTGGAGTCCTGGGGACGCATGGCTGTGTGACCAGTGAGAATGAAAGGCCCCTTCCTCTAGGCTGGCGCCAGGCCACAGCTACCACAGGGCAGTCCAGCCTCACTCTGGCCTCGACTGGTGTGGCTGTGCAGGCTCTGACCTGCCTCAGGGTGCCCCAGGGCGCCATTCCCAGGGCATCAGGAACCCTGTCGTCCTCCCCCATGGCCAGGTGCCACCCCCTAGACTTGGAGTGAGTGCCTTTCCAAGGGACGGTGGACAGGCAGTGCCGGGTCCCACTGATCTGTCCTCCCAAGGGGAGGCGGGGGCCCTGCCGGACAGCATCAGCGAGGGGGACGGGCAGCTCAGGCCTGGCAGGGCAAGCGACCAGGCGTGTTCCCCTACCCAACTCAACGCAGTCATCATAGGCCCCTCATGGCTCTATGAATCTGAACTACGGACAACACGTTTCAGGATGGAAAAGGGGGATGTGAGCCGCTGTCACAGGGCCCCTGCCTGGACAAGGACAGACGCAGGCAAGCGCTGCTCGTCTTCCAGCCTGGGTGTGGCTCCCAGCACCCAGCCTCTCGTGGTCTCCTGGGTATTCCCAGCTCCTTAGCTGGACCAGTGAGGTCAGCCCAGACCCGGCCTCGGACATGTTTTCATCTCCTTCTGCGCCGCCTTTTGCCCCTGGGGACTCACGGAATTGCCCTGAGAGGACTGAGCTCCTCACTGGGAGGGGCCCGTGCGGGCTCTTTTTCCTGCTCCATGCACCCAGCATAGGGCCTGGAAGAGGAGGCGAAATGCCAATGGGGTAATTTGGGAAGTGCAGCCCTCCGCCCTTCCTTCCTGTGTGGGACCTTGCTCCAAGGAGATGAGTAATCCAAGGTCCAACCTTTGCGTCCAGTTCAGCATGCTAGGAACTTAAAGTTGTTAATTCATCCTAACAAGGAAAAAAGGAAAAAAATTCCCCAAATCAGTAAGTCTTCTTAGATTCCTAAGAGAAGTGAGACCACACAGCAAACTGCCACCACCAAGACTGGAGAGTCAGACAGGTGAATATGGAGAATTGCCACTCACCAAGGGCTGGCTTCCTGGGGGCCAATGCCAGGGAAAAAAATCCAGAGCAATCCCGGAAGAGCTTCTGGGGCTCAGTGTGCACAAGCGTAAGAGCTAAGATCTGTCGGGAACCCGGGCACGAGGGCCCACTTACGTGAGTTTTCTCTCCAGGACCTCTACGAGGTGCTCACCGCAAGGATCGGAAAAGTCTATGTCAGGCAGCAAGAGAACAACGGCCATGATGAAATACGCCAGAACATTCAGTTCTTAAAAAGGCCAGCCTTTCAGAGAGACTGTCTTGCCAGAGCCTAAGCTGCTGGTTTATCAGAGCTGAACTCTCTGGGAGAAGAGAGACATCCAACCCCAGCTCATGTCGCCTGCCACATGTGAGAAGAGCCACATAGAGCCCCAGCCCTTACTGGGCATCCTGTCTCATTTAAGTCAAGGAAACACCGAGAAGCCCTTGTAATGTTCACGGGCTGGGGACACAGGCTCACTGAAAGTCTCAGACCTACTCACAGGACCACAGCACACTCCCCTCCCCGCACCTTACCCCCGAGTCATCAAAGGCCTTTTTGCAGCACTTTCTTTTATGCAGTATATTATGTCCGGGGTTTAACAAAAAAATGATACAGCATACTAAAAGGCAAAAGCCATGGTTTGAAGCGATGGAGTAAATATTAGAACCAGGCTCAGATATGGCAAGGACCTGGAATGATCAGCTGGGAATTTTAAACAACTGCGATGAATATGCTAAGGACCCTCATGGAAAAGTAGACAACGCACAAGACCAGATGGGGAAGGTGGACGTCGAGATGAACATTCCAAGGATGAGTAAAAAAATAAATTCTGGAGATCAAAAACACTGTGACAGAAACAAAGTGTACCTGAGATAGGCTGATGAGTAGACCGAACACTGCTGAGGAAAGAATCTCCGAGCTTGAGAATATGTCAATGGAAACTGGAAGCTGAAAAGCAAAGAGAAGAAAGACTGAAGAAAATGGAACAGAACACCGAGGACTGGGAAACAACTACTGATATGTAACATTCACCAAATGGGGACATTGGAAGGAGGAAAAACGAAAGGAACAGAAGAAGTACGTGAATCAATAATGATTAATGTCAAACACCAAACCACAGATTCAAGCAGCTCAGAGAACACCAAGCGGAAAACAAAACAACACAAACATCTCCACCTAAGCATATCATATTCAAACTCCGGAAAAATCAAAGATGAAAAGGAAACCAGGGGTTGGGTGGGGGACAGTTTGTCTACACAGGAGCAAAGCTAAGAATTATATCGGACTTACCCTCAGAAACCACGCAAGCAAGAAGATAGTGGAGGGAAGCATGTCAAGTGTTAGAAGAAAAAAGAAAATACATTCACCTGGAATTCTGCATCCTGTGAAATTATCCTTCAAAAGTGAACATAAATATTTTCTCAGGTAAATAAATATTGAGGGAATTTGTTGCCAATAGAACTGACTTGCCAGAAACGTTTTTTAAAAGTTCTGCAGAGAGAAAGAAAATGATACAGGTCAGCAACCCTGATCTACATAAAGAAAGGAAGAGCATTTCAGAAGGAATCAGTAAAGAGAAAACAAAGCCTTTTATTTTTTCTTAATCTTAATTGATCCAAGAGTTTGCTAAAACAAAACAATGACAACAAAAATAGGCCGGGCACGGTGGCTGACACCTATAATCCCAGCACTTTGAGAGGCCGAGCTGAGTTCAGGAGTTCGACACCAGCTTGGCCAACATGGTGAAACCCTGTGTCTACTAAAAATACAACATTAGCCAGGCATGGTGGTGCATGCCTGTAATCCCAGCTACTTGGGAGGCTGAGGCAGAATAATTGCTTGAACCCGGGAGACAGAGGTTGCAATGAGCCGAGATCACGCCATTGTACTCTAGCCTGGGCGACAGAGTGAGACTCTGTCTCAAAAATAAATAAATACATAAATACATAAACAAATATACATAAATAAAAGTCAGAATGTATATTTGATGATCATAGTTATGTATATGTGAAATGAAGGACAGCAATGATACAAGGGATGGGTGAGTAGAATTAAAAATATCTTATTATTTATTTTATTTTGAGATGGAGTCTTGCTTTGCAGCCCAGGCTAGAGTGCAGTGGGATGATCTTGGCTCACTGCAACCTCCGCCTCCCTGATTCAAGCACTCATCTTGCCTCGCCTGCCAAGTAGCTGAGATTACAGGCATGCGCCACCACACCTGGCTAATTTTGTATTTTTAGTAGAGACAGGGTTTCGTCATGTTGGCCAGGATGGTCTCGAACTCCTGACCTCAGGTGATCCACCCGCATCGGCCTCCCAAAGTGCTGGGATGACAGACATGAGCCACTATGCCCTGCTTAAGAATATCTGATGATTGTAAAGTACTTGCGTTACCTCTGAAGCTGTATAGTGTTATATGAAAGTGGACTTGGAGGATGAGTTTTAAGTGTATATTGCAAACTCTAGGGCAACCACTAAAGAAGTGAGACCCAGCCTCTAGAAAAAAAAACAAAAAGGAAATGAGCTACCAAACCATGAAAAGAGATGGAGGAACCTTACATGCATATCACTAACTGAGATAAGTCACTTTGAAAAGGCTACAAACTGTGTCATTCCAACTATACAACATTTTGGAAAAGGCCAAAGCATGGTGACGATGAAAAGATCGGAGATGCCAGAGGCTGGGGCAGGACGGGTGGGCAGGCAGAGCATGGATTTTCTTTCCCTCTTTTTAAGGCAGTGAAAATACCGTAGGATCCTGCAAGCAGGGATGCAAATCACATACATTTGTCAAAACCCACAGAATGTTCACCACCAGGAGGAGACCCCATGCCAATCCAGGACCCTGATTGATAACGTTTCCAGATTCCTCACATGGAACCAGCGTGCTCCCGTGGTGCAGGATGTGCCTGTGTCAGGGCAGGGGCTACATGGAAATTTCCTGCAGTTTTGGATCAAGTTTGCAATGAACTAAATCTGTGGTATAAAAACAAAGTCTATTAAAAGAATCCAAGGCCCCCTCTCATCTCACGATAAGATAAAGTCCCCATCCATTTTGCTCCTTTCAGTCCTGGAGAAAGGAGAGGCCACGTCCCACCACCTGCCACCAGCATGGACCCCCGTCCAGACCCCACGCATCTTCTCAGCATCCTCAGACCAGCAGGACTTGCAGCAATAGTGGATTAGGCACCTGACTTCTCCTTCATCTACCTTTGGCTGGGGACCTCCAGCCTTGACCTTCGCTCTGAGAGTTTCAGGCAGGTCCAGAGCCAGTTCTCCCATGACGTGATCTGTTTCCAGGGCAGGTTCCCGGGTGAGATAAAAGGATTTGGGCTGAACAGGGTAGAGAGAGCATTGGAATGGCACTCAGGGCAAAGGCAGAGGTGTGCATGGCAGCACCCTGGCTGTCCCTGCAAAGGGCACAGGCACTAAGCACTAGAGCCTCTCGGGCCCCCAGTACCGTGCTGCCCTTTGAAGCCATACCCCAGCGTCCAGGCAACAGGTGGCTGAGGCTGCTGCAGATCTGGAGGGAGCAGGGTTATGAGCACCTGCACCTGGAGCTGCACCAGACCTTCCAGGAACTGGGGCCCATTTTCAGGTAAAGCCCTCCCTGGCCCTCGCTGGGAACACCCAGAGCCCTGCCCCTGCTGCCCAGGACCCTGTGGGGCACACAGCACTGCCATTCCCAGGAGGCCCTGGCATTCTGCATCCTCTGGAGGATGGGGAGGGAGTGCAGCATGTGCTGGTCTGTGGCTCTGCCAGTGCAGGGGATGGTACAGAGCAAACCCCAGCTCGCTGCAGAGAGGGCAGGACTCAGAGGCACTAAAGTTGGGAGGTTTCCGGGAGCCAGCAGGAGGGCTTCAGCTGTGAAGCCGCTAATCCAGGAGCGGGGAGGGTGGACAGGAGACACTTCGGATTGGAACTTCAGGGTGGGGTCGGGGGGCATGACCCCATGCAGCAGGGCCTTGTGCTTGGCCCCACAGGTACCACTTGGGAGGACCACGCATGGTGTGTGTGATGCTGCCGGAGGACGTGGAGAAGCTACAGCAGGTGGACAGCCTGCATCCCCACAGGATGAGCCTGGAGCCCTGGGTGGCCTACAGACAACATCGTGGGCACAAATGTGGCGTGTTCTTGCTGTGAGGGGCAAGCTGGGAGCTGGGAGCAGGGTGGGCAGCCTGGGTGTGGTGGGGAGGTGAGAGGCAGGACCCGAAAGCACATCCACTCTGAGCCTGTGTGGTGGGCTGTGAGGGTGAGCACCCAGCCCGGAGGATGGCCATCCCGTGGGGTCATGTCTGCCTTACAACTGGGGGAAGCAGGGCAGTGGTAGAGAAATGGGCATGGGCACCTTTGCAGAGGAGAGGCTGCAGAGCAATGAGCCCTTCTGTGTAGCGAGAACCCGCTCTGCACCGACCTCGGCAGCTTCTTTCTCTCGCGGTCTGGGGACTCTCCTTCCCACAGGTCAGAAAACTGAGGTCCTGAGAAGGGGACTCCCACCGGCCCAGGTCACAGGCTGTGAGTGCTGAGCCTGGTGTTCACCGGGGCTGCAGCTGGCCTCAGGGCGCTCATGGTCCCTATAGTCCCGGTAAACCTTGTGATGGGGAGAGTCCTGGGCAGGAGGCAGGTGGGGACGCAGGTGGTTGGTGGCTCCCTTGTTCTCAGAAGCAAGGCATGAGGTGGGGTGGTTGATGGCACTGGGGAGGATGTTTCCTGGCCCGTGGAGAGGTTGGCACCTGGTCAGGTGGACAGGGAGAGGCTGGTGCTTGAAGTCGGTCACTTGCAGGGATGTTGCCATTAGGATGGGGGAAGGACTGGATGAGGATGTCACAGTGGTGACAGCCCCCACTCCATGGCAGGAAAGGAATTCTCTTGGGAGTAGCGGGATTTAGGTAAAAGGGCACCGGTGGTTCAGGGCCTTCACTGAGGCTGGCCTATAGACAACATCTGGGAGGGAATCAGAACCCAGGAAGGCAGTCCAGGAGGCTGGGTGCACATAACAGAAGGAAGGAGAGTGCTCCTGTGTGTGTGCGTGTCTCGCATCTGTGCACATGCTGTGTGTTACTCTGCACCTGCATTTGAACATGTGTGTGCATGTGCATGTACACAAGTGTCTGTGTGTGCATGTAAGGTGTGGTGTGTGGCACGGGTGTCTCTGTGTGTGCTTGTGCAGGTGCCGGCATGGGTGTAGTGTCTGTGCACATGTGTACATGGGTTACTTCACACATGTGTGTTGAGGTCTTGCACGGGAACACGTGTGCATGTGTGTCTTCTGTCTGTCATCACTGTCAACTCGGGACAGCAGGCAGCTGGACATAAATAAAGGAGTTTTGCAGGATGTGACTGAGAGGGGAAATTCCTCCCCACCATTCCCTGGGGGCATCCATGGAGCCCCAAGGCACTCTGGGTGTGGGTGAGGATGGCATGAGGCACAGAGCTCGGTTCCTGCCCTGCAGAAGATGCAGATATTTCACAGAGGCAGGCAGAGGCTGCTGCCCCAGAGGCACTGTGCCCAGGGCAGGGAAGGGCGGAGAGGAGAGGGCAGCCAGGGTCTCTCCCCTTGGAACACTGTGTGGGCGAGATGGGGAAAGCTTGATACCAGAGATCACCTCCTCCTTAGGAGAAAAGCCCTCCCCTCCCACTACAGGGAGAGCCTGCATGGGTGAGGTGGTGCCAGCCTTGGGGTGCCAGGTACTGGGAATGACCTCAGTTACCTCCTCAGCACCTGCGGGTAGAAGCTACCGTCTCATCCCTGCTTAGACCTGAGTAGCCTTTGCCCAGCACCTGGAGGCTGCTCTGAGAAAAGGCTGCAGCTCAAACACAAACAGGCAGCTTCCGCCAGGGCCCCCAGTCAGCTCCCTGCAGGCCGATTCCCCTTGGGGACAAGGAGGATGGGATACGGGTCAGGGCCTGTGTGTTTCTGGGGCGGCCTCACAAGCTCTGCCCTGGCCTCTGTAGGAATGGGCCTGAATGGCGCTTCAATCGATTGCGGCTGAACCCAGATGTGCTGTCGCCCAAGGCCGTGCAGAGGTTCCTCCCGATGGTGGACGCGGTGGCCAGGGACTTCTCCCAGGCCCTGAGGAAGAAGGTGCTGCAAAACGCCCGGGGGAGCCTGACCCTGGACGTCCAGCCCAGCATCTTCCACTACACCATAGAAGGTGTGGGCCAGGTGGAAAGGTCCAGCCTCAGAGACCCTGGAGTGGCCAGGGACGGGGACGGGGGGCTGGAGGGAGTGAGGGGAGGCAGCCTGGAGGCCTCCCCAGGAGGTTTCCTTGTGCTCAGCAGTGCATCCTCCCCACAGCCAGCAACTTAGCTCTTTTTGGAGAGCGGCTGGGCCTGGTTGGCCACAGCCCCAGCTCTGCCAGCCTGAACTTCCTCCATGCCCTGGAGGTCATGTTCAAATCCACCGTCCAGCTCATGTTCATGCCCAGGAGCCTGTCTCGCTGGACCAGCCCCAAGGTGTGGAAGGAGCACTTTGAGGCCTGGGACTGCATCTTCCAGTACGGTGAGGCCAGGGACCCAGGCAGTGCTATGGGGAAGGGACACCATGGAACCCAGTTTCTCCCTCTCCACCACCCGGCGGGGAATGGAGGCCACTGGGAGGCGCCGGGGGTTCCTCACAGTCCTGCCAGGGAGATCGGTGTGAGTCTGGGGCTGGGTTGGGCTGATCTGGAGACTTTGGGATGAGAGCGAGGAGACTTGGGTGTTGGGGCAGGCTGGGCAGGAGGAGGACACTGAAGGACGCTTCCCAGCACCAAGGTCTGAGGGCTGTCTCCTGCTCCCCGGACAGGCGACAACTGTATCCAGAAAATCTATCAGGAACTGGCTTTCAGCCGCCCTCAACACTACACAGGCATCGTGGCGGAACTCCTGTTGAATGCAGAACTGTCACTAGAAGCCATCAAGGCCAACTCTATGGAACTCACTGCAGGGAGCGTGGACACGGTCAGGCCGGCAACCAGCCCCACCCAGGGAGGGTGATGCCAAGCCTGCCTCCCAGGCAGTGCCTGCCAATGCCACATGGCACCCACGTGCCCCATCCCCAGGCTACAGGCACATTTCTGTTGCCCTCAGCCTTCCCCCTCCATTTATTAAGGGATGAGATTTGCAGGGGAGGGGAAACGTGAGCTACCCCTCACAGGAGACAGAGTTTGCAGTTACCTGTGTGGGGAACATGCTCCAGGCTGGAAGAAAGTTGGACGAGGCCCTGGACACACAGCAGCTCAGTCCCCATTGGAAAGCTCTGGGTGTACGAGGAGAAGGAGGGTTGAGAGGTGGCTGGAGGACTCCACAGGGCACCCTTCCCAGTGTGCCTGGTCACCTGGGGCCAGAAATGGAGATCCATGGGAGGGCAGGGTTGTGGGGAAGACAGCAGCACAGGCTCCAGCCAGTGCGGTGGGGCCTGTGAGTGCCCCGTGGGGAGAACCTAATGGAAGCAGAGGGAGCTGGGGCTCCAGGACTCCCTGGATGATGCTGAGGTTTAGCCCCCCTGCCCTAATGGTGGCTGTGAGAACCCACCCTGAAGAGGCTGCAGGGGACCTGGGCCTTGGTGGAGTTGGGGGTCACCTTTCCCTGAAGAAGTCAGGAAAACTGGCCCAAGTGGTCATCAAGGTTTCAGATCCAGGGTCCCAGGGCTCTGTCTGCTCAGGGCATGCATGTCTCCACCCCTCACAAGGAGGTTGTCCTGGGAGGGGTGTCCTGGGGGCTGAGTCCTCCTGTGCAAGGTCTGACCCTGCAGCCGTGGCTCCTGCAGACTGCGTTTCCGTTGCTGATGACACTCTTTGAGCTGGCTCGGAACCCCGACGTGCAGCAGGCCCTGCGCCAGGAGAGCCTGGCCGCCGCTGCCAGCATCAGTGAACATCCCCAGAAGGCAACCACTGAGCTGCCCTTGCTGCGGGCGGCCCTCAAGGAGACCTTGAGGTGGGTGCTAGCTGAGCCCTCCCTGTGGCCCTGGCCCCCTGCCTGGAGAGCAGCCCCCACTGGGTGGTGGCAGACAGAAGCTGGGCTGATAAGCAGTGTCACCCAGCAGCCCATTCCCCCTGCACCTGCTCTTCCTCTCCCTCAAGGACAGGGAGCTCTTCTTCCTCTGGAATCTCTCAAGCCTTGGGATTAACGTGGGCATGTCCTTCTGGGCTTGGGGCTGCTCAGGTTAGGGGAGGTTTGGCCGGCTCGGCAGGTGCAAGGAAGCACTTCCTCACGACCTGGGCTTCCCGGGGACCTCTAGCGGGCTCTTGGGTAGGAAGGCTGCAGAGGGCACGGGAAGCCCCGTCCAGCTGAGGACCCTTTCTGTGGATGCCCCCACCTCCAGGCTCTACCCTGTGGGTCTGTTTTTGGAGCGAGTGGTGAGCTCAGACTTGGTGCTTCAGAACTACCACATCCCAGCTGGGGTGAGTGAGCCCCACACCCCTCCAGCTGAGAACCTCCCTCCCCAATCATTCCCTGATCCCCGCTCTGCGCTCGCAGACATTGGTGCAGGTTTTCCTCTACTCGCTGGGTCGCAACCCCGCCGTGTTCCCGAGGCCTGAGCGCTATAATCCCCAGCGCTGGCTAGACATCAGGGGCTCTGGAAAGAACTTCCACAACGTGCCCTTTGGCTTTGGCATGCGCCAGTGCCTGGGGCGGCGCCTGGCAGAAGCGGAGATGCTGCTGCTGCTGCACCATGTAAGCAGGCCTGGGGCGGGGGCGGGACCTAGGCAGCAGAGGCGGGGCCTGCACACTGGGGGCGGGGCTTGCAAGGTGTGATTGACATCTGGGAACTGGATGGGGCCTTGGTTGGTTGAGGTCGGCGTGACCAGGGAGGGTCTGTGTTGAGCAAGACAGTGAAGGGTCTGGGTGAGGTTGCTTCTAAACAGTGAGGTGGGGACTAGGGGAGTAGGGTGGAGTCTGTGCAGGATAATGGGGAGCCTATACAGGATAATGGGGCTTGGGCAAGACCTGGGTAGCATTCAGTCTGGGTTTGGTCTATAAGGTGGGGCTGGCCAGGAATGGGATAGGTTGGGGCCCAGGCTGCTGCTCCCCCTTCAGCGTAATTGTTGCACCTGGGAGGATGGGAGGAAGCTGCCCCAGGTCCGTGGACTGCTGACCAGGCCAGATGGAAACCTGGCCTCTGTCCTAGGTGCTGAAACACTTCCTGGTGGAGACACTAACCCAAGAGGATATAAAGATGGTCTACAGCTTCATATTGAGGCCCGGCACGTTCCCCCTCCTCACTTTCAGAGCGATCAACTAGTCGTGCCTCTGCACCCAGGGTCCCAGCCTGGCCACCAGCCTCCCTCTGCCTGACCCCAGGCTACCCTTCTTCTCTCCCACATGCACAGCCTCCTGAGTCACTCCTCTGTCCAGCCAGTTCCTGCATAAATGGAACTCCCCAGGGCCTGCAGGACCGGGGCTTTCCAGGTTTACCAAACAGCAAGGCCAGGGCACAGCTGGGGACGATCTTGCTGGCAGGGCCTGGCCTTGTCCCCAGCCCCACTGGCCCCTTCTCCAGCAAGCAGTGCCCACTGGACAGCTTGACTCTACCCCTCCCAGCGCTGGCTCCAGGCTCCTCGTGTGGCCATGCAAGGGCACCATGATTCTGTCCCTTGCCCTCCTGCCTACTCTCACATGTCCCTGTTCCTCTCCCCTGGCCACAGCCTCTGTGCAGACTGTGTCAGAGTCATTACATGGGATCCCAGCATCTCAGAGTGCAGTCAAGCTCCCCCCTGCAGCCTGCCTCCCTGGCAGCTCGAGCATGCCCCGAGCTCTCTGAAAGTTGTCACCTGGAACAGGGTCCTGCAGGGTAGAGTAAAAAGGCCCTGTGGTCACTTGTCCTGACACATCCTCACTTTCAAGTGACACAACTGAGTCTCGAGGGACGTGTGTTCCCAGCTGATCGTGTCAACCTCATGCCCCAGGCCTCGTCTTTCATGGACCAGGCCTCGTTCCAGCAGCGAGTGTTGGGTCCGCTGCTTCCCATGCTGTCCCCTGGGGAAGGTCCTGAGGATGCTGTGAGGAGATGGAAGGGTCATGTGGGGTGGGAATCTTGGGTGTGGTTCCAGAAATGTTTCTGGCAACAGGAGAGACAGGATTGGGCCAACAAGGACTCAGATGCCTTTTATTCACTCATTCCTCTGATTGCTATGGAGCCATGCCATGTGCCACGACCTGGGGTGGGCACAGGGAGGCTGCAGTTCCCAACATGGACCTGCCTTGGGCCTCATGTGCTCCTAATCCAGCAGAGAGAGCTGACTCCTCCTGAATGGGCCACTCCACAGTGCTCCCGTGCAGGGAGAGGAAACGCCCAGCCAGATCATTTTTATCCCCTGGGACTTTCACTGGGGCAAAGATCTCTGCAGCCAGTTCATGGTGGCTGATGAGGATCAGAGCATTTGTTTCCCCACGGAGGGGGAAATACTTAGGTAATCATTCCAGGTGTGTTCAGTAGTTCCCGGCCTCAGCGCCTCAGGCCAGTCACCCTGTGATCGCAGGTCGCTTCCCCTCCCTGGGCGATGCAGCGCAGCCTGGGAAAGGAATGAGGGAGAAGCGAGGTGCACAGACCTCAGAGGTGGCTTTCTTGTTTATGGGGCTCTCACAGATACTCGTCCAACTCCCCTAGTCAGCACCAGATCATGGGATCCTAAAATAAACCTTGGACAAATATTTTAAAGCCTTTTATCTCAAAATTATTATAGATACATTCCAATATGTTGACATATATATAGAGATGGGTCCCCCACACCCTTCACACAGCCTTCCACTGTCAGCAGCTTGCATTTATATAGAACAGTCTTCAAAACAGGAAATTGACAGTGGCACGATTCACTGAGCTTATTCAGAACTTACCAGTGAAATGTGTGCCTGCGTGTGCGTGTGTGTGTGTGCACGTGTGTGTGTGTGTAATTCCATGCAACTCTGTCCCATACGTAACTTTTTGTGGTTTTTACATGTAGGCTTAATTCTTACTCAGTTGTGGTGAGGCCCACAGGCCAGGAGACTACTGTGGTTGAAAAAACAGTCTGCTACTGACACATTGCAAGCATCCGGGTCAATCTGGAGGCAGAGGTTTTAGTCCTTCCGGGGGAAGGAACCAGTGAAAGCAGGGTAGGCAGGCTTGGGACTGATTGCTTTGCATGATTACCCAGGGTCCCGAGTCATGGGACTGTCTCTGGCTGTCTGGTGCCTGACTCTGGTGGGACCTGTGCAGGGGAGCTGTGGCCTGGAGTGTGCGAGCCCCATGGAGAAGGTGGCTGGCACAGGGCTTGCCCTGGTGAGACTTCACAGGAAAGGCATTCACTGGGGGGACCTTGACCATCTGTAGTAATTGGCCAGCCCTGGTAGGGCATCCTTTCCAGGATGCAAGCCCAGAAAGGCATCAGAAGCACAGAAAATAAAAGGATAATTACATGATTGGCTTGGTGATGCTTGGATGTCATATTGAGAAAGCGCTAGGGTCATGAGAGATGAGACATTACAGAGCAGGGTGTAAGATGCCCTAAACAGCAGGAAGACTTTAAACATACACGTGAGTAGAAGGAGGGAGCACAAAGCACAAGGGATCTTTGTAGGTGGTCTGTAATTCGGCTCTCCGTGAATATGTTATTAGCCAATGAAGCAGATCTGAAATTTCCAGAGTCTCTAACAGTATCTGGGTGGGGTTGCAAAGTGTATTTAAAAGTGTGATTATGTGTATATTCGTATGTACAACATGATTTTATTTTATTTTATTAAAATTGCTTTTATTTCCATAGGTTATTGGGGAACAGGTAGTGTTTGGTTACAAGAGTAAGTTCTTTAGTGGTGATTTGTGAGATTTTGGTGCAGCCATCATCCGAGCAGTATACATTGCACCCTATTTGTAGTCTTTTATCCCTCACCCTTTTCCCACCCTTTCTCTCTGAGTTCCCAAAGTCCATTGTATCATTCTTATGCCTTTGCATTCTTATAGCTTGGCCCCAACTTACGAGTGAGAACATACGATGCTTGGTTTCCCATTCCAGAGTTACTTCACTTAGCATAATTCCAGATCACTGTGAATGCTATGAATTCATTCTTTTTTATGGTTGAGCAGTATTCCAATATATATATATATATATATATATATATATGCACAATTTCTTTATCCACTCATTGATTGATGGGTGTTTGGGTTGGTTCCACATTTTGCACTTCCAAATTGTGCTGCTGTAAACATGCGTGTGTAAGTATCTTTCTTATATAATGACTTCTTTTCTTTTGAGTGGATACCCAGTGATGGGATTGCTGGATCAAATGGTAGTTCTACTTTTAGTTCTTTAAGAAATCTCGCAGGGTACAGTGGCTCAAGCCTGTAATCCCAGCACTTTGGGAGGCCGAGACGGGCGGATCACGAGGTCAGGAGATCGAGACCATCCTGGCTAACACGGTGAAACCCTGTCTCTACTAAAAAATACAAAAAACTAGCCGGGCGAAGTGGCAGGCACCTGTAGTCCCAGCTACTCAGGAGGCTGAGGCAGGAGAATGGTGTAAACCCGAGAGGCGGAGCTTGCAGTGAGCTGAGATCAGGCCACTGCACTCCAGCCCGGGTGACAGAGCGAGACTGTCTCAAAAAAAAAAAAAAAAAAAAAAAAAAGAAATCTCCACACTGTTTTCCACAGTGGCTGTGCTAGTTTACACTCCCACCAGTAGTTAGAAGTGTTCCCTGTTCATTGCATCCATGCCAACATCTATTTTTTCTATTTTTTGATTATGATCATTCTTGCAGGAGTAAGGTGGTATCGCATGGAGGTTTTGATTTGCATTTCCCTGATCATTAGTGATGTGGAGCATTTTTTCTTATGTTTGTCGGCCATTTGTGTATCTTCTTTTGAGAGTTGTCTATTCATGTCCTTAGCCCACTTTTTGACGGGTTGGTTTCTTTCTTTCTTGCTAATTTGTTTGAGTTGACTATAGATTCTGGATATTAGTCCTTTGTCAGATGTATAGATGGTGAGGGTTTTCTCCCACTCTGTGGGTTGCCTGTTTACTCTGCTGACTGTTCCTTTTGCAGTACAACAGCTCTTTAGTTTAAGTCCCAGCTATTTATCTTTGTGTTTATTGTGTTTGCTTTTGGGTTCTTGGTCATGAAATCCTTGCCTAAGCCAATGTCTAGAAGGGTTTTTCCAATGTTATCTTCTGGAATTTGTATAGTTTCGTCTGAGATTTAAGTCTTTGATCTATCTTGAGTTGATTTTTGTGTAAGGTAAAAGATGAGGATCCAGTCTCATTTTCCTACATGTGGCTGCCAATTATCGCAGCACCATTTGTTGAATAGGGTGCCTTTTCCCCACTTTATGTTTTTGTTTGCTTTGTTGAAGGTCAGTTGGCTGTAACTATTTGGGTTTATTTCTGGGTTCTCTATTCTGTTCCATTGGTCTATGTGCCTACTTTTATACCAGTACCATGCTGTTTTGGTGACTATGGCCTTATAGTATAGCTTGAAATAAGGTAATGTGATGCCTCCAGATTTGTTCTTTTTGATTAGTCTTGCTTTGGCTATGGGGGCTCTTTTTTGATTCCATAAGAGTTTTAGGACTGTTTTTCCTAGTTCTATGAAGAGTGATGTTGGCATTTTGATGGGAATTGCATTGAATTTGTACAACATGATTTCAGTGCACTTGACAACTACACATATATTTGAATAATAATATTTGGTGTGCTGCTTGTATCAAGGTAGCAAGTTGATCAATTACGTTTTGGAGGATAACAATTGGTAAATTAGTAAAGCATATGTAAGGATTAGTGGCATTTGTGTGTAACCAAGGGAAAAGAGTGGTTGTGATGGTTAGAGATGCAGGGCAGAAGGTCATGGTAGGACCCTGGAGAGGATTAGTAGAAGAAGTTCCTGGAGAGTGAGTGGTCCTTTCCCTGGGGGTAAGATGTTGATGTGAGACAAGTACCTTCTGGGGAAAGCAATAATCTCCATTAATTTTCAGAGTGACACAGAGACTATCAACCTTTTCCAGGTGTCCCTTGGGCATGGGAGTGTAGGGGTGTGGGTGGTCCTGGAGATCAGGGATTTTATAAGGATCATGGGTGTTATAGGTGAGTTGTGTCTCCCAGAAGTTTCTGTGTTGAACTCCTAAGCCCAGGACCTCAGAATATTACTGTATTTGAAGACAGAGTCTTTAAAGAGGTAAACAATGTGAAACCAGGTCACCGTGATAGACCCTAATCCAATATGACAGGTGTCCTTGGAGGAAAAGGGATTGGAACCCAGGCACAAACAGAGGGTGTCTCTGTGATGTGGTCTACAAGCCAAGGAGAGAAGCTTGAGCAGACACCATCCCCCCCAACACCTTCGTCTTAGTCTTCTAGCCTCTGGAATTGTGAAAAACAACTTTCTATTGTTTAAGCCACCCAGTCCAGGTACTTTGTTATTGCAGCCAAAGCAAACTAACGTGATAGGCTAAGCAGTCAGCAAGCTGCAGAAACTCATTACAATTGCTAAAACTCAAGAAAGAAAAGCAATCCATGTCCTGTGTCCAGTTCATGCCTTAGTGTAGCTGAACCCAGGCTCGGCTGCTTGCCGCATGAAAACCAAACTCGAGAGACAATACTTGGTGGGAGGAAAAGCAGGGGTATTCAATAGCCAGCAACCTGAGGAGATGGCAGACTAGTGTCACCAAGACCATCTTAATACAGTGCAAATTTTAGGCTCTTTTTAATTAAGGGAAAGGGGAAGAGGAGGGAGGTGTGATTGAGAGGTGACCCATGACCAGACACCAGGGAGCCAGCAAGTGTCTGAGAAGGTTGAAAACTTCTTTGTCCTTGGTCAGGTCTCAATGCCCCTGTAAATCTTTAACAAAACATAGTTAGCTCTTTACATGTTTTTCCTTTGATCTCAGAGTTAGTTTAAAAAACTACATGACTGCTGTTTTTGTATTATTAACTCAGTGCTCTAAAATTATCCTCCCCCATGTGCAGGAATCGGTAAAGGCCCTTTAAACAAAAAATGGAGTGAGCTATGTGTGTTCACTTGTTGCTTCACTTTTAGATTAGGAAAGGCAGTCCATGGGCATTGCTGGGGAGCTGAGATTTTAGAGCCTGGGATGAAGTTGTGTCCTCAGTTGGGGGAGAAATCTTCTCCAATGGCAAGTTCTTGAGCTGAGGTGAGGTCCTCCAAGGCAATGTCATCTCCTGAGTGTTCTCCTGGCCCAGAGTGATGCCATCTGGGATGTGCGAGTGGCATTTTCTTTTTAGTGGATACCTGCTTGAGTTGATGTGGGTCTTGTGTTTATAGCTCTATGGGTTTATAATGAGCCTGAGGCTGAGCTCCAGCATTAATTGCTCTTTAGGGCAGGCCCACTTATTTGGTCAATTGCCACGGCCCTGAGCCTAAGTTGTGTGGTTGATGAAGGTCAAGCCATGGGCGCCTTTTGGTCAAAGGCTTTTATCAGCCAAACTCAAAGGCACGTGGTCCTCAGCACAGCCCCAGCAGGACAAGTGCTGAGGTCCACATTAGGAGGGCTGAGCCTTCCAGATTCCATGTAACAGATTTTTTGTTTATATTTTTTGTTTCGATGAAGGTTTAGGCTCAAATGGGTCCTGTATCGGATGAGCGGATGCCTGACCCATGGTACAATCCATGGTTAATGGATCCCAGGAAACAATTCACCCCCGAGTCTGGTGGCCAACGCTCCCGGGATGAAGATGGTTGGCAAACAAAGATCCAAAATTCACAAAGATGGGGGAGTCAACATAATAAGTTTTCCTATACATGAAGGTGACACATATGCCCCTTTACAAATAAGAAAGGGAAACTGAAATATTTTAAAACTTGGTGTCAGATGAGTCAGTCAAGCAGCCTAGAGTAAGAAGAGGTTAAGGCCTGGAACAACAGTATGATCCATGTCAGGGACATGATCCATGTTCTTCAGGGACATGTGACAGTATGATCCATGTCACAACCACTCTTTTTCTTTGGTTGCACACAAATACTACTAATCTTTACATATACTTTGCTAATTTACCAAATTGTTACACAGACTAGGATTTGAAAAAGAGTTGTTTGAGGAAAATATATTTCTATCAATTAAATTAAATTAAATTTGGGGGACATATCAGGGAAATGAAAGCTCTATTGACTGTCTTTTCCAAGAGCCTAGCATTGGGTACTTTGAGAAGTGATATATGTCCTCTGGTTCCTACAAGTAAAGCTTATAAGTTAAGGAGAAATGTCCTGGTGTTAGCGTACATGCAGACGGGTGATTTTGTTTGATAGTTTGAGTATCTGTGAGGTAAGAGATTCCCAGAGTGCTTTACCTTGAAGGGGCCAACTCTTAGACATAATCCAGCCATTTGTAGTACGTGGGAAGATGGGGACATTTGTTGGACATCCAGCATTAGGATGACTGCCAGAGGTTGGCCAATGTTATTGACCCTGTTCTTCGTAGAGGACACCCTGGCTAAAGCAGCAGCATTCCACTGATGCCATTACTTCATGCTGGTTGGCAGTGCCATCGAGCAGTCTCTGAATTCTCATTGCCGTTCTCTTAGTTAATGCCTTTGGGAAAAGGGAAAACTCCCACTTCCTGCAGGTGGAATATGCAAAAGTCTGAGTTTTGGCTCTAACCTGCCCAAAGGTCTTCTCAGTAGCTGGGGTGAGCTTGTGGGGTGCTATTTCCATGACCCACGCATAGTGGGTGTTGGGGATGGAGGGTCACAGGCTCAGGGTCTGTGAGGGCTGCTTTCTATGAGACCACAATAGGTAGAAAGTTGTTTTGTTTTTGTCATGTTTTATCTTTTTATGATGTATACAGCAGGGCCGAGAAAAGCAGTTGGTTGCATCAGAAGCCCTTGGGCACCTTATGGCCATCAAAAGGGGTCAAGAGAGATACCAGGGAGCCTGAGAGGAAACCGACAAAGTGTGTTTGTAAAAGGAGAGATCAAGTCTCCTTTAGGGTTAATACGGCTTGGATGTGTGTCCTTCCAAATCTCATGTTGAAACATGACCCCCAGTGTTGGGGCTGGGGCTTGGTGGGAGGTATTGGATGATTGGGGTGGATTCCTCACAAATGGCTCAGCCTTCCTCTTGATGATGAGTGAGTTCTTACTAGGGGTTCACACAAGTGTTTTTTTTGTTTGTTTTGTTTTGTTTTTGTTTTTGTTTTTGACAGAGTCTCGCTCTGTCACCTAGGCTGGAGTGCAGTGGTGTGATCTTAGCTCACTGCAACCTCCACCTCCTGGGTTCAAGCAATTCCTTGCTTCAGCCTCCTGCACAGCTGGGATTACATATGCACGCTGCCACACCCAGCTAATTTTTGTATTTTTAGTAGAAACGGGCTTTCACCGTCTTGGCCAGGCTGGTCTTGAACTCCTGACCTCATCACCAACCAGGTCGGCCTCCCAAAGTGCTAGGACTACAGGCATGAGCCACCGTGCCCAGCCCAGAACTAACTGTTTAGAAGAGTCTGGGACCACCTCTCTCTTTCTAGCTCCCTCTCACCATTTGAAGTGCTGCTTCCACTTTGCCTTCTGCCATGAGGCCTCCCCAGAAGCTGAGCAGCTGCCAGCGCCATGCTTCCTGTACAGACTGCAGAACCATGAGCCAATTAAACCCCCTTTCTTTATAAATTACCCAGTCACCAGTATTTCTTTATAGTGACACAAGAATGGTCTAACACGAGGATCTTCAAGGGTCATTTCAATATGGCCATGGAGATGGAGGTGGGGAAGGCACATGGAATTGAAGGGCTATCCCACTCCCCATTCCCAGAGATGAGAGGCAGGGAACCCCACACAGGGCTGTAGGGGAGGCCGACCTGGTAGGCTGTCAGCATGTCTCTTCTAGCCAGCTGAAGTTTAATCCCAGGAAGGTACAGCTGAGAAGTGGGGTCTGTTCTTCCCTCCCACACCAAACTTACACGTACAATAATCTGCTCATGCAAAAACGCAAGTATCTCCAAATGGGACAAACAGAAAGAGACCCACAAATAGTCACTTCAGAGTAAAATGCTGAAAGCCGAAGACATGAAAAAGTCTCAAAAGCAGCTTGAGAGATTGTTTCATCACTGATAAGAGTTTGAATATCTATCCCCACCCAAATCTCATGTCAAAATGTGATCCCCAGCGTTGGAGGTGGGACCTAGTGGGAGGTGTCTGGATCATGGCGGTGGATCTTTCATGAATGGCTTGGGCCATCCTCTGGGCGATAAGTGAGATCTTGCTCTGAGTTCACATACACAAAAGTGTATGGCACCGCCCCGCTCCCCGCTGCCCTTGCAAAAGCCATGTGACATGCCCGCTTCCACTGTGCCTTCCATCACGAGTAAAACTTCCTGAGGCTCTTCAGAAGAGGAAGCCACCATGCTTCTTGCATAGCCTGCGGAACCATGGGCCAATTAATCCCCTTTTATTTTTTATTTATTTATATATTTATTTATTTATTTATTTATTTATTTATTTATTTATTTATTTTGAGGTGGAGTCTTGCTCTGTCGCCCGGGCTGGAGTGCAGTGGCCGGATCTCAGCTCACTGCAAGCTCCGCCTCCCGGGTTTACGCCATTCTCCTGCCTCAGCCTCCCGAGTAGCTGGGACTACAGGCGCCCGCCACCTCACTCGGCTATTTTTTTTTTTTTTTTTTGTATTTTTTAGTAGAGACGGGGTTTCACCGTGTTAGCCAGGATGGTCTCGATTCCCTGACCTCGTGATCCGCCCGTCTCGGCCTCCCAAAGTGCTGGGATTACAGGCTTGAGCCACCGCGCCCGGCCAAATCCCCTTTTATTATAAATTATCCAGTCTCAGGTATTTCTTTATAGCAATGCGAGAAAGGTCTAACACAACCACTTATAAATGAAACCCATAATATTAACAGCTACCTTGTCATCAAAACCAATGAAGACTAGAAGGCAGCAGGAAAACATACTCAGAGTGTTCAAAGGAACACCTTTCAACCAAGAATCTAATATCCAAAAAAGCTAAGCTATCTTTCAAAAATGAAGACATTCCTATGTAAAGAAAAACTGAGAGAATTTGTTGCTAACAGATAACATCTTAATAGATATAGTAAAGAAAGTTTTTCAGGTTGAAAGCAAGCAATCCCGGATAATAATACGATTCACACGAAAAACAATGAACAAATGGTAATTGTAATTATGTGATTATAAATACAGTACAAATGGACACTTTTTCCTTCTTTTAGCTAATTTAGAAAGGAATTGTATAAAATAATATTTACATAATGCATTGTTGGGCTTATATACAAGTGTATTGTATTTGCCAATAACAGTGCAAAAGAGATGGATGGAAGAAAAGTTATATTGGGCTAAGGAAATAAAAAAAAATTAATGTGACAAAAGCTACAGATATACATTTGCTCTTCTTTCCTCTCTTGGCTTCTTTAAGAGATGTAAAATTACATAAATTAATAATTACAACAAGATATGGTTTGTTTGTAACATTTATGGATATAATATGCATAAGAATAATACAAAAAGGGAAGGAAGAGTAGAAATATATAGGAATGATATTTCTATGTAACAGAGGAAATTAGTATAAATCTGAACCTGATTTGATACATTAAGAATATATGGTAAACCAGCTGGGCACGGTGGCTCATGCCTATAATCCCAGCACTTTGGGAGGCCGTGGCAGGTGGATCACCTGAGGTCAGGAGTTCGAGACCAGCTTGACCAACATGGAGAAACCCCGTCTCTACTAAAAATGCAATATTAGCTGGGCATAGTAGCGCATGCCTGTAATCCCAGCTACTTGGGAGGCTGAGGCAGGAGAATTGCTTGAGCCCAGGAGGCAGAGGTTGTGGTGAGCCGAGATTGTGCCATTGCATTCCAGCCTGGGCAACAAGAGCGAAACTCGGTCTCAAAAAAAAAAAAAAAAAAAGGAGAGAAAGAAAATGGCTACAACAAATACCATATGAGTAAAATTTCAACGTTATTAAAAAAAAAAGAGTATATGGTAAACCCTAGAGAGAATAATGAAGAAATAACTGAAAAAAAGTAGTGAAAACCATTGAGGAATGTAAATGCTTCATTAGAACAAGATTCACTTAATGCAATAAATGCAACAGAAACAGAACATGAGAAATAGAGAAACAAGAAGACATGAGGCTCACAGAAAACAAAAAGTAGAACGGCAGAGACTTTCTAACTCCAGTAATACATTAAATGCGAATGGATTATAATTCAATAAAAAAGCAGAGATTGTCAAGCCGGTTAGAAAAACAAGATCCTACCAGATCTTTACTGTGGGAGACACACTTTAGATTCAATGATACAGAAATCGAAAGGAAAGTGACTGAGAAATACATAACATGAAAGCACCAGCCACAAGAAAGCTGAAGTGACAATACTGATATCAGGTTAAACAGATTTTCAAACAAAAAGTGTTACCAAAGATAAAGAAAGATATTTTATAATGATAAAAGGGATAATCTGTTAGGAAGTGTTAACAATGATAAACATATGTGCCTCGTAAAAATCACCAAAATACATGAAACACAATCTGACAGAAATGGAGAAATAGACAATTCGACAACAATATCTGGAGACTTTACTACCATGCTTTCCATAATAGATAGAATTAGGCAGAAGATAAACAAGAAAAGGACTTGAACAATACTGTGAACCAATTAGATCTAGCAGACATCTGTTGAACACACCACCACCACCATCAGAATATTCATTCTTCAAAGGTGCACATGAAATATTCTTCAGGATAAACTATATGCTAGTCTAAGAAAGAAATCTAAGTAAATTGACAAGGGTAGATCCAATACAAAGTCTGTTCTCTGACCACAGTGAAATAAAACTAGAAATCAGTAACAGAACCAAGCAGGAAATCCACAAATACGGGGAAAGTTAGCAACACACACCTAAATAACCAGTGGGCTAGATAAAAAAAATCAAAAGGAAAATTAGAAAATACTTTGAGATAAATGAAAATGAAGACATAATTTAAGAGAGCTTAGGAAATGTAACAAATGTAGTCCTTAGAGGAAATTTTAATTATTTTGTATTTGAATTAAAACTTGTTTTTCAACTTTTAATTTCAGGAGGTACATGTGCAGGTTTGTTACATGAGTAAATTGCATGTCACTGAGGTCTGGTGTACCAATGACTCTGTCACCCAGGTGGTGAGCATAGTAACCAATAGGTAGTTTTCACCCCTTGACTCCCCACACCCTCCCTGCTCAGGTAGTCGCCAGCATCTACTTTCCCATCTTTATGTCCATGTGTAATCAATGTGTAGCTCCCACTTACAGGTGAGAACATGCAGGGTTTGATTTTCTGTTCCTGCGTTAATTAACTTAGGATAATGGCCTCCAGTTGAATCCATATTGTTGTAAAGGACATGACTTTTGGCTGTATTCCATGATGTATCTGTACCACATTTTCTTTATCCAGTTCACCACCGACAGGCATTTAGGTTGATTCCGTGTCTTTTGCGACTGTGAACATCCTTCTCATCTGCACACAGAGCATACTCCAAGATCAACCACATGTTTGACTACAAAGCAATTCCCTACAAATTCAAAAAAACTGAAAATCATACTAACCATACTTTCAGACCTCAGTGGAATAAAAACCCAGATCAATATCAAGAAGACCTCTCAAAGCCACACAATTACATGAAAATTAAACAACTTGCTCCTGAATGACTTTGGGGTAAATAACAAAATTAAGGCAGAATTTTAAAAATTATTTGAAATAAATGAAAATAGAGACAAACATACAAAAATCTATGAGACGCAGTAAAGGCAGTGCCACAAGGAAAGTTGATAGTGCTAAATGCCTACATCAAGAAGTTAGAAAAATCTCACACTAACAATCTAATGTCACACTTATAGGAACAAGAAAAGCAAGAACAAATTAACTCCAGAGCTAACAGAAGAAAAGAAATAACTAAAATCTAAGCAGAAATGAATGAAATTGAGACCCAAAAATCCATACAAAGGATCAATAAAACCAAAAGCTGTTTTTTTGAAAGGATAAACAAGATTGATAGACTGCTAGCTAGATTAACAAAGAAAAAAAGAGAGAAGATCCAAATAAGTGCAATTAGAAATGACAAAAGTAAAATCACAACCAATCCTACGGAAATACAGAAGATCCTCAGAGACTATTAGGAACACCTCTACGCACAGAAACTAGAAAATCTAGAGGAAATATATAAATTCCTGGAAGCACACAACCTCCCAAGACTGAAGCAGGACGAAATCAAAGCCTTGAATAAACCAATATAGAGTTCCAAAATTGAATCAATAATAAAAACCTACAAACCAAAAAGAGCCCTAGACCAGGTGGATTCACATCCAAATTCAACCCGACATAGAAAGAGGAGTAATACCAATCCTACTGAAACTATTCCCCCCAAAAATGAGTTAATTCATTTTATGAAGCCAACATCACTCTGAGACCAAAATCTGTTAAAGACACAACAAAAAGAGAAAACCACAGGCCAATATCCCTTATGAACATAGACACAAAAATTCTCAACAAAATACTAGCAAACCGAATCCAACAGCACATCAAAAAGTTAATTGCTCAAGATCAAACAGGCTTTATTCTAGAGACGGGAACTGGTTCAATATACACATTATCAATAAATCTGGCTCACCACACAAATAGAATTAAAAGCAAAAACCATACGATCATCTCAATAGATCCAGAAAAAGCTTTCAATAAACTCCAACATCCCATCATGATAAAAATCCCCAACAAACTAGGCATCAAAGGAACATACCTCAAAATCATAACAGCTGTCTATGATAAACCCACAGCCAACATCATACTTAATGGGTAATAGCTGAAAGCACTGCTCTTAAGAACTGGAACAAGACAAGGATGCCCACTCTTACCACTCCTATTCAACATAGTACTGAAAGTACTAGCCAGAGCAATCAAGCAAGAGAAAGAAATAAGAGGCATCCAAATAGGAAAAGAAGGAATCAAGTTATCTATCATCACTGATGATATGACGCTATACCCAGAAAACCCTAAAGACTCCACCAAAAAGCTCCTAGAGCTGATAAACAACTTCAATAAAGTTTCAGGACCCAGAATCCATGTACAAAAATCAGTAGCAATCCTATACTCCAACAACATTCAAGCTGAGAGCCAAATCAAGAATGCAGTCTCATTTACAATAGCCACACAAAAAATAAAATACCTAGAAATACATCTAACCAAAGAGGTGAAAGATCTCTACAAGAAGAACTACAAAACATTTGCTGAAAGAAATCATAGATGATATAAACAAATGGAAAAACATCCCATGCTTATGGATCAGAAGAAGCAAAGTTGTTAAAATGGCCAGACTGCCCAAAGCAATATGCAGATTCAATGCTCTCCCTATCAAACTATCAATGTCTTTTTTCACAGAATTAGAAAAACTACTCTAAATGTATATGAAACCAAAAAAAGAGTCCAAATAGCCAAAACAATCCTAAGCAAAAAGAACAAGGCCAGAAGCATGACACTACCTGACTTCAAACACCACCTGACTTGGGCACAGGCCATGAACATAGGATCCTCAAAAGCAGGCAGGCAAGCAGCCAACAAATACATGAAAAAATGCTCCAGACCACTGATCACTGGCGATATGCAAATCAAAACCACCAAAGCCAGTGAGATGCCATCTCATACCAGTCAGAAAGGCTATAATTAGTAAGTAAAAAAAAGCTGTTAGTGAGGTTGTGATGCCCATCAGGTTCAATGGTTCAAGTGTCAAGTTTAAGTCCAGAATTCCTCAGTTAGTTTTCTGCTTTAATAATCTGTCTGATGTTAGTGGGGGGTCTCCATGTGGCAGTGCTGCTGCTGCTTGTAAAGGCTCCACCTTGGGCCTGTGCGGGTGAGTGTTGGTTGTGGTGGTGTCAGTTGGTTGGGCTGGTCTGACCTCAGGCCTTGGGGGAAGTGGTCAGGTGTCAACAGAGTTGGAATGGGGTAGGTAGCTCCCCAGTTCCCAGACCTCTGGATGGCCCACTGGACAGCATGCATGAGTCCTAAAGGGGCTGGACCTGTGTCAGGCTAGCTCAGAGTTCAGGAGCTGGCTGTGATAAGGAAGGGGACAGGATGGTTCCCAGGTCACTGGCCAAACTCTCAGACAGGGGCAGGCAGAATGCTTAGGTGGTGGGAGGCTGAAGGAAGATCACAGACCTGTAGGGGCTGGGTTTTCAGAAAGGCTCTGGGCTGAAGATAAAATGTTCAGGCAGGGGCAGGGCAGCTATGCCCTGGGGGACCTTTCACTGGGGAGGACAGGACCCCTCAGCTGGGTCCACGGAGACTGGTGGCTGTGGGATATGTGGCATGCTGACACTTCCCTCCTACCCAAGCAATGCTAAACTTCACTGCTGGGGGCATGCAAGGGTGCCAAGCATTGTCTGTTACCTCTGGGAGTTTTGACCCAGAGGAACACAGAGGAATAACCCACCACAGTGTTCAGGCAGGAGTGGGGTTACTGTACTGGAAGCCCAAGCCAGTGAGCTTTGTCTGGCAAGGAACAATGAGGGTTGGGGGACATCTCATGGGCTACAGTCTGGGTGCATGCCAGGAGACCTTAACAACAACAACAACAACAACAACAACAAACTTCTCAAACTCTTCCAAAAAATTGAAGAGGAGATAATATTTCCAAACTCATTTACAAGGCCAGCATTACCTTACTACCAAAGCTCAACAAAGACATCAAAGAAAAGAAAATTTCAAGCCAATATCCCCGATGGACATAGATGCAAAATTCCTCAACAAAATACTAGCAAATTGAGTTCAACAGCATATTAAAGGGATCATTCACTATGATTAACTGAGATTTATTTCGGTGATGCAAGAATTGTTCAACATATGCAAATCAACAAATGTGATTCACTACATTAAGAAAATGAATGGCCTTAGGATCATCTCAATAGAGCAGAAAAACACTTGATAAAATTCAACATCCTTTCACGATAGAAACTCCCAGCAAATTAGGTATAGAAGGAATGTACCTCAACACAATAAAGGCCATATATAGAAATCTCTCAGCTTGTATCATACTCAATGGTGAAAATTTGAAGGCTTTTCCTGGAAGATGAGGAATAAGACAAGAATGTCCATTCTTGCCATTTCTATTCAACACAGTGCTGGAAGTACTACATAGAGCAGTTAGGTAAGAGAAAGAAGTAAAAAGCACGTAAATTAAAAGGGAAGAAACTAAATTGTCCTCATTTGCAGATGGCAATGATCTTATAAACAGAGACCCTAAAGACAACAACCAAAAAAAAATAAAAAAACTGATAGAACTAAAATAAATTCAATAAAGTTGCAGGATAAAAAAAGTCAACAGACAAAAAGTCATAGCATTTCTGCATACTAGTAACAAACTATCCCCCCGCCAAAAAAAAAAAAGAAATGGGAAAAAACCAATTTTCCCGGGCACAGTGACTCATGCCTGTAATGCCAGTTACTCAGGGAGTTAGCGGGTGGGGCTGAGGTGGAAGGATCATTCGAGCCCAGGAGTTCAAGGCTGTAATGAGCTGTAATCGTGCCACTGCACTATAGCCTGGGTAACAGAGCAAGATCCCATCTCTTAAAAAAAAACAAAAGAAAAAAAAAAAAGGAAAAAATCCCATTAACAATAGCTACAAAATTTTTAAAACTTAAGAATAAATTTAACCAAGGAGGTGAAATACCTATGCACTGAGAACCACAAAACCTTATTAAAAGCAACTGGGGAGAGGAGGTGAAACAAGATGATGGACCAGAAAGCTGAGCCAGTGTCCGCCTGACGGCGGTGATGTGATGTGGAGTGCATTTCAGTGCACTGGCGGAGGGAGAGTGCAGCGATTGTGAGGCATTCAACTCAGTGCTACCCTACTAGAGCAGGAAGCAAAACCAGACCAAACTCAGCGGATGCCTGCCCATGGAGGGAGCATTAAACCAGCCCTAGTTCACAGGTTCTGAGGGTTAGTAACAAAACAACCAAACAAGCAAAAACAAAACAAAACAAAAAACCCAGCCCTAGCCAGAGAAAAATTGCTGATCCCAATGGTACAAACTGGAGTTGCCTCAAGCCTTGTTACCACAGACTAGAGTTTCAAGTTTATTTAGAGCACCTCTAAATAAAGGGGACCTCAGGACTTCAGAGGTCCCCTTTAAAGCACCTTTAAATAAACTTGAAAGGCAGTCTCGGCCACAAGAACTGCAACTCCTGCTGTTGAACTGGGCCCAGAGCCAGTGGACTGGTGGGCACGTGAGATACTTAGGCAATAGCTGGGGCAGATAAGGGAGTGCTGGCATTACACCCCTCCCCTAACCAGAGACTGCACAGCGTGCAGCTCGAAAGGATACCTCTTCCTTCTACTTGAGGAGAGGAGAGAAAAGAGTGGGGAGGACATTGTCTTACATCTTGGATACCAGCTTCAGCCACAGCAGGATAGGGCACTGGTCAGAGTCCTGAGGTCCCCTTTCCAGGCCCTAGCTCTCAGATGACATTACCAGACACACCTTGGGCCAGAAGGGAACCTGTTGCCTTGAAGGGAAGAGCCAAGTCTGGCAGGATTCATCACCTGCTAACTGAAGAGATCTTGGAACTTAAACAACAAGCAGCCATACCCAGGTTCTTCATCAAGGGCTTTAGGTGAGAATCTGAGACTTGCTGGCTTCAGGTGAAGCTTAGCAGATTCCCAAATGTGGTGAGAGAGAGAGACCCCCCAACACAACAGTAAATAGAGACTTCAATACCTCACTTTGACTATCAGACACAGATCTTCCAGACAGAAAATCAACAAAGGAACATCAGACTTAATCTGCACTATACACCAAATGGACCTAATAGATATTTGCAGAATATTTTATCCAACAGCTACAGAATACATATTATTTTCCTCAGCACGTGGATCATTCTCAAGGATGGACCATAGGTTAGGTCACAAAACAAATCTTAAAACATTCAAAAAATAGAAATAATCTTGAGCATCTTCTATGGCCACATGAAAGAAAACTAGAAATCAATAACAAGAAGAATTTTGGAAACTATAAAAGTATATGGAAGTTAAACAATACCCTCCTGAATGACCAGTGGGTCAATGAAAAAATTAAGAAGAAAATTGAAAAATTTCTTGAAACAAATGATAAGAGGAAAAAACCCCCAAAATTTATGGGATACAGCAAAAGCAGTACTAAGAGGGAACTTTATAGCTGTAAGTGCCTATCTCAAAAAAAGAAGAAAAACTTCAAATAAAACCTAAGGAACAGAAATAAATGAAATTGAAATGAAGAAAATGATACAAAAGATCAATGAAACAAAAAGTTGGGATTTTTTTTTCAAAAAGATAAACAAAATTAACAAAACTTTAGCCCAACTAACTAAGAAAAAAGAGAGAAGATTCAAATAAATAAAATCAGAAACGATAAAAGAGATATTGCAACTGATGCTGCAGAAATTCAAAGGATAATTAGTGGCTACTATGAGCAACTACATGCCAATAAATTGGAAAATCTAGAAGAAATGGACACATTTCAAGACATAAAAACCTACCAAGATTGAACCTTGAAAAAATAAAAAACCTGAACAGACAAATAGCAAGTAATGAGATTTACTCCATAATAAAATGCCTCCAAGTAAAGAGAAGCCCTGGACTCAATGGCTTCACCGCTGAATTCTACCCAGCATTTAAAGAAAAGCTAATACCAATCCTACTGAAACTATTCTGAAAAATAAAGGAGGAAGGAATACTTGCGAACTCCTTGTGCAAGACCAGTATTACCCGGATACCAAAACCAGACAAAGACACATAAAAAAATTAAAGGCCAATATCTCTGATAAATATTGATGCAAAAATCCTCAACAAAATACTATTAAATTGAATTCAACAATACATTAAAAAGACCATTCATCATGACCAAGTGAGATTTATCTCTGGGATGCAAGGATGGTTCAACAAATGCAAATCAATCAGTGTGATATATCCTATCAACAGAATGAAGGACAAAAACTGTATGATCATTTCCATTGATGCTGAAAAACATTTAATAAAATTTAACATCCCTTCATGATAAAAACACACCCTCAAAAAACTGGGTGTAGAAAGAGTATATTTTGACATAATAAAAGCCATCTATTACAGACCCACAGCTAGTATCATACTGAATGGGCAAAAACTGAAAGCCTGTCCTCCAAGATCTAAAGAATGACAAGGATGCCCACTATCACCACTGTTATTCAGCATAGTACCGGAAGTCCTAGCTAGAGCAATCAGACAAGATAAAGATATAAACAGCATCCACATTAGAAAGGATGCAGTGAAATTATCCTTGTTTGCAGATTATATAATCTTTTATTTGGAAGATCATAAAGACTCCTCAAAAAAAAAAAAAACTATTAGAACTTATAAACAAATTCAGTAAAGTTGCAGAATACAAAATCAACTTACAAAAATCAGTAGCATTTCCATATGCCAGCAGTGAACAATTTGAAAAAGAAATAAAAAGTAATTCCATTTACAATTACCACAAATAAAATTAAATACCTGAGATTAACTAAAGAAATGAAAGATCTCTATAAGGAAAACTATTAAACAGTGATGAAATAAATTGAAGAGGGCACCAAAAAATGGGAAGATATTCCACGTTTGTTGATTGGAAGGATTGATATTGTTAAAATGTCCATACTACCCAAAGCAATCTACAGATCCAAGGCAGTCCTTCTCAAAATACTAATGACATGCCTCACAGAAATAGAAAAAACAATCCTAAAATCTATATGGAACCACAAAAGATCCGGAATAGCCAAAGTCACCCTAAGTAAAGGAATAAAACTATAGAAATCACATTACTTTACTTTAAATTATACTACAGAAGTATAGTAAGCAAAACAGCAGGGTACTGGCATTAAACAGACACATAGATCAATGGAATAGAATAGAGAGCTAAGAAAAAAATCCATACACAACAGTGAACTCATTTTTGACAAAGGTGCCAAGGAAAAGACAGTCTCTTCAATAAATGGTGCTGAGAAAACTGGAGATCCACATGCAGAAGAACGAAATTAGACCCCTGTTTCTCACTATATACAAAAATCAAATCAAAATGGATTAAAGTCATAAATATAAAACTTCATACTGTGAAACTACTACAAGAAAACATTGGGGAAACTTTCCAGGACATTGATCTGGGCAAAGATTTCCTGAGTAATATGCCACAAACACATGCAACCAAAATAAAAATGGATAAATAGGATTACATCAAGTTAAAAAACTTCTGCACAGCAAAGGAAACAACTGCCAAGGTGAAGTGACAACCCACAGAATGGGAGAAAATATTTACAAGCTACCCATCTGACAAGGGAGTAATATTCAGAATATATAAGGAGTTCAAACAACTCTATAGGAAAACAAATCTAATAATCCAATTTAAAAATGGACAAAATATTCGAATAGACATTTCTCAAAAGAAGACATACAAACAGCAAACAGGCATATGAAAAGCTGCTCAACATCATTATCATCAGAGAAATGCAAATAAAAACTACAATGAGATATTATCTCACCCCAGTTAAAATGGCTTATATTCAAAAGACAGGCAATAACAAATGTTAACAAGGATGTGGAGAAAAGGGAATCCTTCTACACTGTCGGTGGGAATGTAAATTAGTGCAATCACTATAGAAAACAGTGTGGTGATTCCTCAAAAAACTAAAAATAGAGCTACCATACAATCCAGCAATCTCATTGTTAGGTATATACCCAAAAGAAAGGAAATTGGTATATGGGATCTGCCCTTGCACGTTTATTGCAGCACTGTTCACAACAGCCAAGATTTGGAAGCAACCTAAGTGTGAATCAACAGATAAAAGGATAAAGAAAATGTGGGAAATATACACAATGGAGTACTATTCAGCCATGAAAAAGAAATTTGATCCTGTCATTTGCACCAACATGGATGGAACTGCAGATTATTACATTAATTGAAATAAGCCAGGCACAGAAAGACAAGCATTGCATGTTCTCACTTACTTGTGGGATCTAAAAATGGAAACAATTGAACTCATGGAGATAGAGAGTAAGATGGTTACCAGAGGCTGGGAATGGTAGTGAGGGGGTGGCGGTGAGGTAAGAATGGTTAAAATATAGAAAGAATGAATAAGACCTACTATTTGATAGCACAACAGGGTGATTATAGTCAATGACAATTTAATTGTACATTTAAAAATCACTAAAAGAGTATAATTGTGAGATGGTTTGGCTGTGTGTCCCCATCCAAATCTCATGTCGAACTGTAATTCCCACGTGTTGGACAAGGGTCCTCGTGGGAGGTGCCTGGATCATGGAGGGGTGGTTTCTAATGGTTTAGCACCATCCCCCTTGTGCTGTTTCATGATAGAGTTCTCATGAGATTTGGTTGTTTGAAAGTATGTAGGACCTCCCCCTTCACTCTCCCTCTCTCCTGCTCTGGCATGGTAAGATGTGCCTGCTTTCCCTTCATCATCTGCCATGAATGTAAGCTTCCTGAGGTCTCCCAGCTATGCTCCCTGTACAGCCTGCAGAACTGTGAGTCAACCAAACCTCTTTTCTCTATAAATTACCCAGTCTTAGATAATTCCTTATAGCAGTGTGAGAATAGACTAACACAGAAAATTGGTACCAGAGAAATGGGGCATTGCTATAAAGATAACTGAAAAGGTGGAAATGACTTTGGAACTGGGTAATAGGCAGAGGTTGAAACAGTTTGGAGGAATCAGAAGAAGACAGGAAGATGAGAGAAAGTTTGGAACTTCCTAGAGACTTGTTGAATGGTTTTGACCAAAATGCTGATAGTGATATGGACAGAGATGGTCAGGTAGATGAGGTCTTAGATGGAGATGAGGAACTTATTGGGAACTGGCATAAAGGTCACTCTTGCTATGCTTTAGCAAAGAGAATGGTGGCATTATGTCCCTGCTCTAGAGATCTGTGGAACTTTGAACTTGAGAGGAATAATTTAGGGTATCTGGCAGAAGAAATGTCTAAGCAGCAATGCATTCAAGAGGTTACCCAGCTGTTTCTAAAAGTGTATTCTCATATGCATGAAGAAAGAGATTATCTGAAACTGGAACTTATATTTAAAAGAGAAGGAGAGCATGAAAGCTTGGAAAACTTGCAGCTCAACCACGTGGTAGAAAAGAAAAACCCATTTTCTAGGGAGGAATTCAAGGCTGCAGAAATTTGCATAAGTAAAGGACGGCCAAATGTTAATAGTCAAGTGCATTCATCCTTTCTTACGCTGCTACAAGGACATACCTGAGACTGGGTGATTTCTAGAGAAAAGAGGTTTAACTGACCCACAGTTCTGCAGGGGTGGGGAGGCCTCAAGAAACTTACAATCATGGCAGAAGGGGAAACAAATACATCCTTCTTCACACAGCAGCAGCAAGGAGAAGTGCACAGTGAAGGGTGGGGGTGGGGAGCCCCTTACAAAACCATTAGATCTTGTGAGAACTCACTCACTATCACAAGAACAGCATGGAGGTACCTGCCTCCATGATTCAATTACCTTCCACTGAGTGCTTCCCATGATACATGGGGATTGTGGAAGCTACAGTTCAAGATGAGATTTGGGTGGTGACATAGCCAAACCATATCACCAAGACAATGGGGACAATGCCTTCAGGGCATTTCGGAGACCTTCGTGGCAGTCCCTCCCATCATAGGCCTGGAGACCTAGGAAGGAAAAATGGTTTTGTGGGCCAGGCCCAGGACCTCGATGATCTGTGCAGCCTCAGAACATTGTGTTCTGCATCCCAGTGACTCCAGCTCCAGCCATGGCTAAAAGGGGCCAAGGTACATCTCAGGCCATTGCTTCAGAGGATGCAAGCCCCAAACCTTTGCGAGTTTTAATCAGTGAGGCCCTGTGGGTGTGCAGAAGGCAAGAGCTGAGGTTTGGGAGCCTCTGTCTAGATTTCAGAGGATGTATGGAAACACCTGGATGTCTAGGCAGAAGTCTGCTGCAGGAGCAGAGACCTGATGGAGAACCTCTACTAAGGCAGTGCAGAGGGGAAATGTGGGGCTGGAGCCCCACACAGAGTTCCCACTGGGACACTGCTCAGTGGAGCTCTAAGAATAGGGCCACTGTCCTCCAGACCCCAGAACGGTAGATCCACTGAAAGCTTGCATCATGCACCTGGAAAAGCCATAGGCACTCCACGCCAGCTTGTGAAAACAGTCACAGGGGCTGTACCTTGTAGATCCACAAGGTTGGAGCTGCTCAAGGCCTTGGGAGCCCAGCTCTTGCATCAGCATGAGACATGGAGTCAAAAGAGAATATTTTGGAGCTTTGAGATTTAATAACTGCCTTGCTGGATTTGGGACTTGCATAGGTCCAGTAGCCCCTTTGTTTTGGCCAATTTCTCCCATTTGGTATGACAGCATTTACCCAATGCCTGTATACCCCATTATATCTTGGAAGTAACTAATTTGTTTTTTAATTTATAGGCTCATAGGTGGAAGGAACTTGCCTTGTCTCAGATGAGACGTTGGACTTTTGGGTTAAAGATGGAGTGAGTTAAGACTTTGGGGCCGGGCATGGTGGCTCAAGCCTGTAATCCCAACACTTTGGGAGGCCGAGACAGGCGGATCACGAGCTTAGGAGATCGAGACAATCCTGGCTAACATGGTGAAACCCCGTCTCTACTAAAAAATACAAAAATCTAGCCGGGCGAGGTGACGGGCGCCTGTAGTCCCAGCTACTCGGGAGGCTGAAGCAGGAGAATCACGTAAACCCGGGAGGCGGAGCTTGCAGTGAGCTGAGATCCCGCCGCTGCACTCCAGCCTGGGCAACAGAGCGAGACTCTGCCTCAAAAAAAAAAAAAAAAAAAGACTTTGGGAGACTGCTGAGAAGGGATTATTGTATTTTGAAATGTAAGAAGGACATGAGAGATTTGAGAGAGGCCAGGACAAAATGGTATGGTTTGCCTCTACGTCCCCACCCAAATCTCATGTCTAATTTTAATACCCATGATTGACAGTCCCCAAAATTGAAAAGTGTTAGTGAGGATGTGGACAAAGGGGAACTCTTGTACCCTGTTGATGGAAATGTAAATTATCATAAATTATTGCAGGAGGGGCTTGGTGGGAGGTGACTGGGTCATGAAAATGTTTCTAATGGTTTAGCATCATTCTCCCAGTGCTGTCTTGTGATAGAGTTCTCATGACATCTGGTTGTTTGAAAGTGTGTAGCACCTCCCCCTTCTCTCTCGCTCTCCCCCCGCCCTCTCTCTCTCTCTCTCTCTCTCTGTTTCTCTCTCTTTCTCTCTCTCTCCCTCCCTCCCTCCTGCTCTGCCATGGTAAGACGTGCTTGCTTCCCCTTCAGTTCCCACCATGATTTAAAGTTTCCTGAGGCCTCCCAGCCATGCTTCCTGTACAGCCTGCAGAACTGTGAGTCAATTAAACTTCTTTTCTTCATAAACTACCCAGTCTCAGGTAGTTCTTTATAGCAATGTGGCAATGGAGTAAAACAAATTGGATTGCTTGTAACAGAAAGGATAAATGCTTGAGGAGATGGATACTTCATCCTCTATGATGTGATTATTACACATTGCATACTTGTATCAAAGCATATAATCCATGATATGGGTTGGCTTTGTGTCCCCACCCAAATCTCACCTTGAATTGTAATCCCCATAATCCCCAAATGTGAAGGGCAGGACCAAGTGGAGGTAATTGAATCATGGGGGCAGTTTCCCTCATGCTGTTTTCGTGATAATGAATTAGTCTCATGGGATTTGATGGTTTTATAAGTGTCTGGTATTTCCCCTGCTTGCATTCATTCTCTCTTCTGCCACCCTGTGAAGAGGTGCCTTCCACCATGATTGTATTATTTGTAAATTACCCAGTCTCAGGTATTTCTTCACAGCAGCATGAGAACGGACTAATACACCCAATAAATATATACACCTACTATGTATTCACAAAAATTAAACACGAAAAATAAAAATAAAGAAATTGAAGAAGACACAAAAAATGTAAAGAAATCCAGTATTCACCGACTGGAAGAATTAATATTGTTAAAATGTCCATACACTCCCCAAAATCTACAGATTTGACACAATTCCAATTAAAATTCCAAAGACAGTTTTCAAAGAACTAGAAAAAACAATCCCAAAATTGTTAGAGAATCACAAAATAATCCTGAATTAGCCAAAGCAATTTTGAGCAACAATGAACAAAGCTGAGGGGCATCACACTACTTGACTTTGAAATATACTACAAAGTTATAGTAACCAACACAGATTGGTATTGACATAAAAACAGACACGTAGACTAATGGAACAGAACGCAGAGCCCAGAAATTAATCCATGCATTTAAGGTCAATTGGTTTTTGATAAAGATGCCAAGAACATACAGGGGGGAAAGGATAGGCTCTGATGTTATGCCCAGACCGTTTATTCCCCGAAGAAGACCACCAGAGTCCAGAGTCAAAGCCAAGCGGCAAGGATCTTTACTGCAAGTTCGAACTTGGTCCCTCCATTCCACAACATACAAGAGGGCCCTGAACAATGCGTGCGCTTGCTTTTTATAGCCCGATGTAAATAGGACTTGTAAGGTTACAGAGGAACAAGGGAATTCTTTAGGTTACAATTGGTTAACATATTAAGTTATACATTTAGCAGTGATCTATTGGTTCCCGTGCTTTCAGTAAAACTACAAACAGCTGTGTCGTTATCAGGGATTTTTCCAGGTGGTGTTTTTCTAAAGTTGAGATATATGGTGGGACGTGTTTGTACTGGGCTCAGGAAGTTGAGAGATATGAGAGATATATGGTGTTTGTACTGGGCCCAGGAAATTGAGAGATATATGTTGTTTGTACTGGGCCCAGGAAATTGAGAAATGTGCCTGATTTCTTTCACTTCAACACATGGTGTTGAGAAAACTGGAGATCCATGGGCAAAGAATAAAATTAGACCCTTATTGCACTAGACTGTTCTTGCATTGCTATAAAGAAATATCTGCACTGGGAAATTCTGGGCAATTCATAAAGAAAAGTGGTTTAATTGGCTGTAGTCCTGCAGGCTATAAAGGAAGCATGACACTGGCATCTAATCAGCTTCTGGAGAGACCTGAGGAAGCTTACAGTCATGGAGGAAGGCAAAGGGGGAGCTGGTGTACCAGATGATGAGAGTAGGCATGAGAAAGCGAGGGGGAAAGTGCCACATTCTTTTGAACAACGGATCTCGTGTGAACTCAGATGACTTATTCTCTACTAAGGGGACACTCTCAGCCATTCACGAGGGATCTGCCCCCATGATCCAATACCTTCCACCAGGTCCCACCTCCAACACTGGTGGTCACGTTCCAACATGAGGTTTGGAGGGGACACACATCCAAACCGTATTAAAAATTTTTAAGATATCACTTACTTCCCACCATATAGAAAAATCAACTCAAAATGAATTAAAGACTTAAACGTGAAACCTGAAACTATAAAAACCATGGAAGAAAACACGGAGGAAAGAATCCACAACACTGGTCTTAGCAAATTTTTTTTTTTTTTTTGGATATTAACACAAAACCATAGGCAAGAAAAGCAATGATAGCCAAATAGAATACATCAAACAAAAAAAGTCTTCTGGGCAACCAAGAAAGCAATCCACAGAGTGAAGAGAAATGGGGGCTAAATACCTGCAAATCTATAACTGATAAGGGTTTAATATACAAAATATATAAGGCACTTAACTCAATAGCAAGAAAACAAGTAACTGGACTAAAAAATGGGCAAAGGACCTGAATTGTCTATTTCTCAATCTATTTCTCAAATTCCCAGTCTCAGATATTTCTTTATAGCAATGCAAGAAAGGTCTTGTGCAATAAGGGTCTAATTTTATTCTTTGCCTATGTATACCCAGTTTTCTCAACACTGTGTTGAAGAGACTGTCCTTTTCCCTGTGTATGCCCTTGGCATCTTTGTCAAAAATCAATTGACCTTAAATGCATGGATTAATTTCGGGGCTCTGCATTCTGTTCCATTAATCTATGTGTCTGTTTTTACGCCAATACCCATCTGTGTTGGTTACTATAGCTTTGTAGTATGTTTCAACGTCAAGTAAATTTCTCAAAAGAGGATGTATGAGTGGCTGACAGGTATGTGAAAAGGTGCTCAACACCAGTAATCATCAGAGAAATGCAAATTAAAACCACAATGAAATATCACTGGCTCACGCTTACATTTCCAGTACTTTGGGAGGCCAAGGCAGGCAGATCATGAGGTCAGGAGTTCGAGACCAGCTTGGTCATCGTAGTGAAACACTGTCTCTACTAAAAATACAAAAATTAGCCAGGCATGGTGGCGTGTGCCTGTAGTCCCAGCTACTCAGGAGGCTGAGGCAGGAGAATCACTTGAACCTGGGAGGCGGAGGTTGGTGGTGTGCCGAGATCATGCCACTACACTCCAGCCTGGGCAACAGAGTGAGACTGTATCAAAAAAAAAAAAAAGAAAGAAAGAAAAAGGGGAAGTATCACCTGACACTGGTTAGGATGGCCTCTATAAAAAAGGGGGAAGATGACAGTGTTGTGAGGATGTGGACAAAGGGGATTCTAGTATCCTGTTGATGGGAATGTAAATTACCACAGCCATTAGGGAAAACAGAATGGAAGTTTCTTAAAACTTAAAAATAAAATTACCATACGACCCACCCATATCATGGTGAGTCTATACAGATAAAGGAAATGAAATCAGTATGCTGAAGAGATGCCTGCACTCCCATGTTGATTGCAGCACTATTCACAATAGGCAAGACATGGAATCACCCTAAGTGTCCATCCACAGATGAATAAAGAAAATGTGGAGCATAGACACGAAGGTTTTAATTCAGCCTTAAAAAATAAGGAAATCTATTATTTGTGACAACATGGGTGAATCTGGAAAATGGTTATGTGAAATAAGCCAGGCACAAAAAAGGCAAATGGCAATACATAATCTCACTTATATGTGGAATCTAAAAAAGTAGAACCCACAGAAGCAGAGAGTGGAATGGTGGCTACCAGCGGTTGCGGGCAGGGAGGCAGAGGTGCGTGGAGGGCTGCGGTGGGGAGACACTGGTCAGCAGGTGAAAGGATACAAAGTTTCAGTTAGCCAGGGGGGAAAAGGCCAAGAGATTGATGATGCCACACGGGAACCATGGTTAATAACCATGGATTTGAAAATCTCTAAGGGAGTAGACTTGATGTATTCTAAACACACAAAAAAGTATCTGAGCTAACAAACATATTATTTATCTTGATTGTGACCGAAATTATATTTCAGCTTTTATATATGTGGGGAAAAGAAAGAGAGATCAGACTGTTACTGTGTCTATATAGAAAGCAGTAGACATAAGAGACTCCATTTTGTTCTGTATTTGAGATGCTGTTAATCTGTGACCCGACCCCCAACCCTGTTTTTGCAAGAGACATGTGCTGTGGTGACTCAAGGTTTAACGGATAATGGGCTGTGCAGGGTGTGCTTTGTTAAACAAGTGCCTGAAGGCAGCTTGCTGGTTAAAAGTCATCACCATTCTCTTAATCTCAAGTACCCAGGGACACGTACACTGCCAAAGGTCACAGGGACCTCTGCCTAGGAAAGCTAGGTATTGTCCAAGGTTTCTCCCCATGTGATAGCCTGAAATATGGCCTCGTGGGAAGGGAAAGACCTGATCGTCCCCCAGCCTGACACCCGTGAAGGGTCTGTGCTGAAGAGGACTAGTATAAGAGGAAAGAAGGCCTCCTGGCAGTTGAGATAGAGAAAAGCATCTGTCTCCTGCCCGTCCCTGGGCAATGGAACATCTCGGTGTAAAACCGCATTGTATGTTCTGTTTACTGAGAAAGGCGAAAACCGCCGTAGGGCTGAAGGTGGGACGTGCTAGCAGCAATGCTGCTCTTTATGCACCAAGAAGGTTTATGGAGATGTTTGCATATGCATATCAAGGCACAGCGCTTTTCCTTAAACTTATTCATATCACAGAGATCTTTATTCATATGTCTTACTGCTGACCTTCTCCCTGCAATGATCCTATTATCCTGTCACTTCCCTTTTTCTAAGATGGTAAAGATAATGATCAATAAATACTGAGGCTACCGGCGTGGGTCCTCTGTATGCTGAGTGCCGGTCCTCTGGGCCCACTTTTTCTTTCTCTATACTTTGTCTCTGTGTCTCATTTCTTTTCTTTTCTTTTTATTTTGTTTTATTTTATTTATTTTTTATTACACTTTAAGTTCTAGGGTACATGTGCACAACGTGCAGGTTTGTTACATATGTATACTTGTGCCATGTTGGTGTGCTGCACCCATCAACTCGTCAGCACCCATCAAATAATCATTTACATCAGGTATAACTCCCAATGCCATCCCTCCCCCCTCACCCCTCCCCATAATAGGCCACGGTGTGTGATGTTCCCCTTTCCGAGTCCAAGTGATCTCATCGTTCAATTCCCACCTATGAGTGAGAACATGTGGTGTTTGGTTTTCTGTTCTTGCGATAGTTTGCTGAGAATGATGGTTTCCAGCTGCATCCATGTCCCTACAAAGGGCACAAACTCATCCTTTTTTATGGCTGCATAGTATTCCATGGTGTATATGTGCCACATTTTCTTAATCCAGTCTGTCACTGATGGACATTTGGGTTGATTCCAAGTCTTTGCTATTGTGAATAGTGCCACAATAAACATACGTGTGCATGTGTCTTTATAGCAGCATGATTTATAATCCTTTGGGTATATACCCCGTAATGGGATGGCTGGGTCATATGGTATTTCTAGTTCTAGATCCTTGAGGAATCGCCATACTGTTTTCCATAATGGTTGAACTAGTTTACAATCCCACCAACAGTGTAAAAGTGTTCCTATTTCTCCACATCCTCTCCAGCACCTGTTGTTTCCTGACTTTTTAATGATCGCCATTCTAACTGGTGTGAGAAAATCTAGGTAATACCATTCAGGACATAGGCATGGTCAAGGACTTCATGTCTAAAACACCAAAAGCGGCCGGGCGCGGTGGCTCAAGCCTGTCATCCCAGCACTTTGGGAGGCCGAGACGGGCGGATCACGAGGTCAGGAGATCGAGACCATCCTGGCTAACATGGTGAAACCCCGTCTCTACTAAAAATACAAAAAACTAGCCGGGCGACCTGGCGGGCGCCTGTAGTCCCAGCTACTCGGGAGGCTGAGGCAGGAGAATGGCGTAAACCCGGGAGGCGGAGCTTGCAGTGAGCTGAGATCCGGCCACTGCACTCCAGCCTGGGCGACAGAGCAAGACTCCGTCTCAAAATAAAAAAATAAAAATGAAAATAAAAATAAAAAATAAAATAAAACACCAAAAGCAACGGCAACAAAAGCCAAAATTGACAAATGGGATGTAATTAAACTAAAGAGCTTCTGCACAGCAAAAAAAACTACCATCAGAGTGAATAGGCAACCTACAGAATGGGAGAAAATTTTTGCAATCTACTCATCGGACATAGGGCTAATATCCAGAACCTACAAAGAACTCAAACAAATTTACAAGAAAAAACAACCCCATCAAAAAGTGGGCAAAGGATATGAACAGACACTTCTCAAAAGAAGACATTCATACAGCCAACAGACACATGAAAAAATGCTCGTCATCACTGGCCATCAGAGAAATGTGTCTCATTTCTTTTCTCAAGTCTCTCGTTCCACCTAACGAGAAACGCCCACAGGTGTGGAGGGGCAGGCCACCCCTTCAATATACATATTCCAAAACATCATGTTGTACAGGATAGATGCATGTAACTTTGTCAACTAAAAGTTAATGAAATGAAAAATTTAAAAAGTGAAAAAATACATGTGGTTTAATACAATTAAAGCCAACTCATTCCCTTGTTTTTTGCTATGAACCTTGCAAGGAAATGAATAATCCAAGGCTCTTGGATAAGATAAAGGCCCCATCTGTCTTGCTCCTCTCAGCCCTGGAGGAGGAGGGAGAGTCCTTCCTCCCCTCTCCCCGCCTGCTCTGCCCCCCCCCCCCACCCTCACGCACTCCCAATCAGTCCCCGCCTCCAGCCCTGACCTCTGCCCTCGGTTTCTCAGGCAGGTCCAGGGCCAGTTCTCCCATGACGTGATCCCTCTCCAAGGCAGGGCACCAGGCAAGATAAAGGACTGGGGCTGAACAGGGTGGAGGGAGCATTGGAATGGCACTCAGGGCAAAGACAGAGGTGTGCATGGCAGCACCCTGGCTGTCCCTACAAAGGGCACGGACACTGGGCACCAGAGCCACCCGGGTCCCCAGGACAGTGCTGCCCTTTGAAGCCATGCCCCAGCGTCCAGGCAACAGGTGGCTGAGGCTGCTGCAGATCTGGAGGGAGCAGGGTTATGAGCACCTGCACTTGGAGGTGCATGAGACCTTCCAGGAACTGGGGCCCATTTTCAGGTAAAGCCCTCCCTGGCCCTCACTGGGAACACCCAGAGCCCTGCCCCTGCTGCCCAGGACCCTGCTGGGCACACAGCACTGCCGTTCCCAGCAAGTCCCAGCACTCTGCATCTTTTGGAGGATGGGGAGGGAGTGCTGCATGTGCTGGTCTGTGGCTCTGCCAGTGCAGGGGATGGTACAGAGCAAACCCCAGCTCGCTGTAGATAGGGCAGGACTCAGAGGCACTAAAGTTGAGAGGTTCCGAGGAGCCAGCAGGAGGGCTTCAGCTGTGAAGCCGCCAATCCAGGAGCGGGGAGGGTGGACAGGAGACACTTTGGGTTGGAACTGCAGAGTGGGGTCAGGGGGGACACGACCCTGTCCAGTAGAGCCTTGTGCCTGGCCCCACAGGTATGACTTGGGAGGAGCAGGCATGGTGTGTGTGATGCTGCCAGAGGATGTGGAGAAGCTGCAGCAGGTGGACAGCCTGAACCCACATCGGATGAGCTTGGAACCCTGGGTGGCCTACAGACAACATCGTGGGCACAAATGTGGCGTGTTCTTGCTGTGAGGGGCAAGTCAGGAGCTGAGAGCTGGGAGCAGGGTGGGCAGCCTGGGCACGGAGAGGAGGCAAGAGAGGCAGGACCTGAAAACACATCCGCCCTGGGCCTCTGTGGTGGACTGTGAGGGTGAGCACCCAGCCCACAGGATGGCCATCCTGTGGGGTCACGTCTGCCCTACAGCTGGGGGAAGCAGGGCAGTGGTGGAGAAATGGGCACAGGCACCTCTGCAGAGGAGAGGCTGCAGAGCAATGAGCCCTTCTGTGTAGCGAGAACCCACTCTGCACCGACCTCGGCGGCTTCTTTCTCTTGCGGTCTGGGGACTCTCCTTCCCACAGGTCAGAAAACTGAGGTCCTGAGAAGGGGACTCCCACTGGCCCAGGTCACAGGCTGTGAGTGCTGAGCCTGGTGTTCACCGGGGCTGCAGCCGGCCTCAGGGCGCTCGTGGTCCCTGCTGTTCCAGCAAACTTTCTTGATAGGGACAGCCCTGGGCAGGAGGCAGGTGGGGACGCAGGTGGCTGGTGGCTCCATTGTTCTCAGAAGCAAGGCATGAGGTGGGGTGGTTGATGGCACTGGGGAGGATGTTTCCTGGTCTGTGGAGAGGGTGGCGCCTGGTCAGGTGGACAGGGAGAGGCTGGTGCTTAGAGTGGGTCACCTGCAGGGACGTTGCCATTATGATGGGGGAAGGACTGGACGAGGGTGTCACAGTGGCGACAGCCCCCACTCCACGGCAGGAGGATAACGCTCTTGGGAATAGCGGGATTTAGGTAAAAGGGCGCCTGTGGGTGGGAACCTTCACTGAGGCTGGCCTATAGACAACATCTGGGAGGGAGTCAGAACCCAGGAAGGCAGGTCCAGGAGGCTGTATGCGCATAACAGAAGGAAGGAGAGTGCTCCTGTGTGTGTGCGTGTCTTGCATCTGTGCACATGCTGTGTGTTCCTCTGCACCTGCATATGCACGTGTTGTGTGTGCATGTGCATGTACACAAGTGTCTGTGTGTGCACGTATGATGTGTGGTGTGTGTGCACGGGTGTCTGTGTGTGCATGTGCAGGTGCCGGCATGGGTATAGTGTCTGTGCACACGTGTACATGTGTCTCTTCACACATGTGTGTTGAGGTCTTGCACGGGCACACGTGTGCATGTGCGTCTTCTGCCTGTCGTCACTGTGAACTCGGGACAGCAGCCAGCTGGACATGAAGCAGTTTTGTAGAAGGTTGGCTGACAGGGGAAATTCTACCCCACCATTCCCTGGGGGCATCCATGCAGCCCCAACGCATTCTGGGCTGTGGATGAGGATGGCATGAAGCACAGAGCTCGGTTCCTGCCCTGCAGAAGATGCAGACACTTCACAGGAGCTGCAGCCCCAGAGGCACTGTGCCCAGGGCAGGGAAGGGTGGGGAGGAGAGGGCAGCCAGAGTCTCTCCCCTCAGGAAACTGCGTGGGTGAGGAGGGTAAGCTGGACAACAGGGGTCAGTTCCTTTCTTGCAGAAAATCCCTCCCCCCCACCACAGGGAGGGCCTGCATGGGTGAGGTGATACCCAACTCGGGGTGCCAGGTACTGGGAATGACCTCAGTTACCCCATCAAAACCTGGAGGCAAAAGCTACCGTCTCACCACTGCTTAGACCTGAGTGGCCTTTGCCCAGCACCTGGAGGCTGCTCTGAGAAAAGGCTGCAGCTCAAACACAAACAGGCAGCTTCCGCCAGGGCCCCCAGTCAGCTCCCTGCAGGCCGATTCCCCTTGGGGACAAGGAGGATGGGATACGGGTCAGGGCCTGTGTGTTTCTGGGGCGGCTTCACAAGCTCTGCCCTGGCCTCTGTAGGAATGGGCCTGAATGGCGCTTCAATCGATTGCGGCTGAACCCAGATGTGCTGTCGCCCAAGGCCGTGCAGAGGTTCCTCCCGATGGTGGACACAGTGGCCAGGGACTTCTCCCAGGCCCTGAGGAAGAAGGTGCTGCAGAACGCCCGGGGGAGCCTGACCCTGGACGTCCAGCCCAGCATCTTCCACTACACCATAGAAGGTGTGGGCCAGGAGGGAAGGTCCAGCCTCAGAGACCCTGGAGTGGCCAGGGACGGGGACGGGGGGCTGGAGGGAGTGAGGGGAGGCAGCCTGGAGGCCTCCCCAGGAGGTTTCCTTGTGCTCAGCAGTGCATCCTCCCCGCAGCCAGCAACTTAGCTCTTTTTGGAGAGCGGCTGGGCCTGGTTGGTCACAGCCCCAGCTCTGCCAGCCTGAACTTCCTCCATGCCCTGGAGGTCATGTTCAAATCCACCGTCCAGCTCATGTTCATGCCCAGGAGCCTGTCTCGCTGGACCAGCCCCAAGGTGTGGAAGGAGCACTTTGAGGCCTGGGACTGCATCTTCCAGTACGGTGAGGCCAGGGACCCAGGCAGTGCTATGGGGAAGGGACACCATGGGACCCAGTTTCTCCCTCTCCACCACCCGGCGGGGAATGGAGGCCACTGGGAGGGCCGGGGGTTCCTCACAGTCCTGCCAGGGAGATCGGTGTGAGTCTGGGGCTGGGTTGGGCTGATCTGGAGACTTTGGGATGAGAGCGAGGAGACTTGGGTGTTGGGGCAGGCTGGGCAGGAGGAGGACACTGAAGGACGCTTCCCAGCACCAAGGTCTGAGGGCTGTCTCCTGCTCCCCGGACAGGCGACAACTGTATCCAGAAAATCTATCAGGAACTGGCTTTCAGCCGCCCTCAGCAGTACACCAGCATCGTGGCAGAACTCCTGTTGAATGCGGAACTGTCGCCAGATGCCATCAAGGCCAACTCTATGGAACTCACTGCAGGGAGCGTGGACACGGTCAGGCCGGCAACCAGCCCCACCTAGAGAGGGTGATGCCAAGTCTGGTTCCCAGACGCTGCCTGCCAATGCCACATGGCACCCACGTGCCCCATCCCCAGGCTATGGGCCCCACATTTCTTCTTTGACATTGTGATGTGATAAACACATTTGCAGGTTGCCTTGGTTGGAATGGGGGTTCCCTTTTCTGGAGGACTCAGGGAAAGGGGTTTGGATGGGAACTGGGATTTGAAGTCTTGGGTCCCAGGGCTCTGTCGTGCTCAGGGCGTGGATGTCTCCACCCCTCACAGGGAGGTTGTCCTGGGAGGGGTGTCCCGGGGGCTGAGTCCTCCTGTGGAAGGTCTGACCCTGCAGCCGTGGCTCCTGCAGACTGTGTTTCCTTTGCTGATGACACTCTTTGAGCTGGCTCGGAACCCCGACGTGCAGCAGGCCCTGCGCCAGGAGAGCCTGGCCGCCGCCGCCAGCATCAGTGAACATCCCCAGAAGGCAACCACCGAGCTGCCCTTGCTGCGGGCGGCCCTCAAGGAGACCTTGAGGTGGGTGCTAGCTGAGCCCTCCCTGTGGCCCTGGCCCCCTGCTGGAGAGCAGCCCCCACTGGGTGGTGGCAGACAGAAGCTGGGCTGATAAGCAGCGTCACCCAGCAGCCCATTCCCCCTGCACCTGCTCTTCCTCTCCCTCAAGGACAGGGAGCTCTTCTTCCTCTGGAAACTCTCAAGCCTTGGGATTAACGTGGGGCATGTCCTTCTGGGCTTGGGGCTGCTCAGGTTAGGGGAGGTTTGGCCGGCTCGGCAGGTGCAAGGAAGCACTTCCTCACGACCTGGGCTTCCCGTGGGCCGGGGACCTCTAGCGGGGTCTTGGGTAGGAAGGCTGCAGAGGGCTCGGGAAGCCCCGTCCAGCTGAGGACCCTTTCTGTGGATGCCCCCACCTCCAGGCTCTACCCTGTGGGTCTGTTTTTGGAGCGAGTGGTGAGCTCAGACTTGGTGCTTCAGAACTACCACATCCCAGCTGGGGTGAGTGAGCCCCACACCCCTCCAGCTGAGAACCTCCCTCCCCAGTCATTCCCTGAGCCCCGCTCTGCGTCCGCAGACATTGGTGCGCGTGTTCCTCTACTCTCTGGGTCGCAACCCCGCCTTATTCCCGAGGCCTGAGCGCTATATCCCCCAGCGCTGGCTAGACATCAGGGGCTCCGGCAGGAACTTCTACCATGTTCCCTTTGGCTTTGGCATGCGCCAGTGCCTCGGGCGGCGCCTGGCAGAAGCGGAGATGCTGCTGCTGCTGCACCATGTGAGCAGGCCTGGGCTGAGGAGGGGGCCTGGGTGGGGTCTGGGCAGCATGGGCGGGGTTTGAGCAATGTGGGAGTGGCCTCGGTGGAGTGGGCGTGGCCTGCATGTTTCCTGGACTGGGCAGGGGGGTTACTGGGAGCCAGGTTGAGGCTGTGTAGGTCCTGGGCAGAAGCTGGTATGGTGAGGAGGGTACCATCTGGGTGAGGCTGCTGCTAAACAGAGTCAGGTGGGAACTGGGGAAGTTGGGTGGAGCCTGTACAGGATAGTGGGGCTTGGGCAATACTTGGGCTGGATACATTCTGGGTCTGGGCTGTAAGATGGGGCTGGTCAGGAATGAAACAGGTTGGGGCCCAGGCTGCTGTTCCCCCTTCAGTATAATCCCTGCAACTTTTCGGGTCTGAGGAGGCTGCACCATGTCTATGGGCTGTGGACCAGGCCAGATGGAAACCCGGCTTCTGTCCTAGGTGCTGAAACACCTCCAGGTGGAGACACTAACCCAAGAGGATATAAAGATGGTCTACAGCTTCATATTGCGGCCCAGCACGTTCCCCCTCCTCACCTTCAGGGCCATCAACTAATCACATCTCTGCATCCAGGGTCTCAGCCTGGCCACCAGCCTCCCTCTCTGCCTGACCCCAGGCCACCCCTCTTCTCTCCCACACACACAGCATCCTGAGCCACCCCTCTGTCTAACCAGCCCCAGTGCAAATGGAACTCCTGAGGGCCTCCAGGACCAGAGTTTGCCAGGCTAAGCAGCAAGGCTAGGGCCCAGCTGGGGAGGATCTTTCTGACAGGGCCTGACCTTGTCCCCAGCCCCACCTGGCCCCTTCTCCAGCAAGCAGTGCCCTCTGGACTGCTTGACTCTACCCCTCCCAGTGCTGGCTCCAGGCTCCTCGTGTGGCCATGCAAGGGCACCGTGATTCTGTCCCTTGCCCTCCTGCCTACTCTCACATGTCCCTGTTCCTCTCCCCCGGCCATGGCCTCTGTGCAGACTGTGTCAGAGTCATTACACGGGATCCCAGCATCTCAGAGTGCAGTCAAGCTCCCTCCTGCAGCCTGCCTCCCCGGCAGCTCGAGCATGCCCCGACCTCTCTGAAAGTTGTCACCTGGAACAGGGTCCTACAGGGTAGAGTAAAAAGGCCCTGTGGTCACTTGTCCTGACACATCCTCACTTTCAAGTGACACAACTGAGTCTCGAGGGACGTGTGTTCCCAGCTGATCGTGTCAACCTCATGCCCCAGGCCTCGTCTTGCATGGACCAGGCCTCGTTCCAGCAGCGAGTGTTGGGTCCGCTGCTTCCCATGCTGTCCCCTGGGGAAGGTCCTGAGGATGCTGTGAGGAGATGGAAGGGTCATGTGGGGTGGGAATCTTGGATGTGGTTCCAGAAATGTTTCTGGCAACAGGAGAGACAGGATTGGGCCAACAAGGACTCAGATGCCTTTTGTTCACTCATTTCTCTGGTTGATACGGAGCCATGCCATGTGCCACGACCTGGGGTGGGCACAGGGAGGCTGCAGTTCCCAACATGAACCTGCCTTGGGCCTCATGTGCTCCTAATCCAGCAGAGAGAGCTGACCCCTCCTGAACTGGCCACTCAGTAGTGCTCCCGTGCAGGGAGAGGAAGCACCCAGGTTGAGTGTGCGCCCAGCCAGACTGTCTTTATCTCCAAGGATTTTCATCAGGGTAAAGATCACCGCAGCCAGCTCCTGGTGGTTGATGAGGATCAGAGCGTTTGTTCCCCCATGAAAGGGGAAACCCCTATGGCATCATTCCAGTGGTGGTCAGTAGTTCCAGGACGCCCTGCAGGACTCAGTCAGTACAGGGAGAGGAAGTGCTCCAAGCTGGGAGCACACCTAGGTAGAGTTCTTGGTGTTAATCTATTCAGGCTGTTCTAAGAAAATGCCATAGACTGGGTTGCTGACAAACATTAGAATTCTATTTCTCATGGTTCTGAAGGCTTAGAAAGCTAAGATCAAGGCATCAGCAGGTTCTGTGTCTGGTGAGGACCCACCTCTTGTTTCATAGGTAAAACCTTCTTGCTGTTTCCTCACATGGTGGAAAAGGGCAAGACAGCTCCAGGAGACCTCTTTTATAAGGATGCCAATTCCATTCAAGAGGCCACTGCCTGCATTCCCTTCCCCTCTCAATGGCCCTGCCCTGCTATTACCATCACCTTGGTGACTAGATTTCAACCTATGGATTCTGGAGGCAGACCCAAAAGTTCAGATTAAACTGTTCTGCTTCGGGTTCTCTAAAATCTACATCCTTCTCATATACAAAATACATGCATTTCTCCCCCATAACCCCAAATAATCTTAACTCATTTTAGCATCAACTTTAAAGTTGTAGTCCAAAGTGTAACTTAAATGTTATCTGAGTCAAATATGGATTAAGATTCAAGGTACAATTTATCCCGAGTCCAACTGTTCTTGCTGTGAACCTATGAAATCAAACATGTTATGTGCTTCCAAAATACAATGGTTGGAGAGGCACAGAATAAACATTCCCATTCCAGAAAGGAGAAACAGGAAAGAAGAAAGGAGTAACAAGTTTCAAGCAACTCCAAAATTGAATGTGACCAACAGCATTAAACCTTAAGCCTCAAGAATAATCTCCTTTGACTGGATTTTCCATCTTCTGAACATAGTGGCGCAGGGATTGTTTTCCCCCAGGGCTTCAGGATGCTCTGCCCCCACAGCTTTGCTGGGTGCAGCCCGCAGTGCAGCTCTCCTGAGTTGGAGTTGCATTCCTGCAGGTCTCCCAGACTGGAATCAGGTACCGGTAGCTCCACCTGCCTGGGATCCTGGGTTGTCCTGCTCCGCTGGCTCCACTAGGCATGGCTTTCACAGCAGCCCTCTGCCTCAGTCTTGTGCCTGAAGTTCTGGGCCACTCCATCCCTTAGATATCCAGGTGAAGGCTTCCACACCCCACAGCTCATGCAACCTTCACTCCAGCAGAAATGATCCTATGCTGACACCACCAAGGTTTACTACCTGTGCCCTCTGGAGGGGCAGCCACTGTGGCACATGACACACATAAGCTCACTGGAGCTCACCTGAGGTGGTCAATGAGCAGAACTCCAGAATCTGGGGAGCAGAGCCTTGAGGTAGCACAAGGGAGTGAGTGCCAAGGTCTTACAGAAAAATGCAGTCCATCCTTTGAAAATATTTTGTCCCCCCAGACTCTTGCGCTTTGGGTGTGTGGTGAGAGTGGCAGCCCCAGTTATTTCTAAAATGCCTCCAGGGTCATTCTTCCACTGTCTTGGTGAACAACACTTGGCTGATCTATAATAATCTTATCAAATGGTCCCTTGGCCACACCCTTGGTGCTCTCTCCAGAACATGCTTTCTCATATTTTGCAATATGGACAGACTGGCAATTCCCCAAATCTTTAAGTTCTGCTTCCCTTTTGATTATAAAAAATCCATCTTCAATTTATTTTTTGATTCTTCTATTTTACTATAAACATTCAAGAGCATCAAGTTGCACCTTAAACACGTGGCTTAGAAATTTCTTCAGCCAAATATCTTATTTAATTACTCACTAGTTCTACTCTACATAAAACACTAGGACATAAAGTCAATTCAGCCAAGTTCTTTGCCACTTTATAACAAGGACTACCTTTCCTCCAGTTTCTAATAACATGTTCCTTATTTCTGTTTGAGACCCCATAAGAACAGCTTTTATCATCTATATTTCTAGTAACATTCTGTCCCTGACCACTTACATATTCTCTAAGAAGATGGAGGCTTTCTCTACAGCCCTCCTCCTCTTGTTCTGAGCCCTTACGAGAAGCATCCTTCAGGGCCTGCTCATGATGACATAGGCTTTCTCCAGCATGAACTTCAAAACCGTTCCAGCCTCTACCCAATTACTCAGCAGCACCCCCATTTTTCAGTACCAATCTTCTGTCTTAGTTTTTTCAAGTTGCTATAACAAAGTACTACAGACTGGGTGGCTCGGAAACAACAGAGATTTGTTGCTCACAGATCTGGAACCTGAGACATCCAAGATCAAGGTGCTGGCAGATCTGGTCTCTGGGGAGGGTCTATTTCCTGATTCACAGATAGGACATTCTTATTGTGTCCTCACATGATGGAAAGAAATAAAGAAGCTCTCTGGGGACTCTTTGGTATGGGTGCTTTCACTTTCAATAGCATTTTGCAGTTTTCCTTGCACATATTCCGAAAATTTTCCTGTACATGTATCCAGCAGTGGAATTTCTGAAAAAAAAAAAAAAAAAAAAAAAAAAAAAAAAAAGGATTGGCAATAGGGTTTGGAGGAGCCAGGACCCAGATATCCAACATAGCAGGCAAGGACTTTTTTGGAAAAGAGCACAGTCTTTTTTGGAAAAGAGCCCTGCTTACATATCTCAGCCCTTTTACTGATAGAGAGGGACTGTTGGGCTCTCTTCTTCCTTAAGAGTTATCCTTGGAGATTTCCATCTCTGGCTGGAAAAGAATTCCCCAGCTCCAGCCTTCTCACTCTCCTAGGTAAAGGTGTGTGAGTGTCGTGTGGAGAAGAGCACAAGCCTGAGGCAGCACAGGGGAACGTGTCCCTGAGGATTGCAGAAACTCTGCTTTGCCTGAAGAACTTGTAATGGCATCCCTGAGGGAGCTGCCTTGTAAGACACTGTTGATTTGTCTCAGAACCTACTCCACCATCTCTCTTTCCTTCTAGACCTAAAGCTTCACTTAAGTACCAGCAGGCCCCAAAAGATGAGGTAAAAATGTGACCCAGGAGGAGCCGTGCTACACTCTATAACAACCATGTGCCATTTCCAAACATGCAGATGCATCAGGGGAACACAAATGGAAATGAATATTAAGTGGGTGGGATCATGGTTGAACAAAAGAAAAGTTAGATTCAGGCTGAATTAATTGATATGGGCCCTCCAAGCAGAGCTTCTAGATAGCTTGAGAGTTAGAAACGGGCTCTAATAGTTTGGTTGGTTGGCTGAAATATGAACAAAAGATGGCCCACATGAAATGAACGCCAGGACAATCTTAGTTCACCGTAGAGGAACATATCCAAAGCCTGAAGGAGATCGAAATGATAAAGCAGATTGATCACACAAAATCTGTGCCAATCCACGGAGGTCACCCATCCCTGGAGGCCCAAGGACACATCTTTCACCATGACTGTCAGAAATAAATTTGAGAAGGGAGTTTTTTTTTTATCCTTGAAGAGCTCTGTGGCCACTCTTCTCTGTAGGTCAGGCATTATAGTGGGAACTGCTGTCGCTTAACTCGGGTCCTTAAAGGCAGTGGAAATAATTGCAGTGGGAGGGGTTCAGCAGGGCCATGTGGCAACCCTTAATAACCAGATAAGCTGGTATGGCTGCAGTAATGAACAGCATGATCAAAGCTGCACTCAGAAGAGTCTGCCTGGCAGAGGCAAATGGCATTGTCTAGTTGATCATGGTGTTCCAAGATGCCAAATAAATAGATATGGAGTCAACTAAAACCTTATTTGATCTGTATAAGCACAGGAGTTCTGAGTCAAGTGGACAGAAGTTGAGCCAGAATCATAAAAGCAGAGTCATGGTCCCTGAATCAATTCCCACACTGAGCCAGTTTACATACCCAGAACCGCTTGAATGAAAGGGTAGGCCAGTTCCTCTTGAGGAAAGATCCCACGACACTGACAACAGTTTATACTGTTAATCTTTCTCACATCCTGCCCCAAAGAGACTCACAGCCTTTTACCAGAGTGACTTTGCACTGGGGAAAAGGCAATCGTCAGACTTCTCAGGAATTTCTAAATACAGGCTCTGAATTGACACTAATTTCAGGAGACCCCAAACAAAAGGGATTATAGAACTCAGATGATTAATGGAATTTTAGCTCAGGCTCATCTCACTGTGGATCCAGTGGGTCCCGAAACCCATCCAGTGCTTATTTCCCTCAGTTCAGAATGCATTATTGGAATAGACATACTCAGGTCCTGAACAAAATCCCACAAGGGTCTCTTGACCTGTGAAGCAAGAGTTATTACTGTAGAAGGAGCCAAATGGAAGCTACTAAAATTGCTTCTGCCCAGGAGAACAGTAAATAAAAAGCAATATTGCATTTGCAGAAAAAATTACAAATGTTGGTGTCACTATCAAGGACTTGAAGAGTGGAGGGATGATGATTCCCACCATACTCCCATTCAACTAGATTATTTGGACTGTGCAGAAGACAGACGAATCTTCTAGAAAGACAATAAAGTACGGTAAAGTTAGCCAGATGGTGACTCCAAGTGCAGTTTCTGTGCCCGATATCATTTCATTATTATAGCAAATTAGTATGTCTCCTGGTACCTGGTTGCTATGATTTCAATGTCCCCTCTAGAATTCATGTTGAAACATGACCCAGAAGTGGCAGTGTTTATTTGTGGTGCCTTTGGGAGGTGATTAGACTATGAAGGGTTTTGCCCCCATTAATATATTAATCCATTCCTGGATTAATGGGCTGTCATGCAAGGGAAGTTGGTGACTTTATAAGAAGAGGAAGAGAGACCTGAGCTAGCACACACAATCACACTTAGCCCCTCGCTGTGTGATGCCCTATGCCACCCTAGGACCCTTCAGAAAGTCTCCACCAGCAATAAGACTCTCACCATATTCACCTCGAGCTGACAGCTTCTCAGACCCCGTAACTGTGAAAAATAAATCTCTTTTTATTTACAAATTACCCAGTTTCAGGTATTCTGTTATAAACAACAGAAAATAGACTAAGACACTATTATGCAGGTATTGATTGACAAATGCTTTTTTTTCTAAATTTCTATTAGTAATGACCACCAGAAGTAATTTGCTTTCAGCTGGCAAAATCAGCATACAACGTTTCTGTCCTGATGGCTATGATAATTGTATATGTTAACTTAAGTAGGGTACAGTATCCAGTAACTCAATCAAACATGATTTATGAGTATTAGTATGTTGCTACCTTCCTATAAAGAAATACCTGAGACTGTGTAATTTATTTTAAAAAGAGGTTTAATTGCCTCATGGTGCTGCAGGCTGTACAAAAAGGATAGAAGCTTCTGCTCAGCTTCCGGAGGGGCCTCAGGAAACTTACAATCACGGTGAGAGGTAGAAAGGAGGCAGGCAAGTCTTACATGGCTGGAGCAGGAGTAAGAGAGCATGGAGAGGTGCTACACACTTTTAAGCAACCAGATCTCATGAGAACTCACTCATTGTCCAGTACCAAGGGGGGATGGTGTTAAACCATTCATGGGAACTCTGCCCCCATGATCCAGTCACCTCTCACCAGGCCCCACATCCAACATCATCCAACATGGGGGATTACAACTGAAAATGAGATTTGGATGGGAAAACAGCCGCACCATATCACTCTGTGCTGTGAAGGTGTTTTGCAGATGCGGTTAACATCAACAGTAAACTGACTTTGAGAAAAGAAGGTTAGGATCACTCTAAAAATGCGGTGGATCTTATCCAATCAGTTGAAAGGGCTTAAAAGCCAAATTAATGTTTTCCGGAGAAGAAGAAATTCTACCTCAACACTGCAGAGGCTCCAACCTACTGACCTGGCCTACAGATTTTGAACTTACCAGCCCCCCAAATCATGTACAAACACACACACACACACAAATAGTATATATTGAGAGAGAGAGAGAGAGAGAGAGAGAGAGAGAGAGAGAGAGAGAGAGAGAGAGAGATCCATTGGAACTACTGCTTCTGTTTCTCTAGAGGACTTTCACCAACACATTTGGTGATATGGTTTGGCTGTGTCCCACACAAATCTCATTTCAAATTGTAATCCAAACATGTCAAGGGAGGGACCTGGTGGGAGGTGATTAGATCATGAAAGCAGTTTCTCCCATGCAGTTCTCATGACAGTGAGTGAGTTCTCACAAGATGCAGGTGTTTCATAGTGTCTGGTGCTTCCCCCTTGTTTCTCTCTCTCTCCTGCTGGTTTGCAAAGAAGGTCCTTGCTTCCCCTTCACCTTCCACCATGATTGTAAGTTTCCGGAGACCTCCCCAGCCACGAAGAACTGTGACTCAATTAAATCTCTTTATAAATTACCCAGTCTCAGGCAGTTCTTTATAGCAGTGTGAAAACAAATTAATACACTTGGATATAGGAAAAGGCTTTTCAATAAATAAAAGCTTGATAAATCTGACAATACAAAAAAGTCTTTTGCATGGCAAAAATGTAACCAAATCAAAAGACAAATGTTGAACTAGTAGAAAATATGTGCAAAATGCATAACAGATAAAGTGCTAATGTCCTCAAAATATAAAGTGCTTAAAGATGACTGACTGCGATCAGTTACTGGGCACTTCTCTCCCAGAGAGGAATCAAAATCATGAGTAAACACTTACACTTCAAGTAGATCATCTAAGAGAGCACACTGAAATTCAACAGAGAAATGACAGGAATCACAGACAGGCTAGGAGAGCGAAGATGGCACCCTCCGAGCTGGTAAGGGCACAGAGTTGGGAGAGGCTCCCTAATGTGGGGCAAGTAGTGGGCAAGTGAGAGACCCCAGGTGTCCACACCTCTGCCATGGACCTTTAAAATACTAGACGTGGGAAAGCCCACTCAAGTCCCCCAGACCTCCAGGGAGCTGCCTGGAGGCAGCACAGAGGCACCCCTCAAACCTGTGTGGATTCCCACAGGCTTTTGACCCCTGAACAGCTTAATACCAGCTGCTGTTGCCATGCCAGAGAGGGAGGCTGGGCACTTTTGCATTCCCCAAAGACAGATGCTGCAACCGTGGTATGGAGGAGCAGGCAGACTACGCATTGCATGGCTGCCGCTCCCCACCAAATGGGGTGTGCCTGCATTGGCAACAGGGTCCCAGCACAGCCACCCCATAGCTCAGCGTTTCCCTGAGATCCCAAACCCCAGAAACCACTGATAAGCCCTGTGGATCACGCAGTAGTCACTGCCACAGCTGCCTCCACCCCTGCCTCCCATGGTCCAGGGAGGAAGCAGGGAGGCCAGGCACCTGCACATGCCCCAAACAGCAAAATCCAGCGCTGCTTCTGTGGGAGGGAAGTGCGATGGGTCACGCACTCTGCAGTTGCCAGTCTCCAGTGTCCCAGCTTGGGGGGTCTGCCTTCCCTAGTGAAAGAGCCACAGCACAAGCATCAGCTCTCGCTTGACCTTTTCAGCTGCAGCTTGGAGCCCTTCTGACAGCCCCCACAGGCCTATTATCTGCCCTCAGGCTCTCACTGCCTGAGCATTCTGCCTGCTCGCACCTGAGAGTTTGGCTGGTGACCAGGGACCAGCCTACCCCTCCCTATCACGTCCAGCACCTGAACTCTGGGCCGGCCAGATCCTGGTCCAGTCCTGTCAGCACTCATATACACCATTCACAGGCCATCTAGGGACCTAGGAATTAGATAATTACCTAGCCTATTGTGGCACTGCTGGTACCTGACCACTCCCCCAGGGCCTGAGGTGGGCTGACCCAACCAGCTGACATCACTGCAACTGAAACCCACCCACACAGGCTGAAAGGCAGAGGACCTCCTCACCTGCCTGCCCATCTCTATGTGGAAGAGCGGCAGTTACCACCCTGGGGAACAGGTGAGCCACAAAGCTGTCTGTATCGGGCTGAGTGGAGGTTTTATCCCAAAACCACTCCGGCAGAGAGCCGTGGGACAGGCATTTCTGTGGCTGTTACGCTGTGGCCCAGAGATAGACAACAGTGTGCATCTGAACTGAAAGTCATGAGCCCTGGCACAGGGGTATGATAGGGAAACAGACTGCATTCCTGCCTATCTAGGACATAGAGCTGGTGCAATCCCCCAGGTGCCTGTGCTTGCCATTGGGGTATTTATGGGCAAGCCAGGGGATCCACCTCTGCCTAGCTGTATCCCCCATCCACTGAACAGATAGCTCAGGGTGCCAGGCACTCCACTGTCCAGCCCATCACCTGAAACAACAGAGAGTGCCTCACAGTAGACAAAGGTTTGGTTCATACCCATCCACTTGTGCTGCAGCCAATTCTTACCCATAACTACCACCTACTGGCCTGCAGGTCAAACTGCACAGCTCACTATAAAACCTGCTGACCAAGGTGCAGAGGGCTATAGAAGGGAAGCCAAAAGACCCTGCCCAATGCACTTCACAGTCACCTCCGCAAGAGTTGGGAGGAATAATACAGAAAAAAAATCAGAATGAAAATAAATTCAAAAATAAGAAGTGTCAGCTTCTCCAAATGAGAAGGAACCAGCATAAGAACTCTGGCACCATGAAAAATCAGAATGTTGTGACCAAAGGATCACACTAGCTCTTTATCAATGGACCACAACCAAAATGAGAACTCATAAATGACAGGTAAAGAATTCAAAGTATGGGCTGTAAGGATGTTCAATGAGATCCAAGAGAAGGTTGAAAACCAACACAAAGGAACCGTGAAAGCCAAAGCCTTCCAGGAAACGAAGAAAAAAGTAAATATCTTAGAAACAAAAACCCAACAGAACTTGTGGAAAAGGAAAGGTCATTTAAGGAATTTCAAAGTACATCTGGAAGCTTTAACGATAGAGTACACCAAGCAGAAGTAAGAATATCCAAGCTTGAAGACAGGTCATTTGAATTAATCCAGTCAGACAAAAATAAAGAAAAAGGAACTATAAAAAATGAACAATGCCCTTGAGAAATATGAGATTATGTAAAGTGACCAAGCCTACAGCTTATAGGCATTCCTGAAAGACAAGAGAAACTAAGCAACCTGGAAAACATATTTGAGGGAATAATTCAGGAAAATTTCCCTAAACTTGCTAAAGAGGTAGACATCCAGATACAAAAAATTAAGAGAACACTTGTGAGATATTATACAAGACAAACATCACCAAGGCATATAGTCATCAGACTATCCAATGCCAATACCAGAAAAAAACTCTTAACGGCAGCTAGAAAAATAGGTCAAATCACCTGTAAAGAAAAATCCATCAGACTAACAGCAGAATTCTCAGCAGAAATCCTACAAGCCAGAAGAGATTGGGGGCCTATTTTTAGCTTCCTTAATGAAAAAAAAAATGCCAGCCAAGAATTGTATAACCCTGGCTAGTTAAGCTTCATAAATGAAGGAGAAATAAGGTCTTTTCCAGACAAGCAAATGCTAAGGGAATTTGTTACCACTAGACTACAATGAATACTCAAAGGAGTTCTAAACATGGAGACAAAAGGACAATACCTGCCATCATAGAAGGACATATGAGTGCAAAACTCACAGATTCCACAGAGCAGTTACACAGTTTAAACTCTAACACAACTAGCTAACAACACTATGATAGGAATAAAACCTCACATACCGATACTAACTTTGAATGTAAATGGACTAAGTGTTCTACTTAAAAGATAAAGAGTGGCAAATTGGATTAAAAAAAAAAAAAGACCCAATCATTTACTGCCTACAAGAGACCCGCCTACTGGCTAAAGACACCTTCATACTCAAAGTTAAAAGGTGGAAAAAGATATGTCATGCAAATGAAAAACAAAAGCAACCGGGAATAGCCATTCTTATATCAGATAAAACAAACTTTAAACCAAAAACAGTTTAAAAAAAGTCAAAGAAGGGCATTATGTAAGACAAAGCACTTAACTCTCCTAAATATATATGTACCCAACACCAGAGCACCCAGATTCATACAAGAAATACTAGTAGACCTAAAAAAACAGGTTGATAGCAATACAATAATAGTGGGGACTTCAACATCTCATTGACACCACTGGACAGATTATTGAGACAGAAAATCAAGAAACACTGGACTTGAATTGGACTATAGACTAAATGAACCTAATAGATATCAGCAGAACATTCTACCCAATAATTACAGAATATACATTCTCGTCTATGCATGGAATATTCTCCAAAATCAACCATACTCTTGGCCATGAAGCAAGTCTCAACATTAAAAAAATCATGTCAAGTATCCTCAGAACACAGTGGAATAAAATTAGAAATCAATATCCGGAGGAACTCTCAAAACTACATAAGTACATGGAAACTAAACAATTTGTTTAAGAATGATTCCCGGGTAAACAACAAAATTAAGACAGAAATAACACAATTCTTTGAAACAAATGAAAGTAGAGATAAAACATATGAAAACCTCTGTGGTACAGCAAAAACACAGCTATGATGAAACTTTATAGAATTAAACACCTACATTGAAAAGAAATATCTCAAATTAACATCCTAACATCACACCTCAAGGAACTAGAACAACAAGAGTCTGAGTCTGAGAACACTTCTAAGGGGCTGCCCAGGCACACTGGATGCAGGATCTACCTAGCTCTTTTCTGAGCTCCCCTGGCTACTTGCCCAAGCTAAAATCTAGCAGAAGAGAAGAAATAACAAGAATCAGAGCAGAATTAAGTGAGACTGAGACCAAACAGAATGACACACAGGATCAGTGAAATGAAAAGTTAGTTCTTTGAAATGATAAACTAAATTAATGACCACTAGCTAGACTAACCAAGAAAAAAAGAAGATTCAAATAAGCACAATCAGAAATGATAAAGCTGACATCACCACTGATACCACAAAAAAACCCAAAAGATCACCAGAGAGTACTCTGAGTACCTCTATGCACACAAACTAGAAAATGTAGAGGAAATGGATAAATTCCTAGAAACACACAATCTCCCAAGATTAAATCAGAAAGAAACAGAACTACTGAACAGACCAAGAAGGAGTAATAACATTGAACCCATAATAAAAAAAAAATCTTCCAACAACAACAGAAAAGCACAGGATCAGGCATATTCACAGCGAAATATTACCAGATGTACAAAGAACAGCTAGGACCAAAGGAACTGAAACTATTCCAAACAATCTCGAAGGAGAGATTTTACGGAATGCTTTTTCTGCATCTATTGAGATGATTACATGGTTTTCATTCTTAGTTCTGTTTATGTGGTGAGTCACATTTACTGATTTGTGTATGCTGAGCCATCCTTCCAACCCTGGAATAAAAGCCACTTAATTGTGATAAATTGTCTTTTTGAGGCACTGTTGAATTTTGGTGTCATAGAATGAGTTAGGGAGGAATCAGGCAAGCACACAACAAAGAAAACTATGGGCCAGCATCACTCAACACAAAAGCCAAAATTCTCAACAAAATACTAGCAAACTGAATCCAACAGCACATCAAAAAGATAATTCGTCCCTTTATTACAGGGATGCAATGATGGCTCAACATATGCAAATCAATAAATGTGATTCACCACATAAACAGAACTAAGAACAAAAAACATATGATTATCTCAATATATGCAGAAAAAATCATTTGATAAAAGCCAACATCCCTTCATGATAAAAACTGTCAACAAACTAGGCATTTAAAAATACCTCAAAGTAATAACAGCCATATATGACAAACCCACAGCCACTGAATGCGGAATATATATGATGAACCCACAGCCACTAAACATCATGGGGAATGGGGAAAGGTTGACAGCATTTCCCCTAAGAATTGGAACAAGGATGTCCATTCCTTGTTCCGTGTCTTGGAATGGATGTCCATTCTTTGTTCCACCACTCCTATTCAACATAATACTGAAAGTCCTAGCCAGAGCAATCAGGCAAGAGAAAGAAAGAAAAAAGAAAAGAGGAAGTCAAATTATCTCTGTTCACCAATTACATAGTCGTGTACCTAGAAAGCCCTAAAGACTCCTCCAAAAGACTCCCAGACTTGATAAACAACTTCTGTAAAGTTTCAAGATACAAAATCAACATACAAATATCAGTAGCATTTTTATACACCAGTAACATTTAAGCCAGGAATCAATTCAAGAACTCATTCCCATTTACAATAAACCACACACACACACACACACACACACACACACACACACACACACAAAACCTAGCAATACATTTAACCAAGGAGGTGAAAGATTTCTACAAGGAGAACTACAGAACACTAATGAAAGAAATCATAGATGACACAAACAAACGGTAAAACATTTCATGCTCATGCATTGGAAGAACAAACATTGTTAAAATGACCACATTGCCCAAAGCAATCTGTAAATTCAACACAGTCCTTATCAAATTACCAATGCCATTTTTTACAAAATTAGAAAAAAAATGTCTATAGTTCATATGGAACAACAACAAAAAGCCCAAAGAGCCAAAGCAATCCTAAGCAAAAGGAAAAATCTGGAGGCATCATATTGCCTGACTTTAAATTGTGCTACAAGACTATAGTGACCAAACAGCATGAAACTAGTACAAAAATCGACACGTAGATCTATTAAAAAGAATAGAAAACCTAGAAATAAAGCCACATACCTACAACCAACTAATCTTTGACAAAATTGACAAAAATAAACAATGGCGAAAAGACACTCTATTCAATAAATGGTACTGGGAAAATTGGATAGCCACATGCAGAAAAATAATACCGGACCCCAACTCTCACCATATATATCGAGACAGAGTTTTACTCTTGTTGCCCAGGCTGCAGTGCAATGGCATGATCTCGGCTCACTGCAACCTCTGTCTCCTGGATTCAAGCAACTCTCTTGCCTCAGCCTCCCAAGTAGCTGGGATTACAGAAGCCTGCCACCACGCCCGGCTAATTTTTTGCATTTTTAGTAGAGACGGGGTTTTGCCATGTTGTCCAGGCTGGTGTGGAGCTCCTGACCTCAGGCGATCCACCCATCTTGGCCTCCCAAAGTGCTGGGATTACAGGCATGAGCCACTGCGCCCAGCTCTCTCACCAGATACTATAAAGAAATTAAATTAAGATGAATTAAAGACTAAATGTAATACCTGAAACTATAAAGACCTTAGAAAAAACCCTAGAAAAACCCTTCTGGATATGCCTAGGCAAATAATTTACGATGGAGACCCCAAAAGCAAATGCAACAAAAACAAAAGAAGACAAATGAGACTTACTTAAACTAAAAAGCTTCTGCACAGCACAAGAAACAATCAACAGAGTAAACAAACAACCTACAAAATGAGAGAAAATATTTGTAAATTATGCCTCTGACAAAGGAGTAACATTTACAAGAAACTCAAACAACCCAACAAGAAAAAAACCAAACACCACCACTGAAAACTGGGCAAAGGATATGGACAGATATTTCTCCAAAGAAGAAATACAAATGGCCAATGAACACAAGAAAAAATGCTGAAAATTCCTAATCATCAGAGAAATGCGAACTAAAACCACAGGACAAACTAAACCACCCAGGACAACCTCCCTGTGAGGGGTGGAGACATCCACGCCCTGAGCACGACAGAGCCCTGGGACCCAAGACTTCAAATCCCAGTTCCCATCCAAACCCCTTTCCCTGAGTCCTCCAGAAAAGGGAACCCCCATTCCAACCAAGGCAACCTGCAAATGTGTTTATCACATCACAATGTCAAAGAAGAAATGTGGGGCCCGTAGCCTGGGGATGGGGCACGTGGGTGCCATGTGGCATTGGCAGGCAGCGTCTGGGAACCAGACTTGGCATCACCCTCTCTAGGTGGGGCTGGTTGCCGGCCTGACCGTGTCCACGCTCCCTGCAGTGAGTTCCATAGAGTTGGCCTTGATGGCATCTGGCGACAGTTCCGCATTCAACAGGAGTTCCGCCACGATGCTGGTGTACTGCTGAGGGCGGCTGAAGGCCAGTTCCTGATAGATTTTCTGGATACAGTTGTCGCCTGTCCGGGGAGCCGGAGACAGCCCTCAGACCTTGGTGCTGGGAAGCGTCCTTCAGTGTCCTCCTCCTGCCCAGCCTGCCCCAACACACGACTCTCCTCGCTCTCACACCAAATTCTCCGAATCGGCGCAGCCCAGCCCGACTCACACCGATCTCCCTGGCAGGACTGTGAGAAACCCCCGGCCCTCCCAGTGGCCTCCATTCCCCGCCGGGTGGTGGAGAGGGAGAAACTGGGTCCCATGGTGTTCCTTCCCCATAGCACTGCCTGGGTCCCTGGCCTCACCGTACTGGAAGATGCAGTCCCAGGCCTCAAAGTGCTCCTTCCACACCTTGGGGCTGGTCCAGCGAGACAGGCTCCTGGGCATGAACATGAGCTGGACGGTGGATTTGAACATGACCTCCAGGGCATGGAGGAAGTTCAGGCTGGCAGAGCTGGGGCTGTGGCCAACCAGGCCCAGCCGCTCTCCAAAAAGAGCTAAGTTGCTGGCTGTGGGGAGGATGCACTGCTGAGCACAAGGAAACCTCCTGGGGAGGCCTCCAGGCTGCCTCCCCTCACTCCCTCCAGCCCCCCGTCCCCGTCCCTGGCCACTCCAGGGTCTCTGAGGCTGGACCTTCCCTCCTGGCCCACACCTTCTATGGTGTAGTGGAAGATGCTGGGCTGGACGTCCAGGGTCAGGCTCCCCCGGGCGTTCTGCAGCACCTTCTTCCTCAGGGCCTGGGAGAAGTCCCTGGCCACTGTGTCCACCATCGGGAGGAACCTCTGCACGGCCTTAGGCGACAGCACATCTGGGTTCAGCCGCAATCGATTGAAGCGCCATTCAGGCCCATTCCTACAGAAGCCAGGGCAGAGCTTGTGAAGCCGCCCCAGAAACACACAGGCCCTGACCCGTATCCCATCCTCCTTGTCCCCAAGGGGAATCGGCCTGCAGGGAGCTGACTGGGGGCCCTGGCGGAAGCTGCCTGTTTGTGTTTGAGCTGCAGACTTTTCTCAGAGCAGCCTCCAGGTGCTGGGCAAAGGCCACTCAGGTCTAAGCAGTGGTGAGACGGTAGCTTCTGCCCACAGGTGCTGAGGAGGTAACTGAGGTCATTCCTGGGACCTGGTGCCCCAAGGCTAGCACCACCTCACCCATGCAGGCCCTCCCTGTAGTAGCGGGGGAGGGCTTTTCTCCAAGAAAGGAGGTAACCCCTATTGTCAAGCTTTGCCCACCTCACCACACTGTGTCTTGAGGGGACAGCCCCTCGCTGCCCTCTCCTCCCTGCCCTTCCCTGCCCTGGGCACAGTGCCTCTGGGGCAGCAGTCTCTGCCTGTCTCTGTGAAGTATCTGCATCTTCTGCAGGGCAGGAACCGAGCTCTGTTTCACGCCATCCTCACCCACACCCAGAGTGTGTTGGGGCTCCATGGATGCCCCCAGGGAAAGGTGGGGAGGAATTTCCCCTCTCAGCCACATTCCTGCAAAACTCCTTTGTTTATGTCCAGCTGGCTGCTGTCCCGAGTTGACAGTGGTGACAGGCAGACCTCAACACACGTGTGAAGAGACACATGTACACGTGTGCACAGACACTACACCCATGCCGGCACCTGCACATGCACACACAGAGACACCCGTGCCACACACCACACCTTACATGCACACACAGACACTTGGGTACACGCACATGCACACACATGTGCAAATGCAGGTGCAGAGGAACACACAGCATGTGCACAGATGCAAGACATGCACACACACAGGTGTGCTCCTCTTCCTTCCGTTACGCGCACACAGCCTCCTGGACCTGTCTTCCTGGGTCCTGACTCCCTCTCTGATGTCTATAGGCCAGCCTCACTGAAGATCCCCACCCTTGGGTGCCCTTTTACCTAAATCCCGCTTTCCCAAGAGAATTCCTTTCTTGCCATGGAGTGGGGGCTGTCGCCACTGTGACATCCTCGTCCAGTCCTTCCCCCATCATAATGGCAACATCCCTGCAGGTGACCAACTTCAAGCACCAGCCTCTCCCTGTCCACCTGACCAGGCGCCACCCTCTCCACAGGCCAGGTAACATCCTCCCCAGTGCCATCAACCGCCCTACCTCGTGCCTTGCTTCTGAGAACAATGGAGCCACCAACCACCTGCGTCCCCACCTGCCTCCTGCCCGGGACTGTCCCCATCAAGAAAGTTTGCTGGGACAGCAGGGACCACGAGCGCCCTGAGGCAGGCTGCAGCCCCGGTGAACACCAGGCTCAGCACTCACAGCCTGTGACCTGGGCCAGTGGGAGTCCCCTTCCCATGGCCTCAGTTTTCTGACCCGTGGGAAGGAGAGTCCTCAGCCCACAAGAGAAAGCCGCCGAGGTCGGTGCAGAGTGGGTTCTCGCTGCACAGAAGGGTTCATTGCTCTGCATCTTCTCCTCTGCAGAGGTGTCCGTGCCCATTTCTCCACCACTGTCCTGCTTCCCCAACCCACAGGGCAGACGTGACCCCATGGGATGGCCATCCTCCAGGCTGGGTGCTCACCCTCACAGCCCACCACACATGCCCCGGGTGGATGTGCTTTCCGGTCCTGCCTCTCTTGCTTCCTCTCCGTGCCCAGGTTGCCCACCCTGCTCCCAGCTCTCAGCTCCCGACTCGCCCCTCACAGCAAGAACACACCACATTTGTGCCCATGATGTTGTATGTAGGCCACCCAGGGCTTCAGGCTCATCCTGCAGGGATGCAGGCTGTACACCTGCTGCAGCTTCTCCACGTCCTCTGGCAGCATCACACACACCATGCGTGGTCCTCCCAAGTGGTACCTGTGAGGCCAAGCACAAGGCCCTGCTGGATGGGGTCATATCCCCACTGACCCCAGTCTGTAGTCTCAATCCAAAGTGTCTCCTGTCTACCCATGCCACTCCGGGATTAGCAGCTTCACAGCTGAAGCCCTCCTGCTGGCTCCCGGAAACCTCCCAACTTTAGTGCCTCTGAGTCCTGCCCTCTCTGCAGCGAGCTGGGGTTTGCTCTGCACCATCCCCTATACTGGCAGAGCCACAGACCAGCACATGCTGCACTCCCTCCCCATTCTCCAAAGGATGCAGAGTGCCAAGGCCTGCTGGGAACGGCAGTGCTGTGTGCCCCAAAGGGTCCTGGGCAGCAGGGGCAGGGCTTTGGGTGTTCCCAGCGAGGGCCAGGGAGGGCTTTACCTGAAAATGGGCCCCAGTTCCTGGAAGGTCTGGTGCACCTCCAGGTGCAGGTGCTCATAACCCTGTTCCCTCCAGATCTGCAGCAGCCTCAGCCACCAGTTGCCTGGACACCAGGGCATGGCTTCAAAGGGCAGCACTGTCCTGGGGACCCAGGTGGCTCTGGTGCCCAGTGCCTGTGCCCTTCATGGGGCCAGCCAGGGCACTGCCACGCACACCTCTGCCTTTGCCCTCAGTGCCATTCCAATGCCCCCTGCACCCTGCTCAGCCTAAATCCTTTTACCTTGTCTGGAACTTGCCCTGGAAACAGACCATGTCATGGGAGAACTGGCGCTGGACCTGCCTGAGAAAGCGAGAGCAGAGGTCTGGGCAGTAGGTGGGGACAGATTAGGGGTGCATGGAGACAGAAATCAGGGGACAGAGTCCCCTCCCTCCTCCTCCAGGGTGGAGAGGAGCAAGATGAATGGGCCCTTATCTTATCTAAGAGCCTTGGGTTACTCATCTCCTTGGAGCAAGGTCCCACACAGGAAGGAAGGGCGGAGGGCTGCACTTCCCAAATTACCCCATTGGCATTTCGCCTCCTCTTCCAGGCCCTATGCTGGGTGCATGGAGCAGGAAAAAGAGCCCGCACGGGCCCCTCCCAGTGAGGAGCTCAGTCCTCTCAGGGCAATTCCGTGAGTCCCCAGGGGCAAAAGGTGGCACAGAAGGAGATGAAAACATGTCCGAGGCTGGGTCTGGGCTGACCTCACTGGTCCAGCTAAGGAGCTGGGAATACCCAGGAGACCACGAGAGGCCGGGTGCTGGGAGCCACACCCAGGCTGGAAGACGAGCAGCGCTTGCCTGCGTCTGTCCTTGTCCAGGCAGGGGCCCTGTGACAGCGGCTCACATCCCCTTTTTCCATCCTGAAACGTGTTGTCTGTAGTTCAGATTCATAGAGCCATGAGGGGCCTATGATGACTGCGTTGAGTTGGGTAGGGGAACACGCCTGGTCGCTTGCCCTGCCAGGCCTGAGCTGCCCGTCCCCCTCGCTGATGCTGTCCGGCAGGGCCCCCGCCTCCCCTTGGGAGGACAGATCAGTGGGACCCGGCACTGCCTGTCCACCGTCCCTTGGAAAGGCACTCACTCCAAGTCTAGGGGGTGGCACCTGGCCATGGGGGAGGACGACAGGGTTCCTGATGCCCTGGGAATGGCGCCCTGGGGCACCCTGAGGCAGGTCAGAGCCTGCACAGCCACACCAGTCGAGGCCAGAGTGAGGCTGGACTGCCCTGTGGTAGCTGTGGCCTGGCGCCAGCCTAGAGGAAGGGGCCTTTCATTCTCACTGGTCACACAGCCACGCGTCCCCAGGACTCCACGGGCCCAGGGAGGGTGTGCGTCCCACCCCACACAGCACTGCAGAGTTCCCGGGCAAAGCTCTCACAAGCAAGACAGTGTCTGCGTGGACCCCATCATCTCGCCTGTGTCCGATGACGTGGGACCGACTTAGGAAACCTTTCAACTCGCACCATCCCACAGGCAGAAAGGGCCGACCGCGGTGGGAGACTTCCAGCCGAGTGGGTGATGCCACCTGGCCGCAGCCACCGCGTGGCCCGGAAAGCAGAGAGGAGCAAGTGCGGCGTCTGTCACCTCACGGGCAGTCACCCCTCCGCATTCTCGTCAGGGCTGCAGAGCTTTGCAGGCTAACTTGGGGACCGCTGGTTGGCTCCTTTTCTCTGGGTCATGCTCACAGGGACGTCCAAGGCCCCCTTGTGCATTTTGCTGGTGTCTGGAGCCAGGGTGTGGGGACATGAAGACAGCTTGAGTTTTGGCGGGTGCCTATGGGTGGCTGCTTGGGGAACGTGTAGACTGTGGCCTCTGCCTTCTGATTATGTTTTTAACACCAAGTCAAGTCCTTCCAACTGCAGGAGGGGCCGTGGCGGGCACCGAAAGGCTGAGTGGGGAACTGACTGGAGACGAAGCTGAAGTGGAAGCCGGGGGCAGCCGCAGTGTAGTCGGGGGAAGGGGCTTCCAGCCCGGGACACAGGAGTACAGGCCCGGCCAGGAGTGGGCAGCAAGGGGGCGTGAGGCCTGGGCTGGGGGCTGCGGGGAGCCAGGTGAGGTGCTGGGAGGGTTTTCACAGGGGAGGGCAAAGATCCATTTGTTATTTTTCATTTTACTTTAATCAGTTCCCCACTCCCCATTCTTCCTCAGGAATCTCAAAGGCCTCGGCCCCTCAGCAGCTGTGATGTGCTGTGTGTCCCCGTGAGCCTCCCGCTGTCATGTCAGAGCTGGCCTTGGGCAGGCTGATGCCATTGGACTTCCCAGCACGTCCTTGGTGTGGTGGTGCAATCTGCCTGGGCACGCTGGACAGTCCTCCTGCCCGACCCTGCCTGTGTGCACCCTCCCCTCTCCCATCGGCTGGGTCTGTTCTCATCTGTTCTGGGAGTTTCTGGGCCTGTGGCCATGAACCAGCGTTTCCCGTCCCTCCTCAGCCCACCCACAAGGAGGCTGGGGCCCCAGAGGACCCCAGAAGGCCCCTCCCATCCAGAGGGAACTGTGGGTGCAGCTGAGGCATGGAGGTGCCAGAACCAGCACCCTGGACTTGCTCTAGACTCTGTGGCTTCCCACATGTTCTGACCTTGAAACCTGGAAGCAAATCCCATAACTCACTTCCTGCAAGGCCTCGGTCATGTCGCTGTGTGACGTAGTGAAGAGGTGCAGGTCCCAAGGGCCCCTGCCCACCTCGCCTCCGGGCCCCTCTCTCTGCCCATAGGTCTGGTCGCACCCCGCTGGAGTCTGCCTCCTGGGGAGGAAATGGTTCGATAAGGCTGACCTGGGACATTTCCTCTAACTCAGCTGTAGGGTGAGGGCCCAGAGGCAGCAGAGAGGGGCAGGCTGAGGGCACCCTGGTGGTGCGGGAGCCCCCACCCTGATGTTCTTCCCTGGATAGGGGGATGTCAGGGCTGCCTGGAGATCCCAGGGCTGCAGTCATGGGGCAAGGCCAGAGCAACTGTCCTCGAATAGGCTGGACGCCTCCAAGGTGCACTGTGGAGGAATAGGGGCTCCCTCTCCGGGGACGGACCAGGCCCCCGCTTTCAGGGTCTCCTGTGAACCAGCTGGGCCAGCCCTCAGGCCTGCAGCAGAACTGTCCACCTCCCCTGGGTCTGTGGGTCCTGCTCATTACAATCCTTTCTGGTCCCAAACCCAATGTCCAAGCCTGCACCCCATGATAGTTTGAAAAGTTCTCAGGTTCCTCCCGAGCTCTGAGAAGCAACTCAAACCTCAGCCCTGAGCCAGCACACTCCGTCCGCTTGCCCTGGGCTGTTCCAGTAGCCCTTGGCCAGAAGCCTGTGTGCCCAGCAGTTGCTGCAGCAGTGGGGCTGTCCACCTGCAGCTGTGTCTCCTGATCCCAGCCAAGAGGACCGTGAGTGTTAGGGCTGGTGCAGAAAGCAGCAGTCCCTCATCTGTAGCCTTGCACATAATATCTCCTTTACTGCAGCGGTTTTACTCCTAGGGCCTTGGCATTAGTGACAGCGGTGTCACTAACACAAACAGAAAAACGCAACACACACAGAGCAATGGGTGGGTGTGGTGGCTCACACCTGTAGTCCCTGCCATTTGGGAGGCTGAGGCAGAAGATCACTTGAAGCCAAGCGTCCCAGACCAGTCTGGGCAACAAAACGAGGCCCCATCGCTACCAAAAATTAAAACTTAGCCAGACGCGGTGGTGGCACCTATAGTCCCAGCTACTCGGGAGGCCAAGGCGAGAGAAGCGCTTGAGCCCAGGAGAGCGAGGCTGCGGTGAGCTGTGATCAGCACCGCACTCCAGCCTGGGTGACAGACTCAGACCAAAAACCCATACACAGAAGCAAAAGGAAGAAATTGAAAATGGAGGAAACAGCAGCCAAAATGCCTGTGGACTGGAGAACGTTTTTGCCCATGTGGTCCACACACACGCGAGGTGAGTTTTCGCCACTGTGGAAATGAATTCTTTCAGGCTCACATGAAGATGAGGGTGATCAACAGTGCAGGGACCCACGGTGCAGCCTTGAATGGAAAGAGGGAATGTCGGGAGACTGTGTCCCACGTGGTTCACATGCATTCAGTGAACCGCTTACAGAAGCAGCAAAGGCCAGAGAGAGAACATTGGGTGTGGGTGCCTGTGCTGGGGAGGTGGGAGGGTTGGTCTCTGTGAACGTGGAGGAGATGGGACTTACTGCCTGTGTGGCGGGGCTTGGGTTGGGTGGAGTGTTTGTGACGTCTCGAAGATAGGGTCTAGGAAAAGGCAGCAGGATGCCAAGTGTGGAGGCCCCCGAGCAGTGGTGTGGCACAGCGACGTGTGGACAACCTGGTTGGTCCAACAGACTTGGTCCCAGCAGTGCTGATCAATGGGCGTGGCCTCCCCCACCTCCACCGTGTGGGGCTGCAGAGCAGAGGGTGCTTGCCAGCTCATCAGTGGCTGTGAGGACCAAGAGGGAGATCCAGCAGGGCTCAGAGCAGACACGCAAAGGAAAAATCAAATGCAGAGGAGATCTGAAGACTTCCTGCCACGTCTGCAAGGAGTCAGGACTGTGGGAGCTGCCAGAGGCAGTGGTGTGGACTAGAAGAAGGTCAAAATTCACAGAGGTGCATCTCATGGAGGCACATGAGGTGGTGTGTGTCAATACGGCTAGGAGGACACTTTGTCAGCAAGCAAACCTTCCTTGAGAGAAACCAAGCCAGGGCCAGCAAGGTGGAGTGGCTGCCAGGCAGGGCAGGGCAATGAGCGGGGAGACATGGATGGAGCACAGAATGCGGGGAATGCAAACGCCACTCCTTTAGGGAGTCTCTGCAAGAATATCCCTACTGTGTGTTCATACCTTGAGGATGGTGGAGAAAGTAGGAGTCCTCTCCTGGCGCCTTGCGTTGTCCCAGCCCCATCTCCTCTGCCCTGGCAAATTCTCTGGGCCTACACAGACCCTACCCCGCTATCAGCTTCCTTCAAAGACCCTTAGTAAAACACTAGTGAACTGAATCCAGCAACATATAAACACAAGTATACACCATGGACAAGTGAGATTTATTCCAGGAAGAAAAGCTGGTTTAACCTCCAAAATTAATGATTGCAATAAACCGTATCAGCAGAATAAAGAAACAAAAATCACATTCTCAATAGATGCAGAAAGTGTGTTTGAAAAATCTACCACCAATTTCACTTTAAAATACTAAACAAACTACAATTAGAAAGGAGCTTCTTCAACCTCATAAAATACATTTATGAAAACCTCACAGCTAATTTCTCCCTTAATTGTAAAAGCTAGCTGCTTTCCTCCTAAGTTAGATCAGGAGCAAGGGCATCTGCTCACCACTGCTATTCAACACTGTATTAGAGGTTCTAACCAGAACAAGTCGGCAATAAAAATAAACAGAGATCAGCCAGAAGGAGAAAGAAAAAGTAAAACTGCCTCTCTTCAAACTTCACATGATCTTTTATATAGAATATCCTAAGAAGCCCAGTAAAAACAGTACTATTTCTAACAAAAGTAGTTCAGCAAGATTTCAGGATACAAGCTCAATATGCAAAAATCATTTGTATTTTCTCTACTTGTAATGAAGAATCTGAAAAAGGAATTAAGAAAATAATTCCATTTTCAATACCATCAAAAGGAATAGAATACTTAGGAATGCATTTAACAAAAGAAGTTCGGCCGGGCGCGGTGGCTCAAGCCTGTAATCCCAGCACTTTGGGAGGCCGAGACGGGCGGATCATGAGGTCAGGAGATCGAGACCATCCTGGCTAACACGGTGAAACCCCGTCTCTACTAAAAAATACAAAAAAAATTAGCCGGGCGAGGTGGTGGGCGCCTGTAGTCCCAGCTACTCAGGAGGCTGAGGCAGGAGAATGGCGTGAACCCGGGAGGCGGAGCTTGCAGTGAGCTGAGATCCAGCCACAGCACTCCAGCCTGGGCGGCAGAGCGAGACTCCGTCTCAAAAAAAACAAAACAAAACAAAACAAAACAAAAAAAAAACAAAAGAAGTTCAACACTTAGGCTCTGAAAACTACAGAACACTGTTGAAGAAAATTGAAGATCTAAATAACTGAAAAAGCATCCCATCCATGTTCATGGGTCAGAAGACATGATGTTGCTGAGATGACAATGCTCCTCACGTCAATCTACAGATCCAATGCAATCCCTATCACTGTCTCAAAGAATCCCCAAAGAATCTCTTCTTTGTAGAAATTGGTAAGCTGATTATAAAATTCATATGGAACTGCAAGAGACCCACAAATGCCAAAATAGTTTTGAAAAAGAATAAAGTGGAAAGACTCACACTTCCCAATTTAAAAATTTACTACAAAGTAGTAATAATCAAAACAGTGAAATACTGGCACAAGGACAGATATATAGATCAATAGAACACAATTGTGAGTCCAGAAATAAAATCATACATCTATGGTCACCTGACTTTTTTTTAAATTGTACTTTGAGTTCTAGGGTACATATGCACAACGTGCAGGTTTCTTACATATGTATACATGTGCCATGTTTGTTTACTGTACCCATTAATTCGTCATTTACATTAGGTATTTCTCCTAATGCTATCCCTCTCCCAGCCCCTCACCCCATGACAGGCCCCGGTGTGTGATGTTCCCCACCCTGTGTCCAAGTGTTCTCATTGTTCAATTCCCACCTATGAGTGAGAACATGCAGTATTTGGTTTTCCGTCTTTGCGATAGTTTGCTCAGAATGATGATTTCCAGCTTCATCCATGTCCCTACAAAGGACATGAACTCATCCTTTTTTATGGCTGCATAGTATTCCATGGTATATATGTGCCACATTTTCTTAATCCAGTCTATCATTGATGGACATTTGGGTTGGTTCCAAGTCTTTGCTATAGTGAACAGTGCCACAATAAACATACGTGTGCATGTATCTTTATAGCAGCAGGATTTATAACCCTTTGGGTATATACCCAATAATGGGATGGCTGAGTCAAATGGTATTTCTAGTTCTAGATCCTTGAGGAATCACCACACTTGTCTTCCACAATGGTTGAACTAGTTTATACTCCCACCAACAATGTAAAAGTGTCCTATTTCTCCACATCCTCTCCAGCACCTGTTGTTTCCTGACTTTTTAATGATCGCCATTCTAACTGGTGTGAGATGGTATCTCGTTGTGGTTTTGATTTGCATTTCTCTGATGACCTGACCAGAGATGATGAGCATTTTTTCATGTGTCTGTTGGCTGCATAAATGTCTTCTTTTGAGAAGTGTCTGTTCATATCCTTTGCCTACTTTCTGATGTGATTGTTTGATTTTTTTCTTGTAAATTTAACTTATTTGTAGATTCTGGATATTAGCCCTTTGTCAGATGAGTAGATTGTAAAAATTTTCTCCCATTCTGTAGGTTGCCTGTTCACTCTGATGGTAGTTTCTTTTGCTATGCAGAAGATCTTTAGTTTAATTAGATCCCATTTGTCTATTTTGGCTTTTGCTGCCGTTGCTTTTGGTGTTTTAGTCATGAAGTCCTTGCCCATGCCTATGTCCTGAATGGTATTGCCTAGGTTTTCTTCTAGGGTTTTTATGGTTTTAGGTCTAATATTTAAGTCTTTCATCCATCTTGAATTAATTTTTGTATAAGGTGTAAGGAAGGGATCCAGTTTCAGTTTTCTACATATGGCTAGCCAGTTTTCCCAGCACCATTTATTAAGTAGGGAATGCTTTCCCCATTTCTTGTTTTTGTCAGGTTTGTTAAAGATCAGATGGCTGTAGATGTGTGGTATTATTTCTGAGGGCTCTGTTCTGTTCCATTGGCGTATATCTCTGTTTTGGTACCAGTACCATGCTGTTTTGGTTACTGTAGCCTTGTAGTACAGTTTGAAGTCAGGTAGCGTGATGCCTCCAGCTTTGTTCTTTTGGCTTAGGATTGTCTTGGCAATGCGGGCTCTTTTTTGGTTCCATATGAACTTTAAAGTAGTTTTTTCCAATTCTGTGAAGAAAGTCATTGGTAGCTTGATGGGGATGGCATTGAATCTATAAATAACCTTGGGCAGTATGGCCATTTTCACAATATTGATTCTTCCTATCCATGAGCATGGAATGTTCTTCCATTTGTTTGTATCCTCTTTCATTTCATTGAACAGTGTTTTGCAGTTCTCCTTGAAGAGGTCCTTCACATCCCTTGTAAGTTGGATTCCTAGGTATTTTATTCTCTTTGAAGCAATTGTGAATGGGAGCTCACTCATGATTTGGCTCTCTGTTTGTCTGTTATTGGTGTATAAGAATGCTTGTGATTTTCGCACATTGATTTCGTATCCTGAGACTTTGCTGAAGTTGCTTATCAGCTTAAGGAGATTTTGGGCTGATGCGGTGGGTTTTCTTGTCTTTTTTGTTTTTTGTTTTGAGATGGAGTCTCGCTCTGTCGCCCAGGCTGGAGTGCAGTGGCCGGATCTCAGCTCACTGCAAGCTCCGCCTACCGGGTTTACGCCATTCTCCTGCCTCAGCCTCCGGAGTAGCTGGGACTACAGGCGCCCGCCACCTCGCCTGGCTAGTTTTTTGTATTTTTTTAGTAGAGACGGGGTTTCACCGTGTTAGCCAGGATGGTCTCGATCTCCTGACCTCGTGATCCGCCCGTCTCGGCCTCCCAAAAGTGCTGGAATTACAGGCTTGAGCCACCACGCCCGGCCATGGTGGGTTTTCTAAATATTCAATCATGTCATCTGCAAACAGGGATAATTTGACTTCCTCTTTTCCTAACTGAATACCCTTTATTTCTTTCTATTGCCTGATTGCCCTGGCCAGAACTTCCAACACTATGTTAAATAGAAGTGGTAAGAGAGGGTATCCCTGTCTTATGCCAGTTTACAAAGGGAATGCTTCCAGTTTTTGCCCATTCAGTATGATACTGGTTGTGGGTTTGTCATAAATAGCTCTTATTATTTTGAGATACGTTCCATTAATACCTAGTTTATTCAGAGTTTTTAGCAAAAAGAGCTGTTGAATTCTGTCAAACACCTTTTCTGCATCTATTGAGATAATCATGTGGTTTTTGTCTTTGGTTCTGTTTATGTGATGGATTACATTTATTGATTTGTGTATGTTGAACCAGCCTTGCATCCTAGGGATGAAGCCAACTTGATCTTAGTGGATAAGCTCTTTGATGTGCTGCTGGACTCGGTTTGCCAATATTTTACTGAGGATTTTCACATCGATGTTCATCAGGGAAATTGGTCTAAATATTCCCTTTTTTTTGTTGTGTCCCTACCAGGCTTTGATATCAGGATGATGCTGGCCTCATAAAATGAGTTAGGGAGGATTCCCTCTTTTTCTATTGATTGGAATAGTTTCAGAAGGAATAGTACCAGCTTTTCTTTGTACCTCTGGTAGAATTCGGCTGTGAATCTGTCTGGTCCTGGACTATTTTTGGTTGGTAGGCTATTAATTATTGCTTCGATTTCAGAGCCTGTTATTGGTCTATTCAGTGACTCAACTTCTTCCTGGTTTAGTCTTGTGAGGGTGTCATGTGTCCAGGAATTTATCCATTTCTTCTAGATTTTCTAGTTTATTTGCATAGAAGTGCTTATAATATTCTCTGATGGTAGTTTATACTTCTGTGGGACTGGTGGTGATATCCCCTTTATCATTTTTTATTGTGTCTATTTTATTCTTCTCTATTTTCTTCCTTATTAGTCTTGCTAGTGATCTATCCATTTCGTTGATCTTTTCAAAAAAGTCACTCCTAGATTCATTGATTTTTTGAAGGGTTTTTTTTATGTGTGTGTGTCTCTATCTCCTTCAGTTCTGCTCTGATCTTAGTTATTTCTTGCCTTCTGCTAGCTTTTGAATTTGTTTGCTCTTGCTTCTCTAGTTCTTTTAATTGTGATGTTAGGGTATCAACTTTAGATCTTTCCTGCTTTCTCTTGTGGGCATTCAGTGCTACAAATTCCCCTCTACACACTGCTTTAAATGTGTCCCAGAGATCCTAGTACACTGTGTCTTTGTTCTCATTGGCTTCAAAGAATATCTTCATTTCTGCCTTCATTTTGTTATTTATCCAGTAGTCATTAAGGAGCAGGTTGTTCAGTTTCCATGTAGTTGTGCAGTTTTGAGTGAGTTTCTTAATCCTGGGTTCTAACTTGATTGCACTGTGGTCTGAGAGACAGTTCGTTGTGATTTCTGCTCTTTTACATTTGCTGAGGAGTGGTTTACCTCCAACTATGTGGTCAATTTTGGAATAAGTGTGATGTGGCGCTGAGAAGAATGTATATTCTGTTAATTTGGGGTGGAGAGTTTTGTAGATGTCTATTAGGTCTGCTTGGTTCAAGTCCTGGATATCCTTGTCAACCTTCTGTCTCGTTGATCTGTCTAATATTGACAGTGGGGTGTTAAAGTCTCCCATTATTATTGTGTGGGAGTCTAAGTCTCATTTTAGGTCTCTAAGAACTTGCTTTATGAATCTGGGTGCTCCTGTATTGGGTGCATATATATTTAGGATAGTAGCTCTTCCTGGTGAATTGATCCCTTTACTACTATGTAATGGCCTTGTCTCTTTTGATCTTTGTTGGTTTAAAGTTTATTTTATCAGAGACTAGGATTGCAACCCCTGCTTTTTTTTTTTTTTTTTTTTTTTTTTTTTTTTGCTTTCCATTTGCTTGGTAGATCTTCCTCCACCCCTTAATTTTGAGCCTATGTGTGTCTCTGCACATGAGATGGGTCTCCTGAATACAGCACACTGATGGTCTTGACTCTTTATCCAATTTGCCAGTCTGGATCTTTTAATTGGGGCATTTAGTCCATTTACATTTAAGGTTAATATTGTTATGTATGAATTTGATTATGTCATTATGATGCTAGCTGGTTATTTTGCCCATTAGTTGACGCAGTTTCTTCCTAGCTTCAATGGTCTTTACAATTTGGCATTTTTTTTGCAGTGGTTGGTACTGGTTGTTCCTTTCCATGTTTAGTACTTCCTTCAGGAGTTCTTGTAGGGGAGGCCTGGTGGTGACAAAATCTCTCAGCATTTGCTTGTTTGTAAAGGATTTCTCCTTCACTTACGAAGTTTAGTTTGGCTGGATATGAAATTCTGGTTGAAAATTATTTTCTTTAAGAATGTTGAATATTGGCCCCCACTCTCTTCTGGCTTACAGAGTTTCTGCTGAGAGATCCACTGTTAGTCTGATGAGCTTCCCTTTGTGGGTAACCCGACCTTTCTCTCTGGCTGCCCTTAACATTTTTTCCTTCTTTTCAACCTTGGTGAATGTGACAATTATGTATCTTGGGGTTGCTCTTCTCAAGGAGTATCTTTGTGGTGTTCTCTGTATTTCCTGAATTTGAATGTTGGCCTGCCTTGCTAGATTGTGGAAGTTCTCCTGGAGAACTGAAGAGTGTTTTCCAGCTTGGTTCCATTCTCCCTGTCACTTTCAGGTATACCAATCAATCACAGATTTGGTCTTTTCACATAGTCCCGTATTTCTTAGAGGCCTTGTTTCTTTTTACTCTAAACTTCTTTTCTCACTTCATTTCATTGATTTGATCTTCAATCACTGATATCCTTTCTTCCACTTGATTGAATCAGCTACTGAAGCTTGTGCATGCGTCACGTAGTTCTTGTGCCATGGTTTTCAGCTCCATCAGGTCATTTAAGGTCTTCTCTACACTGTTTATTCCAGTTAGCCATTCATCTAATCTTTTTTCAAGGTTTTTAGCTTCCTTGCAATGAGTTCGAACATCCTCCTTTAGCTCGGAGAAGTTTATTACCGACTTTCTGAAGCCTACTTCTGCCAACTCATCAGTCATTCTCCACCCAGCTTTGTTCCATTGCTGGCAAGGCGCTGCAATCCTTTGGAGGAGAAGGGGCACTCTGGTTTTTAGAATTTTCAGCTTTTCTGCTCTGGTTTCTCCCCATCTTTGCGGTTTTATCTACCTTTGGTCTTTGATGATGGTGACCTACAGATGGGGTTTTGGTGTGGATGTCCTTTTTTGTTGATGCTGATGCTATTCCTTTCTGTTTGTTAGTTTCCCTTCTAACAGTCAGGTTCCTCAGCTGCAGGTCTGTCAGTTTGCTGAAGGTTCACTCCAGACCCTGTTTGCCTGGATATCACCAGTAGTGGCTGTGGAACAATAAATATTGCTGCCTGATCCTTCCTCTGGAAGCTTCATCTCAGAGGGGCACCCAGCTGTATAAGGTGTCAGTTGGCCCCTACTGGGAGGTGTCTCCAAGTTAGGCTACACAGGGGTCAGGGACCCACTTGAGGAGGCAGTCTGTCTGTTCTCAGAGCTTAAACACCGTGCTGGGAGAACCACTGCTCTCTTCAGAGCTGTCAGACAGGGACTTTTAAGTCTGCAGAAGTTTCTGCTGTCTTTTGTTCAGCTATGCCCTGCCCCCAGAGGTGGAATCTACAGAAGCAGGTGGGCCTCATTGAGCTACAGTGGGCTCCACCCAGTTCGAGCTTCCTGGCCGCTTTGTTTACCTACTCAAGCCTCAGCAATGGCAGACGCCCCTCCCCCAGCCAAGTTTGCTGCCTCGCAGTTGGATCTTGGACTAGCAGTGAGCAAGGCTCTGAGGGCGTGGGACTCGCTGAGCCAGGCACGGGATATAATCTCCTGCCATTTGATAAGACTGTTGGAAAAGCTCATTGTTTAGGTGGCAGTGTCCCGATTTTCCAGGTACAGTCTGTCACAGCTTCCCTTGGCTAGGAAAGGGAAATCCCCAGACCCCTTGTGCTTCCCAGGTGAGGTGATGCCCCGTCCTGCTTCGGTTCACCTCCATGGGCTGCACCCACTGTCCGATCAGTCCCAGTGAGATGAACCAGGTACCTCAGTTGGAAATGCAGAAATCACCCATATTCTGCATCGACCACCCCGGGAGCTGCAGACCGGAGCTGTTCCTATCGGCCATCTTGGAATGCACCACCCCTGTCAGCTGACTTTTTTACAAAGGTGCCAAGACCATCCACTGGGGACAGAATAATCTTTCAAACAAATAGTATTGAAACTTTATAACTATATGGAAAAGAATGAAGTTGGGTCTTTACCTCAGACCACATATGAAAATTAATCTGAAATTGATCAAAGATCTAATCATAAGAGAAAAAGTAACAGTCTTATAAGGAAACATAGAGGTAATCCTTACTGACCTTGGATTTGGCAAAGGTCATGGCACCAAGAATATTAGCAACAAAAGAAAAAATAGATAGTTTGGACTTCACCAAAATTGAAAGCGTGTGCTTCAAAGGACACTCTCAAAAGTGAAAGAACAACCCACAGAGTGCGAGACAGTACTTACTACTCATCTATATGACGAGGGATTTGTATCATGAGTATATAAAATTCTCTTACAATCAAGGAAGATAAACAAATGGCCAAAAAACACAGGCAAAGATACTCAATGTCATCAGTCATATGGGAAATGCAAATCAAAACCACGATGAGACGGCACTTCACATCTACTAGAAAGACTAAAATCAAAAACGTCAGAGAACAGCAAGTGCTAGAACCCTCATACATGGCTGGTGGGACTGTAACATGGTGCAGCCACTCTGGAAAACAGTCTCAGTCTCTTAAATAATTACATAGAGAGTTACCATAGAACCCGACAATTCCACTACTAGGAATATACCTAAGAGAACACAAGTCCAAGTTTCCATGATAGCAGTGCACAAGCAAGCTGACTTCCCTCCCATCTCAAAGAAAACCAAAACCAAATACACAGCACTGAGATTATCACCAGCAATATCCCAGAACTCAAATATGAGGATGAGAGAGTTCCTGGGGCCACAGAAAAGTAAAAAAATGCCTAGACCAGATGTAAGAAAACGGAATTTACATGCCCACAATGCCCCTCTCCCCAGTCTGCTCAGCACCAAATGTGCAGAACATTTCTCCCTGACTCCCAATTTCTACACTGGACAAAGTGACATGGAGGCAGACAACCAGCTTCCTTCCCATGTTGGGTTTGCTGGCAGGAGACCTGCTCCTGCTTCAACCCAGGGGTATCATCAGGAGTGCCTGAAGGGAAAAATATCTCTGAGGAAAGTCAGAGACAAAAGGGGAAATGGGACTCCCATCCCACCCTTGAAAACTCTGCTGTGTAACTCAGCCAAAGGAGACACCAAATCAGAGTGACTGTTCACAGTGCTACGTTGTACGAGGTAAGTCCCACAGGCTCCCAGGCATGCAGCCCTGGTCAGCCTTCCCACATGACCAGGATATCCCCTTGGGGCCTCTCTCTTTGGGACTGGCAGCACTCTACTGTTGCCTAGAACCAAGGCAAAGTTGGGCTTAAGTTGCCACCTAGTGCAGAAAAGGAGACAGCAACCTAGCAGGAAAAAAACAAAAGAAAAGAAACAGATAAATTACAAAGATCTCTAATAAAACATATCCAGGAAAAATCAGGTTAGGTGTGGTGGCTCACACCTGTAATCCCAACACTTTGGGAGGTCGAAGTGGGAGGATCGCTTGAGCCCAGGAGTTTGAAAGCAGCTTGGGCAACACGGCAAAACCTCATCTCTACAAAAAAATACAAAAATTAGCTGGTCTGAACTACTCAGGAGACTGAGGTAGGAGGATCCCCTGAGCCTGGAAGGTGGAGTTGCAGTGAGCCGTGATCACCACTACATTCCAGCCTGGGTGACAGAGTGAGACCCTGTCTTTAAACACACACACACACACACACACACACACACACACACACACAGACACACACAAACAAAACAACAAAGAAACAAAAAGAAGCCAGACAGAGAAGTCTGAAATAAATACATAACTCTTCTGTGCAAGGACATGAACATACATTCACAAGAAACGACAGCAAACAGGGAGCCATGACCTCCCCAACTGAACAAGGCAGGGAACTGGTAACTGACCCTAAAGAGACAGCAATATGTGAATTATCTGACCAAGAATTCAAAATAGTAGTTTTAAGGAAACTCAGTGATCTTCAAGATAACAAAGAAAAGCAATTCAGAAATTTATGAGAAATAATTAACAAAGACACTGAAATAATCTAAAAAATCAAACAGAAACCTTGGAACTGAGAGATGTATTTGCTGAACTGAAAAATTCATTACAGGCTCTCAACAGCAAAATAAATAAAGCAGAGGTAAGAATCAGTGAGCCTGAAGACAGCTATTTGAAAGTATACAAAGGAGAAAAAAGAGAGAAGAATGAAAAGAAATGAAGATAACCTATAAGATATAGAAAATTACCTCGAAAGACCAAATCTAAGAATTACTGGTGTTCAAGAGAGAGTTAAGCAAGCACCAGGGGTAGGAAGCTGATCAAAAAATAATAACAGAAAAATGTCCAAAACTTGAGGAAGAGATAAATACTCAGGTACAGGAAAGTTAGAGAACACCAAAGAGATCTGACCCAAAGAGGACTACCCTGACACATACAATAATCCAACTATCAAAGGTCAAGGACAAAGACAGGACCCTAAAAGTGGCAAGAGCAAATAGACAGACACATAAAGGAGCTCCAGTTCATCTGGCAACAGAATTCTTAAAGGAAACTCTACAGACCAGGAGTGAGTGGTATGACATTTTGAAAGTGTTGAACAGAATAATCGTCAACTGTCATCCAAGAATAATGTATCCAGCAAGACTGTACTTCAAATATGAAGGAGAAATAAAGTCTCTCCCAAACAAACAAAAGCTGAGAGAATTCACCACCACCACATCTGTCTTACAAGAAATGCTAAAGGGAGCTCTTCAAACTGAAAGAAAAAAACACTCATGTATAAAAAGAAAATATCTGAAAGTATAAAACCCAGGGTAAAATTAAGTACACAGACAAATCAAAATATTGCAATGCTATAATTGCAGTGTGCAGCCCACACATAACTTTAGTATGAAGCACAAAGACGAAACTACCAAAATCAATAATAGCTACAGCAACTGATACTATAATAAAACCACAGAGTAATCTCTGAATACAGAGCGAGTGAAGGAAGAACAGATATGAATGGAGACTCCACTATGAGTGCTCAAGTACATGCCAGCAAACAAATGCTCATGAACATCTTCACTAAACAATAATTTTTTTTTAATTTTTCTCTTACAACAAACCATAAATGGGCCACCTAGAAGAGCAGTGGATAAGGGTCTCTGACTTACAAGGGAATAATGGAAAGCAACATTTCTCTGTGGAATGGGTGAAGATGGTCAGACCCTCCAAGGAGGGGTCCTCATGGCAATATATTGCTGACTATGACAGAGGCAAAGCTCAGGAACAGTTTTGACTCCCCCAGCCTCACGGTTCCTTCTGGAAGCTCCTCTTCAATTACTTCATCGGGTAACATGTCCCTTTCAAGATTAGTAGGTCCTCCTGCATTGCAAACCATGCTATTACAACAACGAACCCAGTAGAAGCTATTAGTTTTGAAGATTTTTCTTGGGGCTTCAGGAGGCTGCTGAGCTGCATATAGAAACGTGCAGTTGTATGTACAGTTCTTATAAACAAGTAGCTCACGAGGGTTTATGCCTGAAAAAAAAACAGCAGCAATGAAAATAACTGATTTCACATTTTCTGCTTGTAAATATTGAAGCACATACACCTCACATTCAACCATAATTAGCTCCATGTACACATTCTATACTCCCAGCTGTGACAACATTGTCTAGAATACTTGACTGAGAGAGAATATCCAAGTACACTAACGGGTCTCATCCCTCCAAGAACAACTACTTCTGGAGACAGTTTTCTATCTAAGCTGCCATCTTTAGGCCTCTGGCCCTCCCAAAATAGTATCATGGTACCTTGTCATGTAGCTACGCACAATGAAATGTCCTGTTCATTTTTTATGGTAAGAATTCTAGAGCTCCAGAAATCAAATGCAGACCAGAAGTCATGTGTCACTTACGGTCCAGAGATCACACGGACCTTTAACAGAGGTGTCCATATTAATGTAGCATTATCCAGATTTTCTGCAGTTGGCAAGACCCTTCTAGGGTAAACTCCTTCCTGGGACCCTCAGCCTGGTGTTTCAGTCTCCTGGACCAACATATAAATGCTCTTGAGCGCTTGGTGCCAACCTCCTCCCCAGCACAGACTTGATGCAGCATTCCAACTAGGTACATGTTATCCAATGGACAAACCCTCTGGTGAAGGTTATCGATAGCAACTAATGTGATCACGACTAACGTGATCAATAATCTTCACTACTGGGCTTGTCCAGTGGCCTCAGCTGACCAATGCTACCTGACCAAAGCTCCATCTAACACCTCCTTCAAGAATCCCTGGGTTAAATACCTTGGCCCTCATCACTACTTCCATTCCCCTTGAAATCTATCCAGTGTTTACACAAACACTTTGTTCTGGAACTTACCATAATTGATTTATCTATTCATGGATCTGGGTCTTGTCTCCTCTATAACACCAGAAACAACTGATGAATACGAACCAGTCACTTGTTTTCTGTTATTTTCCACTTAAAACGTTTATTGGAGTTCAAGATTCTACAGAAATGTGCCTGACCATAAGTCCACAACTCAGTGGATTTTCCCTAAGTGCCCACAGCCAGTACTCAGCATGCAGCACCAGACACAGAGCTGCACGACAGCCCCATGACTCTTCACTCTGCTCCTCCACACAGACACTGCTGTAAGCAGCCCAGGCCAAAGATAGGAAATGTATGCGCTTCTAAACCTATAGGTTAGTTCTGTTTGGTTTTGAACTTTATGAAATGAAATGATACATTATGTCTGATTTTGTGGATGGCTTCTTTTGCTCTATTCTGTGTTTATGAAATTTATCCCTATTGTTGCACACTGTTGTATATTGTTCATTCTCATAATTGTACAGCATTACATTGATGAACGTACCACAATTTATTGTTGATGGACATTAAGGTTGTTTCTGGTTTTTGTCTACTCCAAACAGCGCTGCAATGAATACTGTTACATTGTATTTGCCTTGAGGTGAGCCTGCATAAGCTTTTATTAAATTAGCTATGTACCTATTCAGAAGTGCTGAGTCTCAGTGTTTGATATGCAGCTTTAGCAGACAATGTCGAAGAGTTTTCCACACTGGGTTGAACTTATCTATAGTCTGAGGGATTGTGCACACTTCAGAACCCTGACAACACTTGGCATGATCATTTTAGGATATTGAGTCATTTCCTGTGGCGTTATCGTGTTGTGGTTTTAAGCTGCATTTCTTTCAAGAAGAATGACACTGAACAACTTTTCTTATATATGTTACACATTCAGACACCATTTTCTGGTAAATTCCCTTTAAGCCTTTTGTTTACAATTCCACTGGATGATCAGCTTTTTATTAATTCATAGGAAAAAGTTCATTATATTATGAATACAAGTATTTTAGTAGATACATGTTTTGAAATGCTTTGTCCTGATCTGTGGCTTGCAGTTTTACTATTTCACAGGTATCTTCTTAGGAACAGAAGTTTTGAAGTTAAAGGTAAATCAACCTACCAATTTCATTCTTATGTGACTAGTACTATTTTGCTCAATTTTTAAAATTCTTAATTCCTAAAAGTCACAAATACAGCATTTTACATTTTTCTCTAAAAACTTTATTGGTTTAAAATTTACATTGAGATCTACAAACCACCTAAAACTGCTTCTTTTGTATGGTGCAAATATTGTGTACAAATATCTAACATATCCACCAATACTTAGTGCAGAGAAGTGTCTTTACTCCCTGCACTGCACAGTCAGCTTCGTCAGAGATCAAGAAACCAGATGTATGTGGCTTTTTCTGAATTATTTCTCTTCTAGTGTTGTATTTTTCAATCCTGAACACAGGATCCAACACCAAACTGTTTTGATTAAGAAAACTATATGAATAATCTTGATAGTTCAGAGCACAAGTCCTCGAGCTTTTTTCTTTTTCCCCAAGACTGCTTTGGCTTTCCTAGCCCTTCATATTTTCAAAAAGCATTAGGCACCAACTTGTCAAAACACAAACACACCTCTGCTGAGACTCTGACTGAAATTCTTTTGGATTTGTAGGTTAATTGGAGAAAAGATATCCTTCCTCTGTTGAGTCTCATGATCCATAAGTATAGTGTACAATTCCATGTGTTTAAGTCTTTAATGGTGTTTTAAGTCTTCAATAGGTGTTTCTGCAGTTTGAGTGTTGAAATCTTGCACAAATCCAGTTAGATTTGTGGTACTTGATTTTGTGATACTTTAAAGAGCAGCATTCCTTGGATTTCATTTTCAATCTGTTTCTTGATGTACAAAAAGACAAGTGATTTTGTAAACTGATTTTTGAATACTTATCTTGTATCCAGGATCTTTCCTAAAGATATTTGTTATTTGAAGTTTATTATCTCTGATGAATAGTAAGCTGTATAAATTCTTTCTTTCTGCTCTCCATGAGACTTAATCCTTCCTCTTGCCTAGCTGAACTACTTAAGAACTCCAGTTCCATTGGGAATAGAAGTGGTGATGGTAGACATTTCCCTCAGAGATTTGGAAAGGGTGTTGGATTTTATCAAAACATTTCAGCATCTACAATAATCTCTGCCCTTTTCTTTGTTAATATGGTGAATTAAACTGATGGGTTTCAAATTGTAAACCACACTGCAATTCTGTTATTGAATCCACAAGGTAGTGGGGTTATGGAATGTGTGTGTGTGTGTGTGTGTGTGTGTGTAAATGAACCTTTTCTTTTAAAATAGTTCTAGGTTTTCAGAAAAGTTGCAGAGATAGTGCAGAGTTCCTATATGCCTCATACCCAGGCCCCTTGTCTCAGCACACCGCCTACGTTTCTTTCCGTAGAGGTCTTTCGCTTACCATCCTGCACAGCCCCAGAAATCAGCAAATCTCCTGAAAGGAAAAATGTCCCAGCATTCCAGCATTCCCAATTTCTTTGTCCTAATATCCAACAGGGTTCATTCAGGAAAATGGAGCCCTTAAAACAGTCTAGGTCTAAGTTATTAAATACAAGTGTTACAGCTGCCATGACCATGGGGAAGCCAAGAAAGGAAGTCAGTCAGGTGAGGCTGAAGTTCAGAGGAACAGTCCAGAGCTAGGTCACTTACACTGGGGCAGGCTGGAACAGCCCAATTTTGCACGGCAATATCAAAGGCCATGTACCTTTATCCTCTCAAGTAAGGCTCTTGCAGAGATGTTTAAACTGCTCCATTGGAGTACCCATCACCTAGGCAGGCCAGTGGCCAAATACCTGCTGTCATCTTAGGAATTGCTTTCAGTCAAAGGCTCAAAAGTAGAGAAGATGGGGTGGACATGAAGGAGGACAGATTGGAGTCCGCCAGTGTCCATCACCGCACAAAACCATTGTGACCTTCCAGAAGAGTGATCTCTGCTTCACCCATACCTTGCAAATCTCACTCAAGTTCCTCTTTTTGCCAACTATTACCCCATGAGGGATTCATGGGAAAGATAGTTTTCAGACTCATTTAGAGGCAGTAATCATGCCATCAAGGTCCCCAGCAGTGGCCACTCTGGAGACAAAGCCCAGATTCTCAGCCTCCTGCCCATGTCCCAAATCAGCAGTTGGTCTGAAGAAGAGGTGTGCATGAGTCTCTTCTCACACTGCTATAAAGAACTGGCCGAGACTGGGCAATTTATAAAGGAAAGAGGTTTAATTGACTCACAGTTCCGCATGGCTAGGGAGGCCTCAGGAAACTTACAATCATGGAAGAAGGGGTAGCAAACACATCCTTCATATGATGGCAGGAAGAAGTGCCGGGGAAAAGGCCTTTATAAAACCATCAGATCTTGTGAGAACTCACTTACTATCATGAGAACAGCATGAGGGTAACCACTCGCATGATTCAACTGCCTCCCACTAGGTCCTTCCCATGACATGTGGGGATTATGGGAGTTACAATTCAAGATGAGATCTGGGTGGGAACATAGCCAAATCACATGGAGGTGGTAATCAGGGGATTGTTTTTGCGCAAAGCTTAGAACACAGAATGATATGTGAAGTTGCAAGCACAACCACAGAAACTGGGGACAAAACGGCTAGAAGAAAGGCCCTGGGCAGGGCCCCAGGCAAGGCCTCCACCTGTACACCAGGATGTACACTGGCTGTACCCTCCCTGCTTGCTCCATTGGTCACTGGGCCTCTGGCCATACATCTTCATCTTCTGCAGGTTACGGCCCTGGGGAGAGGGGGCACCTTCCTCAGAGCACCAGAGGCCTCTGAGGAGGAAGCAAGAGCATCCTGGAAGTGCAGGCTCTGCCCTGACCTCATGCTTGACCTTCACATCTGTGTGTGGTAGGCATTTCTCTGAGGGCAGTCCATGGCCCATCCACTGCTTTGACCTGCCGAGCTGGAAGCACTTTCTAGACTACCAGAAATTGAATGGCCAGTGAGGACTCGCTCAGGCAGCATGGCGTGTCAACACACACCACCAGGGACAGTAGAGGCTCTGAGGTCCGGCAATGCTCTCACCCTCTGGAGACACTGCAGGTGTGTGGACAGATTGTACCACTTTGCAGAGTACCTGGCTTTACAAGATGATACATGCTGGCCTATCATGAGGCTGAGACCAAGGCCTATGGAGACGCACTCAAAATGGGAAGACATGAGGGAAAGGGAAACAGAGCTGGGTTCAGAGAAGAAAGCAGACTGGCCCTGCCCCCAGAGACTATCCAGGTAGGAGACTAATTAACAATGTGTCAGAATGACAGAAAGGTACTTACGGATGGAGACTGTCATACAGCGCCTAACATGATACTGACATGTTCTAATGCTGGGACAGTTGAAGTCATTTATGACCGCACAGTCATGGCATCTCAAACTATAGGTCCCTGAGAGGGGAGAAAGCAGGCTTCAGGCTTCTGCTCCACCACGCCTTTTCCACCCATTACCAGCTCACTCTACCCTCCCTCAATGGCCAGCCCCTCCCCTCTGCTTCCAAGGACTTCTCCTAACCTGCACAGCTCAGCTCTCTGTGCAGTCTGAGTCTCGCCCAGACTAGCTCCTGGGAGGGAGGTTAGGCACAAGGAGAGCTTTCCCTGCTCTCCAGCGCAGGCTCCAGGGAGCGCCACTGGTGGTCACATATGGGATGCTATGCTCTGCAGACCTGGCCCACCTCACCAAGGAAGACTGGATACTCACAGGGGTCCAGCGTCCTCCTGGGTTTCCCTGGACACAACCCCTCCTGCCTGGCCCTGATGGGGAAGGGCCACATCAAGGTTCCCCTTTGGTCCCCGGTCAGCTGCTCTTCCATCCTAACCCTCTCCTTGCTCATGACTACTCCTGGACTGCCCTAGTGCCCACCCCTGATTACACAGAAAATGCAGGCCCCAGCTGGCTGAGACGTGCTCCACGTTGCAGCCAATCATTCCAGTTACCCCCAGCAGCCCCAGGTGAGTTCTCGTCCTCTCCAGGACAGTGAGAGGGAATGATACTTACACTGAGGACCAACGGTAACATTGGCTGCCACCAGTGGGAGCCCCACGGCTAGGAGTAAGGCAAAGTGGAGCATCACTTCACGCAGGAGTCTGGACCTGAAGGTCAGAAGACCCAGACAACACATTAGTGACATGGCTCCTTGGCCAGCTCTATGTCCCTGGCGTCAATGGTCTCATGAGTCTCCCTGACTCTGCCCACCTGAATGCCTCCCCCACTGAGCCAGCAGCTCCTTGGGTAAGGCACTGGGGTCGGGCAGGTCTGACCCACACACAAGTCTTTGCCAGGCCTGTGCCCTCACCTCAGACAAACTCGCTGTCACTCCTCGAGCCAGGGAGGTCCTGGGGCTGCTTTGTGTGGCAGCTCACCTAAGGGTCCCCATGCTTCAAAATATTTCTCTGTATCTACTGGTTGATTCTGAACCTCAAAAGCGACTTGTGAAACGTTCTCAAATACTGCCCATTGACGCGCTTCCCGCTCTCACATGCAACTCAGCAACACGAGGGCTGAGGTGACTACAGGAGGCGAGCGAGGACAAAACATGCCAGAAGCCCAACTTGAAGGCATCCTCAGTGGCATTACGAGAGAACTCCCCTCCCAAAATCTAGTCTTCTTCCACCCTGGGCATCACTGAGCCATCAGTTCATTACTGGCAAGGGGAGGATCTGGGGCACCTCACACCTGAGTCCTGATGCCAGCACTGTGGGCTCAGAAACGTCCCCCAGGTCACCAATCAGTTGCCACAACTGAGACATTTTCTCGCAGGAACACAACTGCACCCTTATTCCTGCAAACGCACTGTCTCCATCCCCTACCTGCCTTCAGCAGCCTGACTCAAGGGGGAAGCTCCATCTCCCTGGTTCGGAGCAGGTCAGTCCTCAGTGCTTAGTGGGGCAACTCCCTGGGCACAGCTGCTGACGGCTGCTGACTCCCCTCATGCTGAGGCCCCACCTGGATGGGGTCAGAGCCTGATGTGTAGCTCCCCCCACCGCAGGAGCAGCTGGGGCCACAGAACCAGAAACTGACTGTGCAGCAAGAAGCCACACCCCAGGGATAGGGATGATCAGGATCCAGTACCCACTTTGCCCCACCCTGTGTACTAAGTCCAGCTCCAGTGGGGAAGGCTGAGATTCAAAATACCCCTAGCCCTAGGGCATCAAGTTTGGGAAGAAAGATGGGCTGGCACCTCTGGGATGCAGGCCACCAAGATTGAGGGCCTGTCAGTGTCCACCCTTGGAAGGGGCTCCTGACTCGCCCGGCCAGTCAGCCTCCCTAGGTGGATCTCCCACCCACTCCATGCCCATTCCCCTGAGACCCAGCAGCCCTCTCTCCACTCTGTCCTGCCTGCTCTCACTGGATGCCTCCTTCACTCACTCAACACTTGCTCCCAAAGCCGGGCTCAAGGGTACCTACTGACGCAGAGCATGTACACTGAGGCTGTCTTCCTCCATGAGGGCACAGCAGACATTCTGAACACCCTTCCACTGTCAATGCCCAGAGCACAGGCAGGAAAACTCACATCAGATGTGTTCACTGCTTTCCAGCTGGATCTTGGGGCAGATGGGAAAATACCCAAGAGCTACAATGGAACACTAGAAGAAACCAAGCTGGAAAGTCCACAGTAACAGCATGATTTCCTGGGGCACAGGTTGACGCCCAGAGCCCAGAGCTTTAGGATTTTGTAGTCGAACAGGTTCTAGAGACAGAGCCAGGGCCGAGGTGAGTGGGAAATGAGAGCTTGGATTCCTTCACAGAGCATGGATCCTCAAGACCGAAAGTGTCAGAGAAGCAGAGTGGGCTAGAAAATGTGGATCATCAGCATCAGCAAACAGAGACCCTGGTAACTTTGGGCCTCATCTTCCAGAGGATGCATGAAAACAGTGTGTTTCCTGGGAATTCCTTACCCAGAGGCTTTCTCAACAGTCAGGCTGGAGTTAGAACATATATGACTATGTGATCGCAAACCCCAGACAGAAAAACCACTTACGAGTGGCCATGAGTCATCCTCATCCTGGGAAGCCAACAGAAACCATCACTGGAGGGGGACATACCCTCCACTCAGACCCCCAGCCTCCGGTTGACTAATGACAAATACAAAGGTGCCACAGACAACCAGAGGCACAGAAGTGACTAAGCCCCCAGGAGCAACGGCAGAAGAAACAAAATCTGCAAGTCAGACTCCCAAGGAATTCCCACATAGGAATGATTGGATGCAAATGTAAACACACAGGCTTAAAAAGTCAGGAAAACATCATGTCATTTCCACTTCTACATGGGATGCAGTAGGTTGTGGCTAATCAGAATGTGACAACTGGACAAATCAATCCACAGAGTTAAAAGTCACATTTGAAAGGCCCTCGGGCAGATGTGGATGCACCAAGGCTAATGTAAACCAAAATTCCAAAGAGGGCAAGCCCTTCCCAGGGCGCCCTTCGTCATTCCAGATACATTTGTCAGTTTGGGCACCAGCTGAAAGCCAGGCTGGCTACAGGCAGGGACTCCAGCAAGGAATGCAAACCAGAGTGCTGTCTTGGCTCACAGGGGACCAAAGTGGCCCAGAATCTCCAGGTACCCGAAAGATCAAGCCAGTTTTCCCACGGAAGGGCCTCCAAGTGCCGTGGTGGGAGGGACCCTGGGGAGTCAGAGAAGGCCAAGTAGAATCCCCCCTAGTGTGGCAGATCCCAGGAGACAAAGTGCCCCTAGAAGGAGCCTGCCACAGTCACACCGCTGGTCTCCATCATAAGCCAGTGGCCCGGGAGGAACAGGTGTGTGGGATGAGGTTCAAGGGGAAAGTCAAAGCCTAGAAAGGGACACCTGTCTGAGCTGAGGATTCCGTGTGAAGGCTGACCATACTAACTGGGTCATCCTGGTCACACCCAGCTAAATTAGAGTGCCGGGTGGGGAGACCATTCAGCCCTCAAGGTAGAAAACATTGCTCCAAGAATGTACTTCTCTGAGGCCTGGCTGCTGAAACTGCCTGCGGTAACCTGAAATCAGTTTTATCTGATGGCTACTGAGACCACCTGCTGCAACTCTAAGCCTCGGTTCACCCACTGCTGTCATTCATTCACTCATCAACCAGAGCTTGCCAGCTCCCCAAAATCCTACTAGTGCCAATGAAACTCAGAGAGCAGACAGCAATATGTACTATTTCTCTTCTTTATAAAAAAGAGACACAGTTTCTCTCTCTCTCTTTTTTTTTTTTTTTTTTTTTTTTTTTTTTTTGGAGTCTCGCTCTGTCGTGCAGGTTGGAGTGCAATGGCGTGATCTTGGCTCACTACAACCTCCACCTCCCGGGTTGCCACACTCTGTGGGAGAAGGGGAAGGGCACCGCTCAAGATGGCTTCAGTTAGGGTTAGAGACAGGGCCGGCTCCAGAGGTGGCCAGGGTCAGGTTGAAGCTGCAAGCATCCCAACTGGCTTCCACCTTTGAGCAAGCCAGTAGGCCAGGCCTTCCCACAGGCTCCTGGAGAGAGGAGAGGGTGCACATCCCCAGTAGTAACATGCAACCATCTCCAATCCTTCCAGCTATTTTGTACACAATGCAAGACATTCAATAAAAACATCAGAGGATATGTAAGAATCAGGAATAAATTATTGCTAATCAATAAAACAACAATAGAAATAAACCCACACTTCACTCAAACGTTGACATTAGCATACAAGTGCTTTAAAAATTCTAATGAGAGCATGAAAGAGAAAGAGATTACAAAATTATTTACTAAACTGATTTTTTAAAGATGAAAAAAATTTAAAAATACCTGGATGTGTAAGAGGCAGAAATAAGGGACTACAGTATGAATTATTTCTACACCACCATACTTCTGACCCTAAATATGTGAGTTTTTACACACAAACCAGTTCTCCAACTCTCTGGACACTAAGTGACTGTCCCACATTTCAATTCAATTCTGACACTGCCTTGAGTAGGGCAGACCCCACAGGTGAAGGGCTCAGGCCCACCCTACTGCCCCCACTTCAGATGCCAACCACAAGTCTGGGCCACCTGTACTTCTGACTGCCCAGTTATAAATCAAGGGTTTCCAAGACCTCCTCCTCCTAGATAATTTGCTAGAACAGCTCACAGAGCACAAGAAAACAGTCTACTTACTATTACCAATTTATTACAAAGGTGACAACTCAGGAACCATCAAAGAGATGCATGGGGCAAATACAAGGGTTAAGCTTAAGATGGCTTCAGACAAAAAGAGTTGGAATATTTTATTACCAGCACACCCACTACAAGAAATATTGACTTTATAACATATATAGAAATAAAATATATGACAACATCCCAAAGCAAAGGAGGCTGTAGAACTGAAAGGCAGAAACAGTTATGTCAGCGTTGGCGAGCGCAGGTTTCTAGGCAAAGAACATTGCAAGAGGTAACAAGGACAGATACTTCAGAGCCGAATGCAGTTTCGGACACTCAGAGTCCATTTTCTGACTATGATGGCATTAAGCAGTAAGTCACCCCAGAAGGATTAACTGGAAAATCCTCATCTGTCTGGAAATTAAGAACACACTTCCAAATAAGAAATGGACCCCCAAATCCTTCTCAATAGAAGTCAAGAATATTTTGGGCCAAGTAATAATAAAGAATGAAAAACAGAAACCTGGCAGAAGCAGCCTGAAGGGGCACGGAAGGAAAAGCAGGGCTCCATCAGAAAAGGAAAAAAGACTGGACACGAAGGCCGCCTCCTCTCCTTCGAAAGCAAGGAACCAGAAAGAACGAGGGGCAGAACGTGGAAAGGGCTGCGGTCCCGAAGGCCTCCTCCTCTCCTTCGAAAGCAAGGAACCCGAAAGAACGAGGAGCAGAACGTGGAAAGGGCTGCGGTCCCGAGACCCTCGCCTTGGGGAGTCACAGACGGTGTGGGGGTGGGGCGGCCCCCGGGACACCCCGAGGGAGAGGGCTCGTGAACTGAATGGGGCCCCCACCTCCAGACTCTCGAGGGAAGCTGAGCTCCAAGGGGAGGGGGATCCTGGGACCCCTGAAGGAAGTGAAGTTGGGGTGCCGGCATCTCCCTGGGACCCCTGAGCATAGTTGGGGCGCCTCCCTGGGACCCTGATGGGAGTGGAGTTGGGGGCCTCACTGGTACCCCTGAGAGGAGTGGAGTTCGGGGAGTCTCCCTGGAACCCTGAGGGGAGTGGAATTCAAGGGGTCCCCCGGGACCCTGACGGGAGTGGAGTAGGGAGTCCCCCTGGTCTCCCTGAGAGAAGCTGGGTTCGGGGGGTCCCCCTGGTACCCCTGAGAGAAGCTGGGTTCGGGGGGTCTCCCCGGGACCCTGACGGGAGTGGAGTTCGGGGGGCCTCCCTGGGACCCTGATGGGAGTGCAGTTGGGGGCCTCACACTGGTACCCCTGAGAGGAGTGGAGTTCGGGGAGTCTCCCTGGAACCCTGAGAGGAGGGGGTTCGGGGAGTCTCCCTGGAACCCTGGAGGAGGGGGGTTCGGGGAGTCTCCCTGGAACCCTGAGAGGAGGGGGGTTCGGGGGTCTCTCTGGAACCCTGAGAGGAGGGGGTTCGGGGGGTCTCCCTGAAACCCTGAGAGGAGGGGGTTCGGGGGTCTCCCTGGAACCCTGAGAGGAGGGGGTTCGGGGGGTCTCCCTGGAACCCTGGAGGAGGGGGGTTCGGGGAGTCTCCCTGGAACCCTGAGAGGAGGGGGGTTCGGGGGGTCTCCCTGGAACCCTGAGAGGAGGGGGGTTCGGGGGTCTCCCTGGAACCCTGGAGGAGGGGGGTTCGGGGAGTCTCCCTGGAACCCTGAGAGGAGGGGGGTTCGGGGGTCTCCCTGGAACCCTGGAGGAGGGGGGTTCGGGGGGTCTCCCTGGAACCCTGGAGGAGGGGGGTTCGGGGAGTCTCCCTGGAACCCTGAGAGGAGGGGGGTTCGGGGGTCTCCCTGGAACCCTGAGAGGAGGGGGTTCGGGGGGTCTCTCTGGAACCCTGAGAGGAGGGGGTTCGGGGGTCTCCCTGGAACCCTGAGAGGAGGGGGTTCGGGGGGTCTCCCTGGAACCCTGGAGGAGGGGGGTTCGGGGAGTCTCCCTGGAACCCTGAGAGGAGGGGGGTTCGGGGGGTCTCCCTGGAACCCTGAGAGGAGGGGGGTTCGGGGGGTCTCCCTGTAACCCTGAGAGGAGGGGGGTTCGGGGGTCTCCCTGGAACCCTGAGAGGAGGGGGTTCGGGGGGTCTCCCCGGGACCCTGAGGGGAGTGGAGTTCTAGGGGTCCCCCGGGACCCTGACGGGAGTGGAGTAGGGAGTCCCCCCGGTCTCCCCGAGAGAAGCTGGGTTCGGGGGGTCCCCCTGGTACCCCTGAGAGAAGCTGGGTTCGGGGGGTCTCCCCGGGACCCTGACGGGAGTGGAGTTCGGGGGGCCTCCCTGGGACCCTGATGGGAGTGCAGTTGGGGGCCTCTCACTGGTACCCCTGAGAGGAGTGGAGTTCGGGGAGTCTCCCTGGAACCCTGAGAGGAGGGGGTTCGGGGGGTCTCCCTGGAACCCTGGAGGAGGGGGGTTCGGGGGGTCTCCCTGGAACCCTGAGAGGAGGGGGGTTCGGGGGGTCTCCCTGGAACCCTGAGAGGAGGGGGTTCGGGGGGTCTCCCTGGAACCCTGAGAGGAGGGGGGTTCGGGGGGTCTCCCTGGAACCCTGAGAGGAGTGGAGTTCGGGGAGTCTCCCTGGAACCCTGAGAGGAGGGGGTTCGGGGGGTCTCCCTGGAACCCTGAGAGGAGGGGGTTCGGGGGGTCTCCCTGGAACCCTGAGAGGAGGGGGTTCGGGGGGTCTCCCTGGAACCCTGAGAGGAGGGGGGTTCGGGGGGTCTCCCTGGAACCCTGGAGGAGGGGGGGTCGGGGGGTCTCCCTGGAACCCTGAGAGGAGGGGGGTTCGGGGGGTCTCCCTGGAACCCTGAGAGGAGGGGGTTCGGGGGGTCTCCCTGGAACCCTGAGAGGAGGGGGGTTCGGGGGTCCCCCCGGGACCCTGACGGGAGTGGAGTAGGGAGTCCCCCGGTCCCCCGAGAGAAGCTGGGTTCGGGGGGTCTCCCCGGGACTCTGAGCGGGGGTGGAGTTCCCAGGGGAGCGGGGACACCCCATCCAGGAAGCGGGCGCACCCCCAGGTGGCGTCCGGGCGGCCCGAGCAGCTGCGGAGGAGGCTCCCGGCCGCGCTGCCTCCGCTGGGCCCCGGCAGACTCCAGTCTCACGCCTGGGTCCGGACCCGCCTCAGAAACTGACCTGCGTCCCTCGGGGCCTGCCCTGTCGCGACCGCCGCCTCCAGCGAACCGCGCCTCCGTCGCGGCCGCCCCACCCGCTTTCTGGAACTTTCCGGGCCCTCCGCGGCCGCACAGCCCCGCCCCCTGCCGCGCCCTCAAAGCCCGGCCCCGCCCCAGGCTCCCGCCCATCCGCCCGCGTTCACAGGCGGGCAGCGGGCCCGGGCTCCGGGGAAACTATTCCGCCCAGAAATCCGCACACCGGGCTCCAGCCACACTCCCTTCAGGAAGGCCACGGGGAATGTTCCGGAAGCCCACGCCCCTGGCTGCTGGAGAAACGGGACAGCGGCCGCCCTTGGCAGCCTGTAGGCACCACCAGGCCCACCTGCCCTCAAGGTCCCAGTCCCCCCACCTCGTTCCCGGACCCTCCCTCTAGGTGGTCCTGCCACCACCATAACCCCGGGGACCCCGGGAGCCCCTCCGCTCGGGGCCCAGGGTGTGACCCCGTCGCCTCCGGAGCTGGTCCTGTCCCTAACCCTGACGAAGCCAGCTTGAGCGGTGCCCTTGCCCTTCAGCCCCGCCAGCGCCCGCCTGTCCAGAGGTTTCGAGGGGAGACCTGCCTGGCTGTGGCTTGAGCTCCTGCCATTTTGCCTTCAAGCTGTGTGTGGCCAGTGACCGCTGGCTTCACGCGAGCATCTCCTGCACAGTGTGGCTTGTCTCTTGTCGAAGTCATATAAAATAGATGAATTTCTGACATTGAAATGTTTCACTTGGGAGAAAATAACTGCAATTAGGGGCATGGGGGCAGACTGGCTGGCCTTCAGTATGTCCAAAGAACAAAGAAAAGGCTTTTGTAAATTCGCGGTGGCTCACGCCTGTAATCCCAGCACTTTGGGAGGCTGAGGCGGGCAGAACGCCCGGGCAGGTCGGGCGTTCAAGACCAGAATGGTCAACATAGTGAAACCCCGTCTCTACTAAAAATACAAAAATTAGCTGGGCGTGGTGGTGCACGCCTGTAGTCCCAGCTACTCACGAGGCTGAGGCAGGAGAACTGCTTGAACCTGGGAGGTGGAGGTTGTGGTGAGCCGAGATCACGCCGTTGCACTCCAACCTGCACAACAGAGCAGGACTCTTATCAAAAAAAAAAAAAAAAAAAAAAAGAGAGAGAAACTATGTCTCTTTTTTATGAAGAAGAGGAGAAACAGTACATATTGCTGTCTGAGTTTCATTGGCACTAGTAGGATTGGGGAGCTGGCAATCTCTGGTTGATGAGTGAATGAATGACAGCAGTGGGTAAACCGAGGCTCAGAGTTGCAGCAGGTGGTCTCAGTAGCCAGGCCTCAGAGAAGTACATTCTTGGAGCAACGTTTTCTACCCTGAGTGCTTAATGGTCTCCCCACGCGGCACTCTAATTTAGTTGGGTGTGACAAGGGTGACCCAGTATGTTTGGTCCCTCACACCGGTCACACCGAATCCTCAGCTCGGACGGTTTTCCCATGCTAGGCTTTGACTTTCCCCTTGAACCCATCCCACACACCTGTTCCTCCCGGGCCATTGGCTTATGATGGAGACCAGTGGTGTGACTGCAGAAGGCTCCTTCTAGGGGCACTTTGTCTCCTGGGATCTGCCACACTTTTCGCCCTTTTCGGAATTTCAGTTCATGCAGGCCTTGGTGAGTTCACATCTGTCCAAAGGCCTTTCAAATGTGACCTTTAACTCTGTGGATTGATCTCCCTCCCTTCCCAGATCCACTCGGGCCTGGCCAGCAGGATCATTATATGCTGAATGTCCCTACCTGGCAATCCTAAAAAGTTCTGCATTCTACTGTCAGCCTGTTTCACTCGCCCACATCATGGCAAAAGCCCTGAGAGTCCTGCACCAGGAGTGAGGGAATAGATACTGGTCCTCCAGAAATTTCCTTCAGATTCAATACCTTTAACCAAGAGACTCATCCACCACCCCACCTTTGGCCCACTTCCAGTATTCCCCAGTTGAAATTACGATCCATACTTGCAGTTTAGTTCCTCCAGGCTGGCACATATAGTAAAGATCTGACCCTTTGAGGCCTGTGTTGGGGCTATAGAGGCTCCCTACCCTGCAGAGGTGGGTGCTGTGGCAGCTTTGGGGCCCCTGGCACATCTCCCTCTTCCATCTCCTTCAGGAGCCGTGTCAACATCCTCATCCAGTTAGGTGAGTTGCCCTCTCCTGCCTCCTTATTTCCCCCATAGCTTCAGCTTTATCTAGAGGTGGGAAGCTTTCTCCCGCCATCTGGCCCATGTGCATAGTTGTTGGCTGTCTGACTGCCAGTGGTGACTGATGGCTGCCTCCTGAAGAGGTGCCATGACCAGGAACCTCCAGCCGTGCACATCTGCCACCATCTGGAACAATGGACCTGACTTGGTCATCATAAACCCGGCCTTGGATTCCCATAATTGGGGCATGACCAGTGATTCTGGGGTTGTTCCATTCAGTGGTGAGCAGGGTATGGTGCAGGGCCAGCCGGTGGGCCCCTTGCCTTTACTCCAGGCAATAGGCAGTCATCATGTCATCCTGAAGGGTCACTCCAAATAGTTGGCAACTGATGCCAGTGAACCCCCACATTGGGACTTAGCTTGGAAGGGTTCTTGTCTTCACCCAGGAAAGAATTCAAGAGTGAGCTGACAGTGGAAGAAAGTTTCCTAAAGCAACAGTGTACAGTGAAATGGATAGTAAAACTTATAAATTATAAATCCCTACAAAGACTGATCATGACTAAGACAGAAGACACAAATTATCAATAGCAGGAATTAAAAAGAGGACATCTCTAAATTTAAAAACATAAAAAGATAACATCTAAGGCTAGGCAAAAAGTTCTTAAAGTTACACCAAAAACCAAATCCATAAACGGAGCAATTGATAAACTGGACTTCACCAAAGTTGAAAGTTTTGCTTTGCTATTGACTGTTATTAGGATGAAAAGAACAGCTACAGACTAGGAGAAAATATTTACAAGCCACAATCTGACAAAGAAGGTTTATCTAAAACATATAAAGAACTCTTAAAACTCCACAGTAAAAAAAAAAAAAAAAAAAAAAAAAAAATCAATGAAAATATGGGCCAGCCATGTAAACAGACATTTCATCAGCAAGCAGATATGGGTGGCAAATAAGCACGTTAAAAAATATTCAACATCCTTGTCCTTCATAAAATGCAAATTTAAGCCACAATGAGATATCACCACATACCTATGAGAATGGCTAGAATAATAAATAGTGACCACACCAAATCCTGAAAAGGATGCAGAGTAACTGGATCACTCATGCACAGCTGGTGAAAGTTTAAAATGCTACAGCCACTGTGGAAAACAGTTTGAAGGTTTCTTATAAAAATGAATATGCAACTACCATACATTTCATAACCCAAGCTGCACCAGACACTTGGAGAAAGCAGAAACTAGAATCTTACCCCAAGACGCCTCAGGTGACATGGATAGTGGAGGTCTTTAAGGTTTTCAACAGTAAGGACCAGGCAGAGGAGGAAAAAAATGATGAGAGGATGAAAAAGAAGGCAAAAATTTTGGCTGCCGTAATTACAGGTCTGCCTCAAGGTGACCCTAGGCAACAGAAACACTCCAGACAAGGGATGACCAGACCTCAACTAGCAGCAATAGGACTGAGGCACAACCAATGTGCTTATTATAAGAAGGAGGGGAACCAGGAAAGGGACTGTTCATTCCATCCTGTGAAATCATGACAGAATGAATCTCCCCAACCCACTCCTCTTGATGCTAGAGTCTTGCATGAAAAGGCCACCCTCTCTGCTGGATGTAGCCCAAGTGCTCTCCCAGTTGCAGTCTTGAAGCGTTCTGTCGGCATCACCACTGCAAAGCCTCAGGTCACTCTCAATGTGGCAGGCAGGAAACTTAAATAACTATTGGATACTGGGACCATCTACTCTGTCCTAACCTAACTTGTGGGACCTCTGCAATGCCAACTGTACGGTGATGGGAATAGATGGCCAGGAGAAGGTAAAATGATTTGCCTTTCCTTTGACTTGTGAAATTGGATTTAAGGGTATTACTAATTCTTTCCTATATGTCCCTGAGTGTCCCCTTCCTTTAATAGCTCATGATTTATTATCCAACCTGGGAGCCTCAGTTTCCTTCCAGGGGAATGCAATATAAATCTCAGTATCTCTGAGAAGAGAATCCATTTACTGGCCCTTCTGGCTCCCAAAGGTCAGAAGTTGCCTCCTGTCTTGGGAGAGATATTATCTCAAGTGGCAAATTTTATATGGGATGCCAGTACTCTGAGACAAGCCATCACTGCAGAGCCTATTAAGATAAAACTTAAGCCAAGCATACCCTACCCATGCAAGCCCCAATACCCTTTGAGGACAGAAGACCTACAGGGAATACAGCTCCTCCTGGGAAAATTCCTACAGCATAGGCCTATTCAGCCCTGCCAATTACCTTGTAATATCCCAATGCTGCCTGTGGAGAAATCGAAAGGGGAGTACTGGTTTATTCAAGACCTTAGGGCAGTGAATGACTCAGTTGTCCCCAGTCATCCTATAGTTCCCAATCTATCCACACTCCTCTCTCAGATCCCTGGGCACACTCAGTTCTACATGGTGCTGGATCTACAGGACACTTTCTTTTGTATCCCATTGAATCCCAAATTCTCCTACATTTTTGCCTTTGAATGGAAGTATCCAGAGACCCAGTAAACTTCCCAATATACCTGGACAGTGCTACCCCAGGGGTTTCAGGATAGCTCCTACCTCTCTGGGCAGGCCCTGGCAAAAGACCTCAGAGATCTTACACTTACGAGTAGAACCTTACTGCAATATGTGGATGATTTGCTTATTGCTAGTGAAGGCTTCCATAGTTTTCAAGAACATACTATTAAAACCTTAAATTTCTTGGCTGAATGGGAATATAAGGTCTTCTCCTTAAAGGCCCAGATCTCCCAGACACAGGTTTGATACCCAGGGTACATACATACCCCAGAAGCCAGGATGCTTGCCCCAGACTGAAAGCAGGCCATCACTTCACTACTAGTCCCTGGTAGTAGAAGACAGCTGCATGGATTTCTGCAGATGGCTGGCTTCTGCTGGGTTTAGATCCTAAACTTTGGCCTCATACTTAAACCCACTCAAGTGCGGAGAAAACCAACCATCCCACTGGGTGGAAGCCTGTCAGCAAGCGTATGAAACCCTAAAATCTGAGTTAGGAAGGCCTCTGCCCTAGGACTCCCAGATTTGTAGAAGCCTTTCTTCCTATCTGTATATTAAACGTTCAGGCCAGCCCTGGATGTCCTAATTCAGAATCTGGAGTCCATCCAATGGCCAGTGGTTACTTTTCAAAGCAATGAGACCCAGTAGCCCAGGGAAGGCCCAGCCGACTTAAGGCAGTGGTGGCCACCAGCCTCCTGGTCAGAGAGGCCTCCCAACTCACATGAGGCCAACCCCTTCAGGCTGACACTCCTCACCAGGTCCGGAATGTGTTAGAAATAAAAGAGCCCCACTGGCTGGGGAAGCCCAACTTTATAGCAGGCCCTGCTGCTAGACACCCTCGACTGAACCTTAAAGGTGTGTTAGACCTTGAATCCTGCCGCCCCAGTTCCCTCACCCACTTCAGAGACACAAACACACTTGTGTAGACACTTTAGACCAGACCTATTCTAGCCAAATGGACCTGCAGGACTCCCCGTTAGAAAATACAGACAAAGAATTGTTTACATCTGGGAGTGGCTTTGTAGAAAATGGAGTCTGGAAGGCAAGCTATGCTGCTATTGGCCTGAACCATGTTGTAGAAGCAAAAGCCCTTGCCCCAAGCACTTCCACTCGGGAAGCAGAGCTCAGATCCCTAGTCAGGGCTCTTTAACTCAGGGAAGGAAAAAGACTTAATGTATATCTTGCCTCTGAGTATGGATTCCTAGTGTGTGGAACGAGGAGATTGTGGAGTGCTAGGAGCTCCCCCACAAAACATAAAAAAGTGATTCTGTCCCTTCTTGAGGCAGTTCAGCTCCCTGCCCCCAGCAGGCAATTCTTTAACCAGCCAAGGAGACAGCTGAGCTGGTGAAGCTGCCAAACAGGCGGCTCAGACAGAGTGGCTTGGCCCCTTGGCTCCTGTAACCCATGTTCCCACTATAGGAAGGAGGGGCACTGGGAAAGGGACTGCTCATTCCATCCTGGGAAGCCGGGACAGAACAAATCTACCCAACCCGCTCCTCTTGTTACTAGCCTCTTCCTAGCCATTTTCTTCTAGACAAAGACTTAAATCAGGCTGTAAAATACATCATTAACTTGGGACAAGTTCAGCAGGCAATCTCCCGATATGATCATAAGATGTGACCTCAGCCAGGTCATGGAGTTTCAGGTCATTTCCCTGCTAGCCCAAGTGCACAGGTCCTACTCAAGACGTGGCGAGAAGGAAGCCCAGAGGCTCAGTTCACTGAGAGATGAAAGAGTCCATACCAGGTTTCCTTGGCCACTGCAACAGCTGTACAGTTGGAAGGACTTGTCTCTAGAATAAAATCTTTTGCTTCCAATGGACAACAAGCCTGCTTGGAGAAAACAGTCTACTCCTGTAAACCTGTAGAGGACCCCAAGTATTTGTTCAAGAAGCTGCCTCTGGAAGACAGCAATGGTTAAGTAACATCCTTATATACATGATATATACCATATATAAATGATATATACCAGGGGATACGCAGACTATCATCAGGACCCTGGCTTGCTGCCCACCAACTGCACAATTCATAACCTGAACCTCACCATTCTCAATGACACCAGGGGACATTCGAATTTGTGCTCCTCTTGGAATTGTTTTCCCTTGAGGCCACCCTAATAACCTCCTGTGGTCCACTGCCTGCTTTCCCTATACTTTTCCTCTGTTGGCTCAGGCCTATTCTTGCAGAGACAATGTATGATTCACAGATGAATGTGCCTTGGGATTGATAGGGATAAATGGAGTAACCACAACTGCACTCCCCAACATCAGGCCTCTGTCTAAACAAGGCAAGGCCTTGGCATGGTGCTAGCAGGAATAGGCCTGACTATTGGCCTAGCAGCCCCTTGGAGAGACCTGACATGACAGATTGGTCATGTAGTGGACCAGGCTGGGCAGGCTCTAGAAGGCGTGAAGCCCTCCCTCAATTCTCTCAATAACGCGGTGTTGGATAACCATTGGCCCTGGGTTACCTACCGGCAGAACAAGGAGATGTATGCATAGTCACGAACACCTCCTGCTGTGCTTAGATAAATACTACAGGGTAAGCAGAGGTGAACAGCCAAGCAATCTACAATCAGACAACGGGGCCCAGCAGAGGAGTCAGTTCCAACTGCTGCCTCAGCACCTCTCTCTCTACAAGCTGGTTTCTTCCTTCCTTAGGACCATCGGCAGTTATCCTTCTTTTGATTTTTGGACCATGCTTGTTTAACTTCCTGGGAAACCTTTTGTGTTCTAGATTGCAACAACTTTACTGACCGTGCATGCTTCCAGTGTGTTCCAGAAGCCCTCAGCCCTAGCACATCAGCCCCTTAAGCTGCAGGAGAGTTCTATTCCTCTCAGATAAAGGTAAAGGTGTAGGAATGACACTTGCCTTCAGCAGGAAGTAGCTCCAGAAGAAGAGACGTTTGCCCAAAATCCCTTAAGATGAAGATGAAATGTCTCAGGGGGAATGAAGCAGGTTGGTTGACTTCCTGTGGTGACCTGGTCTAAGGGAGAAGAACAAAGCCCCTTACTCAAGCTCTAGCTTACCTGACTTTCAGTCAATCAGCCCCCTGAAGTAGGGGGCTAGGGACTTACCTGAAGCCCTGCGTATGTAGTTAGACTTAAATTCCAACCTGGAGTTACCCCTTCCTCATTTTAATGCTAAAAATCACACCCGGAGGTGGAGATTTAAATTGCTGATGCCACATGCCATGTATGAAGAAGCATGCCAGCCACTGCATCAGTGCTAGAAAAACACCCCCTCTGCACACCCTGACGCCCACCTACCTTGCTGGGAGAAAATGGAATCCAGGCCGAGAGCAAACCCCAGCCAAAGATGTGCAGCCTCCAACCAGGCACCGGCATGAGGTGGCCAGGCAGGGGCACGGAGGGTGTCTGCTGGCATGGTTTTATTAGATCTGCATGAGTATTGCCAAGGTTGGCTGCCCAGGGCCCCTGTTGTAAGGAGGATGACAGTGACCTGGACGGCAACCAAAGACCTCACACTGGGAGAGCACAGCCAGGCTTAGGAGCAGGATTCTGTTCCAGCGCTCCTCAGTAGGCCTTCTACGCTACCTGGGACTACAGGAAGCACGTTTTCTGTGCAGGAGCCATTTCCCACCATCTCAGGCCTACATTCTTATCACCCCCATGGCCCCCAAGCTGTGTGCCCTTCCTGTGAAAGCTGCTGGCCCTCTGGATGCCAGTCAAGGCTACTGTGGCGAATACCCAGCACAGTGTCCAGCATGTAGGAAGTAAATAAATACTTGCAGAACAAATGAATAAATGAATGCTTTACCTTATATGACCTCATACAGGCTGTAGTGTAGGAGCCTTACCTGCTTCCTGCTTGCAATCCCAGAGACCTGCCAGGGTCCCAGTGTTAGGACAAGCCCCAGCCCACATGCCAGCCCAGCCTCTGCAGCAGAACCAGCACGGTGGTGCTTCCCCCGGGCATTCCAGCCTCCGGAGGCAGCTGCAGGCCCCCTGGGCCCACATGGTCCCAGAGCCCTCCAAGCACCAGGCTCTGGGCGGAGTCCTGCAGGCTCAGGGAAAGTGCTTCCTTTCTGCCGAGTGGACTCAGCACATTGGGAGTGGCCTTCCACTGCGAGAGGTGGAGCAGTGGGACCCGAGGCCACCGGCGTGTGTCCACTGAAAAGCAGCCTGCCTGCTCCCTCGCTGACTGGGATGGGTACCTGAGCTCACAGATGCAGACCTCTGGAAATGGAGACCCTCAGAGCCATGCTGGTGATGCCACCTGAGGGCCTCCTCAACTCCGGCCCCTGCTGGCATCCTCCAAGCTGGGAGGATCCTTCCTCCAGGAGGAAGAGATCCAAGGGAAATCCCACACCTGCTGGACCCACTCTGTCCCCAGCCTACGCCCTCTCCCAACCTGGCAAAGGGGTGTGAACTCAAGGTCTAGGCCCAACAGAGGAGCCCCACACCGCCCGCAAGCGTGACCTTGCCTGTCCCTTTGCTCTCCCAGGTCCCAGTGAGGCTCTGCACCTGGACTGGGCAGGAACGGCCTTCTGCAGGCTGACTTTGCTCGATGGCCCCGCACCCTCCCTCTGGGCTCCTGCACCCTATGCTGCTGCCCCCACCTGGGCTGTAAGCCCCACCCCTTGTGCCTCAGCCATCCCTTCTGACTGACCTTGCTGTGGGCAGGCTTTCATGGGGTCCTTCTGCACATGCAGGATTTGGCCCAGCCCCGGCACAGAGCCCAGCCAGCCTGTCTGTGACATGGGGCCGTGGGGAGGGGAGGGAATGAATGAATGACTGAACCAAGGACCCACCATGGGCAGGACTAAGCTGTAGAGAGGCAGCACTGACCTGCTTTGAGGGATCTTAGGCTCCAGAGCCAGGTGCAGAGCCTGCAGGGCATCTTGGTTTCTGACCCTAAGGGTTGCAGGCGTGGCTTCCCTTCATGGGTGAGGTTGTATCTGGAAGATACAGCAGAGGTTTGCAGGGTGGACCCTAGGAAGGCCATTGGGGAGGCTGGGCACTGGCCCAGCTTGCACCTAAGGTCACGACAACTCCGCACCTACTTATCCTCAAAGCCAAAAGAACCCCAGGAATTCAGGGACAAGAGGGCTCTGGGTGGTGTCATGGGAGGCTTCCTGGAGGAGGCAGAGGAGAGAATCTGAGGAGAGGGTAGAATGAGGGAGACCTGCAGGCAGGGCACAGTCAGTGGCAGTGGCAGGCGCCTGAGCTTGGCCAGCATCCAGGTATGGGTGTTGTGGGACTCACTGTAATAGGAGTGTGCTCTGGCTACTACCTGTGAGCCAGGCTTTCCTGGGAGTGGGCTGTGGGAGTGCCCGGAGGGTTCCCAAGGCCCATGAGAGCTGGAGGCTGGGGTAGGCAGGCTTTGTGGCATGAGCTGGTGAAGAGGCACCCCTGCCAAGCTACTCACCGCTCCACACTACCTCCTGCCTCAGTTTCCCCAAGGTGCTCAGGACAAGAAGCACCTTGTGCAGAAGAAAGCCCTCCTGAGGGGGTCCCTCTGTGAGCAGACGTGCTGTCAGGCAGACCACCTCCTGCCCTCAGGGCCCTCAGCAGACAGGGCCGGCTCTCAGCCTGCAGACCCAGCCCAGGTACCCACTTGCCTGCCCTGGGTCACACCCTTGATCCAAGGGGTGTGCACCTGGCCTCCCCTAGATGTTTTGGCCTTGTCTACAGAAGTCATAGTCCCTTCGGGAAACTCCTGAATTTGTCTCAACTGGGTAGAGTCCATCTCCGTACTCTCCTCCCACCAGTGCGCAGCATCCCCCCTCTGCCCCTCCTGTGAGTTGTACCTCTGGCCTTCGGTGAGGTGTGGCCATGATCCAGCTGCCGGTGTGGCCAGGGACATTCATTCAGCAACGGTGACAGCTGTGTCTGAGGGTCCCACAGAAGTGCGAGGTGGGATGCCACTCCAGGGGTCCCCAACAGGCAGCAAGAGTGGGTGGCCTCACAAAGCCGGTTCAGTTTGGGGACTTCTCTCGGGAATACTCCTGGAGAGGCCACAGCCCCCACCCCATCTCTTAGCCACGTCCTCCTCCTGCCCACCTCCCCCAGGGCGTCCCCCAGCCAACCTGGAAACAAGGACTGCGACTCCTGTCTCCTGGCCCAGAAGGCAGCTGGGGTCTCTGGGGACAGCCTGCTGGGCTGCGCCTTACCCTCCCCAGGCCTGTGAGGGGCACGGCGACTGTCCTGGCCCGCCCGGGCTGTGCCTCAGGCCCCAAGCCTTTGCAGCCTCTGCGGCTGCCTGCCGCCCTCAAGGGTCTTTCTTAGCTGGGCTAGGGGGAACAGGACACTTAGCCGTTTGCTTCCCGGAAGCCCAGCAGAGGCTTTGGGGCCCAGCGCTATTGGCAGCCTCCCCCTCAGTACAACTTCCCCTTGGCACTCAGGCCCTCTCTCTTCTCCCACCCCCTCTCGCTCCCAAACTGCACAGCTCTTGGCACCCCCTTCTTACCACCCCCAGCACTTGGCAAACACATCCAGAGGAGGCCTTTGCTAAAAGGAGTCTGGGCCATGGGTCGGCACGGCCCTGTGGCGTCCACCAGAGGAACCCTGGCTGCAGGCTCCTCTCCCTCTTGCTGCAGGGTCACTGACTTCTAGGCATCTGGAGTGAGGGTCTTCAGGGAGGTCATGCAGGCCAGAAATTGGGAGCCTTATGAAGGACTCTGAGAGGGTTCAGTGGTTCGCTCAGGCCCCACATCCACAGGGGTGGACTTAGACTTGAATCCACTGCCCTGGGCTTCACCAGCCAGTTCCCCTTCCGGGAGCGAGAGCCCCACCCCGAGGCTGAACCAGTGAACTCAGGATCTGAGTGGACTTTGGGACCTGCCCTCCAGACTTGGGCCTTCAAAAGTTTCAAACACTTTCCAGCCTATGGGCTCTCATTTCACCAACAGAACCCCCCGGCTGGCCAGTAGAGCAGGCAGCATTAGCCTATTTTTCAGGCAAGGTGAGTCTGTGGAGAAGAGTGGAAGATGGGAGACTGGGGCCAGATCTGAAGCCTGTGGGCCCCAGAACCACCGAGACCGAGAACCACCAGTCAGGTCCTCAGGAGGACGGAGCATGGCCAGGTTGCAGATTACTCTCGGATGATGCTCATGGTTCCCACGGTCTGCTGGGCCCCAGCACAGCCCCCACAGCCTGCCAGGGCCCGTGAGCTGCGCTACTCTTCTAGATGTGTTTTCTGGGTGCTGGGAGTGGTACAAAGCGGGTGCCGAGAGCCGCCAGTTTGGGAACGAGAGGGAGAGACCAGCAGAGGCAGGTGGGATGGTCCCATCCTGCAGGTGAGGAAACTCGAGGTCCTGCACAGTATCGGGGAGCAGCGGGCGGGCAGCAGAGGAGGCTCTGTGGGGTGCCCAGTGAAGCCGGCCAGCCACAAACCTCCTCCTCACCATCTTCCCCGGCTCCACGGCTCCCTGGGCCCAGGTCCCTCTTGCCCCCTGTTGTCCTAGGTGACTTGGATCAGGCCCCCACAGCCAACACTTCCTCTTCACAGCACTGTTCCTCTGTTTCTCTGGGGTTTTCCTTGGTCCCAGGACTCTGCCAGACACACACATGCCCTTTTAATTCTGGGGACAACTTGGGGCTGAAGGGATCATGATCCCCACTTCATGGATGAAGAGTGCTAGGAGAGGAAGGAGACGGCCACGCAGCCCACACTGCAAAAACCTGGTCTGCCAGAGCCCAGAGCCAGGCATCTCAGCACACAGTGTGGCCATGGCAGGGGAGCCGCAGGCCCTACCCTCCTCCTGCCTGGTCCATTGAATCTGACCCCCCAAAGCCGCTGGGCCTCCCTGGCCCTGCTCTATATGAGATGCAGCGGGGTGGCTAAGCTCTGGAATGGCCCTCATCTTCCCTCTGGGGGCAGGACAGCTTCCTCCCTCCCTCCCACACTAGCCTTGGTCAGTCGTGGGGGAAGCACTCGGGGGCTGGACCAAGCCTGGTGTGCTCTGGGGTTGGTGTGTGAGTGCAGTCCGAATAGTGTGCAGGTGCGTGCACAAGTGTATATGTGCTTACAGGTGTATTCACATGCAAATGTGTGAATGTGAGTGTATGTGAGTAAATGCAAATGTGTGCGTGTGTGTGTGTAAATGTTTGAGTGTCAGTGTGTGAAAGAGGATGTGTTATGTGTGAGTGCACATGTGAGCCAGTGTGTGTCACTGTGATGTGTGAGTGTGCTTGTGTGTGTACGTGTGTGAGTAGATGTACGTGTGAATATGCTTGTGTGAGTGCTTCTCTGTGTGTGAGTGTACTGTATGAATGCATTGTGTGTGTGAGTGTGCATGTGCGGGAATGTGTGTACCTGTGTGTGTGTATGTCTGTATTGCGAATGTGTCTGTGAGTGTGCACGTGAGTGCAGTCTGTGTTTTTGTGTGAGTGCGTGCGTGTGTGTCTGTGTGTGTATTTTGTGTGAGTGCACATCTGTAAGTGTGCATATGTGTGCATGTGTATGCATATGCTTGTGAGTGCATGCCTGTGTGTGTGTGCATGTGTAGGAGTGTGTGTACATGTGCGCATGTGCTTGTGTAAGTAACGTCTATGTGTGTGAATGCGCGTCTGTGTGTGTATTTTGTGTGAATGCGTGCATGTGTGCATGTGTGGGTATATGTGTATGTGTGTGCCTGTGCTTGTGTGTGAGTACATGTCTGTGTGTCTGGATTGTGTATGTGAGTGTGTGTGTATGTATTGTATATGCGTGTGAGACAGGAAGAGGAGGAAGAGGTGCAGGGCTGAAGCCAGGGGCGTCTGCAGAGCAGATGGGGCTGTGGTGTAGAGGGGTTTTGGGTGTACTGGATGCTGTGGTTCACGCCAGATGCCAAAGCAGGATTCCATGTGCAGGAACATTTTGCCAGAAACGCCTGTGAAGGATGAGAGGGAACAGGAGTGGGAGGCGAGAGCTGTGGGACACTGCGTAGCTCTGACAGTCACAGAAGGAGGGGGGCCTCCTGGATGGCGGGGCCATTCTGAGATGTCAGCCAGCCTGAGACGTCCCAGCCAAAGCTGCCCTAAGAGGAGGCCACAGAGGAGCAGCCCCCGCCATGCCCCATCATCAGCTGGGAGCACCCTAGGGCTGGCAGGTGGGGCCAGCTCCTCCTCTCGGCTGAAGGACCCCGAGGGTGCACTGCCAGGGCTGCCCAGCGGGGGTGCTGGTGGTTCAGTTATGAGTTTGGCTCCATTCCCACCCTCTGTACTTGGTTTCAGAGGCAACTCTGCAAGCCACATTTGCACTTTGCCAGCGGGGGCTCCAAGAGGCAGCCTGAGTGATGGTGAGCTGGAGGCTGTCCCTGGGCACCACCTTAAACAGGGTAACTCATCTATCTCCCTGCCAGGCTGTGGTCAGGGGGGTGCTGAATTTTCATCCCACATCGTGGGCAGAGAACTTCAAGACAGTGTGCTCGGAGACAGAAGCCCTTGCGGATGTTCCCTGCCTGGCTGGTGAGCTCCTAATACCCTTCCGGGGCCACCTCCAGTGCCCCCAGTTGTAGGCCCTGCAGGAGCAAGCCGTGGCTCAGCCCCAGTCTGCAGGGAAGGCAAGCCGAGCTGTCCCAGGTGAGCCCTGAAGCCTGCTGGGAGCTGAGAGGGAAGCCTAGACACCCTTGTTTATCTAGTTTGCCACCTCCTTGCTCCTGGAAAATACCAGCCGCACCCCACACTGAGGAACAAACGTATCCCTGCCTCCTGGCTCCCGGCTGACTAGATCAGGTAGAAACATGTGCACCTGCCTGCCTGGGAACCCAGTGTGAATCATCTTTGTCCTCCACCTCCCCACCCCAGTCTCTGCTCCCAAAGGAGCCAGCACAGCTCAGGGAGGGGCCGGCCTGGACATGCCTGGGCAAGCATTCATGGTGCAGCTGTGTACCACACTCAGTGAGCCTGGAGCCCAGAGGCTGGGATCCTTCAAAATGGGTTTCCGAAAGCTGGTGTACTCCCTGCTCCAGGAGGCCAGAGGCAGCAGGGAGAAAGGGGTTGCAGGGACAAGGTTCTTGGTGAGAAGGAAAGAGGGGAAGAAGCAGGGTGGCCAAGAGCAGGTGCTGGGACCACCTTGCAATGCCCAACTTTTTCCTGGTGGCTCCCCGGCTCATGCCCCTTTAAGAGCCCCGTAAGCCTGAGCCCCCAGCTGCTCTCTGATCCCTTTGTGAAGTGTTCTGTGTCTCTGAGCAAACTGGCATTCCTTTGCTTCCCCCAAACTCTGTTGCTAGATCTGAATACATCCTCCAATCATGATGACCAGGGCCAGGGCTCAGAATGTGAGCAGTGGCGGCCCGAAATAATGGAAAGGATCAGAATCCAGTCTAAATTTATTCAAGTGCAAAGCTGAGAATGACCATCTAGGTAACACAGACCCCAAAAGAATGAGGCCAGTGCTCCGAAGCTGAAAAGTTAAGGTCTTGCTTTTATATACAGATAAAACAAAGGCATTTAACAGGCTTCCCATTTTTTTTTTTTTTTTTTTTTTTTGGTCCAAGGCCAGTTTATGAGATACAGCAATTTGATTACAACTTGTTTTCCTTTTCCAGTTTAAAAGTATATTTAACATTCCATCTTAGACAATGTGATAGTCATGAAGTCTTTGTCTAGGAGAAGTAAAAGAAAAGTCAGTCTATAATGAGATCAACAGTGAAGAAGGAAGTGGTCCTCTCTGGTACCCTGTTGTCTTTTACAACATACTGCAAAATGATGTAGGTAAAGGAGAGGCTAATATAATGAGAAGCACAGAGGTTACTGCTGCCTGTTTACATGATTCAGGTCCTATAGTCACACTCCTTTAAGTCTCAAAATAATTTGAAGTTTCAACAGGTTTGATTTTGAATTACTTAATGTTTACAGCAGGATCAGCATTAATGTATGTCCAGAGTCAGGCCACAGTGTGGGGTCACACTCCAGACTCAGCCTGTGACCACAGTCAGAGATCAAAGTGTGTCCAGAGTCATGCATAGTGTGAGAGCATGACCCAAAGTGTGGGAACAGGTCTCAGTATGTGATCAGAATCAGGGCTCAGTGTCAGATCAGGGCTCAGTGTGTGACCAGGATTGGGGCTCAATATGTATCCAGGATCAGGGCTCGATATGTGTCCAGAGTCAAAACAGAATGGAAGCATGATCAGGGCTCAGCGTACAGCCAGGGTCAGAGCTAAGTGTGTGTCCAGGGTCAGGGCTCAGGGTGTGACCAGGGTCTAGGTTCAAGCCATGCCTGTGAGAACATCTACTGTGGAACGATGATTGAAGGGCATGAACTGTGGCCTTAGCTTCATTATCTTGGCATTTTATCTCCTGAGACAAGCCATTCCCAGGTCTTCTTCAAGCTACCAAAGACAGAACGGTACTGCCTGCATGGCAAAACAAGACCCAAGATGTGGTCTTCTGGGGACCAGGACAACAGCTGCTCTAAGCAAGACCAGCCCATGTGGCCTCGGAAGTGTGGCGATTGCCCTGAAGAGCTCTGCCAGCCACACAAACCTCACCATCGAGCCCCTCACTTCTATAGGCATTGCCACATTTTTGATAGAAACTTACTACTTTTATAATTGTTTTAGATTTACAGAAAAGTTGTCAAAGGCATGCATCCCCATGCCTGGTTAATTTGCTGTTTTTTTTGTTTGTTTGTTTGTTTTTTTTTTTTGGTAGAGATGGGATCTCACTATGTTGCCCAGGCTTGTCTCAAACTCCCGGGCTCAAGTAATCTTCCCACCTCAGCCACCCAAAGTGCTGGGATAATGGACATGAGCTACCTCATCCAACCGAAATCTCTATTTCTTTCTTTCTTTCTTTTTTCTTTTCTGTCTTTCTTTCTTTTTCTTTTTCTTTTCTTTTTTTTTTTTTTTTTTGAGTGCCCTAAACCCTGGAATGCTGCAACTCTTACAGACTCCTAGATACAAAACTTTGGTAGATTTGGGGGAAATAAAGGAGAATTCCCTGGGTTACCAGGTAAAAAGTCTCTCTCTTCCTTCTCTTTCTGGCAGAGGAAGTCTCTGCAGCAGGTTGCCTGAGTTGGGGGAGGGATAAGGTGGTCACTCTAATGGCCATGACAGCTGGCACTGCACAGGGTCACATGTCAAGCCTTGCAGCCCAGCACAGTACTGGGGCTCACCCCACGCCTGTAGTCGCTACTGCCTGGCTGTTGCTGAAGTTTATTCCAGGCCAAAGACACTTTATTCAGCAGAACAGAGTTTGTCCCGTCAGGACAGTGGAGTCCCTGCTGGTCCAGGGTGGGTCTAGAAACACTGTCCAGAAACAAAGGCATGGAATCCGGGGGTTCAGGAGTCTCCCTGGTGCTTTATTTTAGTGTGGCTGAGCTGACACCCAAGTTACATGACAAAGCCCTCTGTATTCTTCCTTCTCCTTTCTCCAAGTAGAACGAGTCCCTGAGCTGCACTGCCTGGAATTGGGGGGGTGAGTGACACAGGCACACCCTTGGCCACCACAGCTGCTGTCACACCTGAAGTCTACACCTCTGTGTTAGTCAGGGTTCTCTGGAGGAACAGAACTAATAGGATAGATGTATATATAAAAGGGAGTCTGTTCGGAGAATTGATTGACACAATCACAAGGTAAAGTCCCACAATTAAGCCGTCTGCAAGCTGAGGAGCCAGGAAGCCAGTCCGAATCCCAAAACCTCAAAAGTAGGAAAGCCGATAGTGCAGCCTTCAGTCTGTGGCCAAAGGTCTGAGAGCCCCTGGCAAATCCCTGGTGTAGGTCCAAGAGTCCAAAAGATGAAGAACTTGGGGTCGGATGTTTGAGGGCAGGAAGCATCCAGCACGGGAGAAAGAGGGAGGCCGGAAGACGCAGCCAGTCTAGTCCTTCCATGTTCTGCCTGCTTTTATTCTGACCTTGCTGGCAGTTGATTAGATGGTGCCCATTCAGATTGAGGACGGGTCTGCCTTTCCCAGTCCATTGACTCAAATGTTAATCTCCTTTGGCAACACCCTCACAGACCACCCGGGAACAATACTTTACATCCTTCAATCCAACCAAATTGACTTTCAATATTAACTCTCACAACCTCCAAGACCAGTGTGGCACGAGGGCTTACCCGAGGACTACAGTCCGTGTGTCCTGACTGCTACCTAAATTTATTCTGAGCCCCAAGCCACACTAGTCAGCCAATGGTGAGGCTGGTTGGGACTCAGTTTCCTCTTGCTGGGGCGGAGGATTCCCCTCCAGCCCAGCACTGTCCTAAATGCTCCTTCCATGGGCACTGGCAGAATTCTGTCCCGTGCTGTGTTCCACTGTGACAGGGCAGTGCTGAGCTCCGATGCAACGTTGCACACTCATTTTGCTCTCTCTTTCCCAAGCCCACAGACTGTTTCTCTATGCTGTGCTGCCTGGGGCTGGGGGAGGGGTGATGTAGATAATGCAAGACTGTCTTTCCTAGCTTTTCTTTCTTTCTTTTTTTTTTTTAATTATTATACTTTAAGTTCTAGAGTACATGTGCACAACATGCAGATTTGTTACATGTGTATACATGTGCCATGTTGGTGTGCTGCACCCATTAATTCATCATTTACATTAGGTATATCTCCTAGTGCTATCCCTCCTCCCTCCCCCCACCCCACGACAGGCCCCGGTGTGTAATGTTACCCACCCTGTGTCCAAGGGTTCTCATTGTTCAATTCCCACCTATGAGTGAGAACATACGGTGTTTGGTTTTCTGTCTTTGCGATAGTTTGCTCAGAATGATGGTTTCCAGCTTCATCCATGTCCCTGCAAAGGACATGAACTCATCCTTTTTTATGGCTGCATAGTATTCCATGGTGTATATGTGCTACATTTTCTTAATCCAGTCTATCATTGATGGACATTTGAGTTGGTTCCAAGTCTTTGCTATTGTGAATAGTGCTGCAATAAACATATGTGTGCATGTGTCTTGATAGCAGCATGATTTATAATCCTTTGGGTATATGTCTAGTAACAGGATGGCTGGGCCAAATGGTATTTCTAGTTCTAGATCCTTGAGGAATTGCCACACTGTCTTCCACAATGATTGAACTAGTTTATAGTCCCACCAACAGTATAAAAGTGTTCCTATTTCTCCACATCCTCTCCAGCACCTGTTGTTTCCTGACTTTTTAATGATCACCATTCTAACTGGTGTGAGATGGTATCTCATTGTGGTTTTGATTTGCATTTCTCTGATGGCCAGTGATGTTGAGCATTTTTTCATGTGTCTGTTGGCTGCATAAATGTCTTCCTTTGAGAAGTGTCTGTTCATATCCTTTGCCCACTTTTTGATAGGGTTGTTTGATTTTTTTTTTTTTAATTTGTTTAAGTTCTTTGTAGATTCTGAATACTAGCCCTTTGTCAGCTGGGTAGATTGTAAAAATTTTCTCCCATTCTGTAGGTTGCGTGTTCACTCTGATGGTAGTTTCTTTTGCTATGCAGAAGCTCTTCAGTTTAATTAGATTCCATTTGTCTATTTTGGCTTTTGTTGTCATTGCTTTTGGTGTTTTAGTCATGAAGTCTTTGCCCATGCCTATGTCCTGAATGGTATTGCCTAGGTTTTCTTCTATGGTTTTTACAGTTTTAGGTCTAACATTTAAGTCTTTCATCCATCTTGAATTAATTTTTGTATAAGGGGTAAGGAAGCATTCCAGTTTCAGCTTTCTACATATGGCTAGCCAGTTTTCCCAGCACCATTTATTAAATAGGGAATCCTTTCCCCATTTCTTGTTTTTGTCAGGTTTGTCAAAGATCAGATGGTTGTAGATGTGTGATGTTATTTCTGAGGGCTCTGTTCTATTCCATTGGTCTATATCTCTGTTTTGGAACCAGTATCATGCTGTTTTGGTTACTGTAGGCTTGTAGTATAGTTTGAAGTCAGGTAGCGTGACGCCTCCAGCTTTGTCCTTTTGACTTAGGATTGTCTTGGCAATGCGGGCTCTTTTTTGGTTCCATATGAACTTTAAAGTAGTTTTTTCCAATTCTGTGAAGAAAGTCATTGGTAGCTTGATGGGGATGGCATTGAATCTATAAATTACCTTGGGCAGTATGGCCATTTTCACGATATTGATTCTTCCTATCCATGAGCATGGAATGTTCTTCCATTTGTTTGTGTCCTCTTTTATTTTGTTGAGCATTGGTTTGTAGTTCTCCTTGAAGAGGTCCTTCATATCCCTTGAAAGTTGGATTCCTAGGTATTTTATTCTCTTTGAAGCAATTGTGAATGGGAGTTCACTTATGATTTGGCTCTCTGTTTGTGTGTTATTGGTGTATAGGAATGCTTATGATTTTTGCACGTTGCAAAATCCCTATTTCAACATCTTATATTCCTGTGGTCCATTTGTCACAATTAACGAACCAATATTGACCCATTATTATGAGCTGAATCCACACTTAATTCAGATTGGCTTCATTCTCCCCTACTGTCTTTTTCTCATCCATTACACCCTCCAAGAGCCTGTGTGACACATACTCATCGTGTTTCCTGAGGCTCCTGTGGGTGGTGACAGTTTCTCAGACTTGCCTTGTTTTTCGTGACCTTGACAGTTTTCAGAGGTACTGGTTGACTATTTTATGGAGTGTCTCTCAATTTTCCTGGTGTTTTCCTCGTGGTTAGACTGGGATGGTCATTTTGAGAAGACTGAAGCAGAAATAAATCACTGTTTCTGTCACCACATCAACGGTGCGCACTGACATTGGGATTCACCACTGTTGATGCTGACCTTGACTACTTCCATGGTGTTGTATCTGCCAGGTTTCTTTCCTGGTAATGTTTCTTCCCTGATATGGTTTGACTGTGTCCCCGCCCATATCTCATCTTGAATTCCCACGTGTTGTGGGAGGGGCCTAGTGGGAGGTGATTGAATCATGAAGGCAGGTCTTTCCCATGCTGCTCTCATGATAGTGAGTTAAGTCTCATGAAATCTGGTGGTTTTAAAAATGGGAGTTTCCCTGCACAAGGTCTCTCTCTTTGTCTGCTGCCATCCACGTAAGACCTGACTTGCTCCTCCTTGCCTTCCACCTTGATTGTGAGCCCTTCCCAGCCATGTGGAATTGTAAGTCCATTAAACTTCTTTCTTTTGTAAATTTGGCAGTCTCTGGTATGCCTTTCTAGCAGCGTGAAAACAAACTCATACATCTCCCACCCCATTTCCATGCTGTCATGGTTGGAAGGAAGTCACCAAGTGCAGCCACATCTGAGGCGTGGTGATTTAAGCTCCACCTTTTCAAGCAAAGTATCTATGTAAATTATTTGGAATTCTTATGCAGAAGATGGGTGTTTTCTCTCCAATATCTTTCTTTCTTCAATCCTTTATTGATATCATTATGAGCTTTTAAACATGTATTTTATGCACAGGATTATAATCCAATACTGTTATTTATGTTGCTGCTCAAATTGTTCCAGCTCTGGCCATTAGAATGGTTTTCAGCTGCCTGATCTATTCCTTCCACAATCCACACCATTCGGGGTCTTATTTTTTTAGGATTTTCTTCTTTTCTGGCCCCACATGGTCTTCCACAACCCAAATGTCCTTCAACTGATGAACTGGTTGACAAATGTGCTCTATTCACATGAAGTACATTCCGTGGAATCAAGCACTGACATAGGTGACAACAAGGTGAACCTTGAGAACTTGGTGCTCAGGGAGAGAAGACAGACACAGAGGCCACGTAGCGTATGATCCCCATGATCCCCTTTGCATGAAAAGTGCAGAACAGACAAATTCACGTGGAGAGAAATTGGAGCAGGGGTTATCAGGGGCTGGGAGCAGGGAAGCTGGCACTGACTGCTGATGGGCACATGTTTCTTTTTGGAGTAAAAACATCCCAAAATTAGATTGTGGTGATGGTTGCACAATCCTGCAACTATGCTGTACTAAAACCACTGAACTGTTCACTTTAAATGGGTGAATTTCATGACATGAATTATATCTCAATAAAGAAGTTTGGTTTTGGTTTTGGTTTTGTTCTGTTTTGTTTTTAAAGGTACCTCGGCCGGGCGTGGTGGCTCACGCCTGTAATCCCAGCACTTTGGGAGGCTGAGGTGGGCGGATCACGAGGTCAGGAGATCAAGACCATCCTGGTTAACACGGTGAAACCCCATCTCTACTAAAAATACAAAAAATTAGCCAGGCATGTTGGCGGGCGCCTGTAGTCCCAGCTACTCAGGAGGCTGAGGCAGGAGAATGGTGTGAACCTGGGAGGCGGAGCTTGTAGTGAGTTGAGATCACACTACTGCACTCCAGCCTGGGCGACAGAGGGAGACTCTGTCTCCAAAAAAAAAAAAAAAAAAAAAAAGTACTTCAGGCTCATACTGTGTTCCCCATCCCACCCCTAGAATCAGTCCTTTCTCCAGGTAGTGCTCGTTCCTGTGAGTGGAGGAGGATGTCAGGAGTCAAGATACAGGGGCTGGGTGGGCACTGCTGGTTGCTGGCTGGGTTTTGGGCCTTCCCATCCACTGCTGAGCCCAACCCAGAGCAGCCTTCAGTGCTGGTCAGCATTGCTGTCAATCTTTTTCTTCAGACAGCCAATTGCAGGCTTGGAGAGACTGGGGGGCTGGTCCAACACCCCACAGCATGGGCATGAGTGGGCTGAGACCTGAACCGGATCTGGTGGCTGTAGATACCTTTCAAGATGTCCGTCTCTCCCTGCAGAAGGAACTGGGATTCCTTGTGTCCTCTCTCTGGTTCGAGCCCAGGCCATGAACTCCTGAGAGTGACCCTGCATTCCCCTGGCACAGGGGTCCTCCTGGAGCACATGGGCATGGGAGCCCCATGCCAGCATCCAAGTCCCCAGCACGGCTCCTTTCCTGTACTGGCTGCCGGCCGAGGGGTCTTAGCTGAAATCCTGACTCCTCCACTGGCACCCGGACCCAGTTTTCCCTGTGTGAATTGGGCAGGGAGGTGGCACTGGCTACACTCCCAGGATCCTCCTCTACTCGGACAAGCTCATGCCACTAGGGTACCACTTGGGCCTCACCCATTCTGGGCCAGGGACTGGAGGGCCCCAGAGGGTGTAATTGGCCCTGGGCAGTCTCAAGGGGGTGTTGTGGGGCTCAGCAGGCATCAGGTGGAGGAGCAGTGGCCCGAGTGGGCCTTGAGCTGTGATTTATGAAGTGCTTCCTCACTGTGAGGCCAGGACAAGGATGCCCTCCACCCACTGGCTAGAGGCTGCCATGAGGTGAATGCAGGTTTCCAACTACCAAACTGGGCGCGAAGAGAACAAGGTCCTGAGAATCTCTAGAGACTCAGTGTGGCTGGCATTTGCCCACTGCAATTCTGGGGCTTGGGTCTAATGCCCCTCCAGCCCCTGCCCCCAGCACTGGCTAGCAAGAGGCAAGGCTGAGAGAAAGGGAAGGATGGAAGGAGGGAAAAAGGGAGGGATGGAGGGAAAGAAAGAGGGAGGAAAAGAGAGAGGGATGGAGAGAGCAAAAGAGAGAGAGAAAGAGGGAGGGGTGGAGGGAGGGGTGAAGGGAGGGAAAGAAAAATGGGAGGTTGGAGGGGTGAAGGGAGGGAAATAGGGAGAGGGTGGAGGAAGGGAAGGAGGAAGGAGGTCAGAGAAAACTGGAGGGTGGGAAAGAGGGAGGGGTGGAGGGAGGGAAGGAGGGAGGGGTGAAGGGAGGGAAGGAGGAAGGGCTGGATGGAGCGAAGGGCTTTCAGAGGGAGGGAGCAGGAGCAGGACTCATCCACCGGTTCACTCAGAGATCTGGGGCTCCTCAGTGGGGTCCCAGGTCCTTTCCTGGAGGTGGGATCGAGCTTCTCTGGGCCAGCAGGTTCCTTGCTGGGATATTGCTCCTGCAGAACCTCACCCCTGCCCTTGTTCCTCACCTGCCCTGCTCATCCCTGAGTCCCCTCTCAGCCACCCTAGGGAGTTGAGTCTAATGCCAGGCTGGGGAGGCCCCATTAATTATGGCCCTGAGAGAAAGTCTGGGCTGTATTTGGAGAACACACAGCTTATAAAAGACTCGGACTCAGCTTGTAAAATGCCTGATTAGCTTAAAGAGGAATGGCCCAAGCCTTCCCGCAGGCAGAGGAAGCCAGGGCAGCTGGCAGTAGGGCAGCTGGCAGTGGGCGGCCAGGCTTCATTCCAACGCCCACCCCCAGCCCGGTCCAGGGCAGCCCCTGCCCTCAGCTCTTCCCTCAGAGCCTTGCCTAAGAGCCCAGAAGGATGTCCCCTCTCCCATACACCCACCCTGTGGGGGCTGCAGAATCTTGGCTCCTAAAAGGCCTTTTGAGAAATCATTGAGTTGAGCATTTCTCAGAGCCTTCTGCTGAAGGAAAAACAGCTTTCACAGACTCCCAAGAATATAGACGACAGTTTGAGAACTGTGGTGTGCACGGGGTAAAATCCAGCTGATGACCATACTGAGTTTCCAGGATTCACTACGCCCTGGTGCACCGTCTACACAAGCTAGTCCTCTACCCTCAAGATCCCGCCTCTCCACTCTAGTACTTCAAAATGCAGCCCAGTACACCTGGCCTTCTCCAAGAAGGGGCGGATGGCCCCGGCACAGCCAGACTGCAAACTGCTAATGCGGGTCCCACCACACACACACTCAGACTCATACACTCACACACTCTCTCACACACACTCATACACTCTCTCACACACAGTTTCTCACATTTATACACACACACTCACATACTCTCACACTTAGTCACACACTGTCACACACATACATTCAGTCTCACTCTCACATTCTCACACTTACACACACTCATACACTCACTGACACACTTTCACACTCACATTCACTCTCATAAACACTCATACGCATGAAATCAACTCACACTCATGCTATACTAACACACACATTCTTACACTCACTGTCACTTATACACACACATTCACTCACATCCACACTCATATACATGCACTCACACACTCGCATCCTCACACTCACACTTGCACACTCACACTCATACACACACTATACTAACATATACACTCATACACACACTCATATACTCATTCACACACTCATTCACAGTCTCACACTTACACACACTCATACACTCTGACACACACTTTCCCACTCACATACACTCTCACACACACTCATACACATGCACTCACACTCACACTTGCACACTCATACACTCACACTATACTAACACACTCATACACACACATTCATACACTCACATTATACTAACACACCCTCATACACTCACATTATACTAGCACACCCTCATACACTCACATTATACTAACACACTCATACACACACATTCATACACTCACATTATAGTAACACACTCACACACACACATTCATACACTCACATTATACTAACACACCCTCATACACTCACATTATACTAACACACTCACACTCATACACTCACACTATACTAACACACTCACAATTTACACTCATACACACACTATACTAACACACTCACAATTTACACTCATGCACACACTATACTAACACACATACACACACTCATACACTCACACTCATACACTCACACTATACTAACACACACTCACATGCTTATACTCATACACACACTCACACTATACTAACACACTCAAACACACAAACTTACACTCATACAGATGCTCACACTCACTGATTCACACACACACATTAGCACACATCCACACACACTTATGCACTAACACACTCACACATAGCATCATGTACACTCTTAGTCTTAAAACACTCAGTCTCACATTCACTCACATACACACACTTATACACACGCATTCACTCACATGCATACACATACACTCACACTATACTAAGATACACACTTACATTCACACTCACAAACGTTCTTACACTCACACACACACTCATACACTCACTGTCATTCACACACATACACTCACATCCCCATATATTCACACACACTCATGCTCATACACTAACACATTCTCACACGCATTCACTCACATACACTTCTACACATGCACCACACTGTACTAACACACACACATTCACACACACATTCTCACACGAACATACACTCACTGTCATTCACACACTCATACACTCATACACACACACGCTCATACAGTAACACACACAGTCTCACACTCTCATACACTCACATGTCACTCACAGTCTTACACTCACACACAGCCTCACACACAGTCACACTCACACATGCATCCATCCACCCCAGCCCCTGTCCTGCCCCTGCAGTGAGAAGGGGCCCAACTTTGTGCGGATTGGTTACTACTCAGGGCAGGGGGAGCCCAGTGCCAGGGTTCCCTCCCCAGACCACTGTTGCTGCTGTACCCTGCCCCTTCTTTGCTTTCACAGACTCAGAGCCCTGAGGCACTGGGATGGGGGGAGGAAGGGCATATCACAGTCTGCACCATCCACGGTGGCACTGGCAGCTCACCATGCCTTTCCTCCTGGGGCAGGGCCCTGCAGAGAAGCTGGAGAAATGCTCCCTGCCTCAAGGTACCCATATGGGGCCTCCTGGCAGGTGTGCGTGGAGCCCCTCTCCCACCAGAGGCTGTGTCAGGGCCTGCAACACCTAGCCGTCCTGTCACACCACGGATCTCAGTGCCTCCCAACAGCCCTGACCCTCAACCCCACTGAGGGGTGGGTGAGGAAACCTTCCCAGGGCTGGGCTGAGGACTGAGGTTGTGTCTGCAAAGGTGCCTGCCCCAGAGTCCAGTCCCTGTCCCACCGCAGCTTTGCAGCTCACACGCTGCCAAGACCCACAGCCTGGAAGCTGCTAAGCCCAGGGGTGAGCTGGAGTGAGCGGAGCAAGAGGAGCTGAAAGGAACGGATCCTTCCTTTTCACTGGGGCCAAGGCAATGGGAGCCCACATGCCATGTGTCCCCAATATGTAAGTTTTCAAAGAGCAAAAAAACAGTCAATAAAATACTGTTGACAAGTATATCATCAACACCACAGGGAAAGCCTGGTGTTCATTCAAATTCCAGACTCCTTGGCCTTCATGCTGGGAGATGGCTGCAGAGAGAGCCAGTCCTAACCCTGGAGCTTGCCTACCCACGACCACCTTCCAGCCTTGGGGTGGGTGCCCAGCAGCTTGGCCTGACTTCCGAGGGTGGATGGAGAAGAGGGCCCTTGGGCTCTCGGGTCTGTGGAGAGGTCGGGAAAGGGATTCAGGCCCTCAGGGGCACCTCTAGGGCACAGGTGTCTCGACAGACGGAGGGGATCCAGAGTGCTCCAAACAAGGTGATCTTGCTGAGGGGACGGCAGGGGAGAAGCGTGTTCAGGGTAGAAGGCAAGGCCTGGGAAAGGCTGAAGGTGAGCGTCAGTGTCTCACGCAAGGGGTGGAGAGGACTGGAGCCAATCCCAGTGTGGAGGGCAGACAAGGTGAGGAGGGGGAGGTGGAAAGAGACCAGAAGGGGAGCCATCCTGAAGCAGGGAGCCGTCGGGGGTTGGAGGAGAGACTCCCAGGGGATGTGAGCTTGTGAGCTGCTGCCCCTCAGCCTCCAGAACCCCAGAGAGACCCTAAGGATAGAAATGGGGCCAGCCTCACTGTAAACAGGCCATGTCCCGTGCCCCCAGAATATCCCTGTCACCCCACAGTCCCCCAGGCCTGGCCTGGGGTTGGATGGGTAGTGATTCAGACATGGCTGGGCTGCCCTGTGCACCCGGGCTCTGCCACTGGCCCAAGCTAAGCCTACCCTAGACAGGCAACACCATCCCCAGGAGCTTGCCAGGAATGCACCATTCCAGGCCTCACCCAGGCTACCACAGCCAGCATTTCGACCGGATCCCAGGGGATCTGTGTGCACACTAAAGCTTAAGCAGCACTGGCTCAGAGCGTCCAGCCTCCAGTGCCTCAGTTTCCCCATTAGAATGGGTTTGGTGACCCCTCCCTGCCCTGGTGCAAGGGAGAGTGCAGAGGAGAGGGGGCCATATATACTCAGAAGCAGCGGGGAGGGGCTGTGCATAATCAGAAGCGTTCTGGGCAGTCCCTCCAGGCTGCAGAGGCAGAGCCATGGCCCTCTGAGAACTCCTAGGACAGGGCCCAAGCTGCAGGGAGTAGGCGCCCAGAGACTCAGGACCAAGGGACAGCAGAGAGTGGGGCACAGGTGTCTTCTGAGAGTCCTGGAGGTGGGGCAAGTGAGGCCTAGTGGCGTGAGTCAGGCCAGCCCTGCTCTCCCCAGTACACCTTCCAGGTAAATTACCAGGTCTGGCTCACTCAGCAGCCACCATATAAAGGCACCTTCGCACTGTGGCTCCCAGTCCCTGGCGGAAAACGCCGCAATGAGGCTCCTCCTGGTGCTGCTGCTTCTGGCTGCTCTGTGTGCTGCCCTGGGTAAGATGCTGACCACACCCGGGGAAGGATGGGGACAGGCTGGGCACCGCGGGGCCAGGGACTGGCAGGGTAGGCTTTGCCAAGGATCACCAGCCTGGGTTGGGGGCTGCAGGGAGTTGGGGGAGGCCTCTTCCTATGGGCACAGCTTCTGGTATCTCTATGGCTTGTGTGGGGAAAGCCCCAATGCTGGTCCTGGGCTCCAGCCTGGGTTCCGTCCCCCTTTTCCCAAGACAGAGGGGAATTCTTGGGATGTTGGACTCTCAGTGCTAAAAAAGGGAAGTTCTAAGAAAACCAGGGCTAGTTCGTCACCGCCCTTTTAGCCCCGCTTTACCCAGACCTTAATGACCTGGCTTTGGGGCCGGAAATGGGGCCAGGAGGCAGGGGCTGTGGGTGGGAGGTGACGGAGTGTGTGATTATCAGCTGAATAATTATCTAGGGATAATTAGCCCCATCAGCTTCTCCCGAGCGTGGGGTGAGGGTAGGGGGGAAGGGGGGAGGGCTGGGGACTTAGGGGAGCAGCCCTAGCTTGAGGAGGGGCCCGCAGTGGGAAGGCTGGAAAGACAGATGGAGGGGCATCAGGAAAGTGCAGGAGTCAAGGACGGGCTGCCCAAGCTGGGGTGCCCCATTCAGATCCCTTCAGCCCTGTATGGAAGGGTACAACACCTCCATATATCAGGGCACAACCATGGGAGAGAAGGGGCCAAGGGTGCTGAGTCAGGACATGGGGACACTGGCCTGGGACACCTGTGCTCTCTGGGGCTCACTTAGGTTTTCTGGGAGGTTGGCCCATATAATGCTGATGGTCAGACAGCGCCTGCTGGGAGCTGGTCACTGCTCGCAGGATCTAATGAGGGTGACCCCTTCATTCCCACCACAGCCCGAGGGCGTAGGGACTACCAGGATCCCTGCAGAGAAGTGACGGTAATGTAAGGTCCTTGTTCAGAGGAACCTAGGAGTGTTTCCCAGCCCCACCAGCACCAGGAACCCAGCTGCAGGCAGGGAGAGCAAGGATGGTCAGGGTCGGACCCCAAGAACATGGATATCAGCTGCACAGGTACAGAAGATGCCATCACCCTATGCAGCAGGCACCTGCTCTGAGGTCAGAGCAGGTGTGCTTTGCCCAGGGAACTGCTACAGGACACCCCCATCAAGACCACCCTACAGGAAGCCTACAGGGCACACCCTACAGAAAACCCCTACAGAACATACCTAAAAGACACCCCTACAGAACACCCCCTAAACAACATCCCCTACAGAATACCCCATAAAGGACGCCTTTACAGGACATTCCCTCCAGAGCACTCCCTACAGGACACCTATACAGAATATCTCTACAGGACACCCCTACAGGACCCCTGTAAAGGGCACTGCTATGGGACACTCCCAAAGGACACCCCTTACAGGAAGGCCCTACAGGACACCCCTGCAGAACACCCCTAGAGGACACCCCTACAGAACACCCCCTACAGGAAACCCCTTCAGGACACCCCTACAGGACCCCTGCACGTGGCACGCTTCAGGACACTCCCTACAGGACACCCCTTACAGGAAGCCCCCACAGGACACCCCTTATGGGAAACCCCTAAAGGACACCCCTACGATACACGTCCTGCAGGAAACTCCTACAGGATACTCCCTACAGGACACCCCTACAGGATACTCCCTACAGGACACTCCCTACAAGACATCCCCTACAGGACACTTGTACAGGACACCACCTACAGGACACCCTACAGGACTCACCTACAGGACACCCCTACAAGATACCCCCTATAGGGCACCTTTCTCACTGCCTCCACCCCTAAGTCTTGGTACAAAAGGCTCAAAGATGCCTTTCTGGGCAGCACAGCCTCCAAACCAGGATATGGTGTTTCTGGCTTCTCCACCCACTGTCACGCCCTGTCACAGCTCCTGGGGCCTCACACCCTGAACAATCTGGCCTTCCCTCTTCCCTGCTGCACTTTCTGTTCAAGTGTCTCTCCTCTAACTACAAATAGAAATCCATCCACCCATGTCCTTACAGGGCCACCCACTTCAGGAAGCCTTCCCAGATCTCCCTGCCCTCTATCAAAACTGTTCCCTCTTGGCCAAGTGTCCCCCCAGGGCATCCATTGTACCTTGCCCTTCTTCCATTCAGGGCCCTGTGACTGTACATCTCTCAGCCTTGCCCATGGAGCCTGTGGACCCAGTCCTCAATGTCATCGGAAGCTGGGGGCAACCACACAGCACACAGGTGCCAGCCAGGAACACAGACCACCCATGTTCCTCCCACTTGCAGCCTGGACTAGGGCCTGGCTGCAGACCCCTACATGGCTGGGGTATGGGCATCACCAGCAGGCTTCAGGCAGATAACCCTCTCAACAGCCCTTAAGCACCTGTATGTGAAGTCCCCAGAGCCACACCTGCCTTAGGTAAGGCGACCCAGCTGCTTCTGGCTTCCCTGTCTGGAGCTCCCTGCAATCTTTTCCCAGCAAAGAAGTATGGGCCAGGGGCCAATGTTTTGTGCATTTCATCATTTCATCCTCCAAAAAGGCCACAGCATGGGCTGTTACTACTCCCATTTGGTAGGTGAGGACACTTTGATTCAGACAGAAGATGGGGACAGTAAGAAGTATAACACCTCTGAAGACACCCCTCCTTGTATGCATCATGATGCCCCATCCCTTCTTCTGTCCACCATTTGCCACTCTACCCATGCATCCTTCCACCCACCCACTCACCCATCCACCCACCCGCCCAACCGCCCTTCCATCCATCCATCCAACCATCCACCCTTCCTCCCACCCACCCACCCATCCAGCCTTCCATCCATCCATCCACTCTTCCATCCACCCACCGACCCACCCATCCACTCACCCACTCACCCTTCCATCCATCCACCCACCCATTCACCCTTCCAGCCATCCACTCCCACATTTATCCACCATCCACTCTTCCACTCATCCACTCACCATCTACCCACCCATCCACCCAGCCATTCACCCTTCCATCCACCCACCCCCCATCCACCATTCCACTTGTCCACCTGTCCATCCACCCACTCACCCATCCATCCACACACTCAACCACCTTCCATCCATCCATCCAACCATACACCCTTTCATCAACCCACCCATCCATCCACCCTTCCATCCATCCACCCACCCATTCATCCACCATCCACTCTTCCACTCATCCACCCACCCATCTACCCACCCATCCACCCACCTATTCACCCTTCCATCCATCCACCCACCCATACATCCTTCCATCCATCCATCCACTCTTCCATCCACCCACTCACCCACCCACCCACCCATTCACACTTCCATCCATCCACCCACCCATTCATCCACCATCCACTCTTCCACTCATCCACCAACCCGTCTACCCTCCCATCCACCCACCCACCCATTCATCCATCCATCCACCCACCCCTCCACCCTTCCACTCATCCACCTGCCCATCCACCCACTCACCCACCCACCCACCTATCCACCCTTCCATCCATCTTTTCACTCTTTCATACACCCACACACCCACCCATCCACCCATCCATTCACCCTTCCATCCATCCACCCACCCATCCACCCTTCCACTTGTTCACCTACCCATCCACCCACCCATCCACCCACCCTTTCACTCATCCACCCGCCCATCCACCCACTCTTTCACCCGTCCACCTTGCCATGCACTCACTCACCCATCCACCCTTCCATCCACTCACCCACCCATCCACCCTTCCATTCATCCACCTACCATCCACTTTTCCGCTTATCCAGCCACCCATCTACCCACACATCTGACCATCCATCCATCCACCCACCCACCCATTCACCCTTCCATCCACTCACTCACCCACTCACCCTTCCATTCATCCACCCACCATCCACTCTTCCACTTATCCACCCACCCATGCTTCCGACCATCCATCGATCCACCCACCCACCCACCTTTTTATCCACCCACCCACCCATTCACACTTCCATTCATCCACCCACCATCCACTCTTCCACTTATCCACCCCCCATGCTTCTGATCATCCATCCATCCATACATCTACCCACCCTTTTATCCACCCACCCACCCATCCACCCACCTATTCACCCTTCCATCCATCCACGCACCCATCCACCCTTCCACTCGTTCACCTACCCATCCACCCACCCATCCACCCACCCTTTCACTCATCCACCCACCTTTCCCCCTCCACCCTTCCATCCACTCACCCACTCATTCACCCTTCCATTCATCCACCCACCATCCACTCTTCCACTTATCCACCCACCTATCCACCTATGCTTCTGACCATCCATCCATCCACCCACCCATCCACCCACCCATATACTCTTCCACTCATCCACCCACTCTTCCACTCATCCACCCACTCATCCACCCATCCACCCATTCACCCACCCATCCACCCACTCATTCACCCAGTCTCCCGGCCATCCACCCTCCCTTCCACTCTTCCACTTGTCCACCTGCCCATCCGCCCACTCACCCATCCACCCACCCTTCACCCATCCACCTTTCCATCCACTCACCCACTCATTCACCCTTCCATTCATCCACTCACCATCCACTCTTCCACTTATCCACCCACACTTCTGACCATACATGCATCCACCCACCCACCAACCCATCCACCCACCCATTCAGCTTTCCATCCATCCACCCACCCATACACTCTTCCACTCATCCACCCATTCATCTACCCACTCATCCACCCACTCATCCACCCAACCACCCACCCACCCATTCACCCACCCATCCAGCCACTCATCCACCCACTCTTCCAGCCATCCACCCTTCCATCCACCACCCACCCATCCAGCCTTCCATCCATCCATCCATCCATCCATCCATCCATCCATCCACCCATCCACTCTTCCATCCACCCTTCCATCCATCCACCCACTCACCCATCCACCCATCTAACCAGCCACCCCTTCATCCATCCATCTTATCTCCTGATTTAGCTGATGTGGCTCCACTACATTCTCTAGCATCCCCAGTCCTCTTCCCAGTGGCAGCTTCAGAGGGCAGGGAGGCAGATGTGTGCATGAGTTTACAGGTGCTAAGGAAGCCATGGGAAGAAAAGGGACTGGGAAAACCCTTCGTGAGACCTGGGGCAGCCTACACCTGCCCCACACATACCCCTCCCTCATGCTGACAGCCTGACATTCACACACACAGGACAAGAAGGGACAGAGGGAGGGGTCACCATCACGAGGTCCCTAGCCCTTTGGCCCATCCCAGGGAACCGAGGCTCCCCTGGAGGGAGGGCGGAGGAGGCAGCTCTGAGGGGCAAAGCTGGGTGGGTTGGGAGCCTGGTGCTCAGCCCCAGCCCCAGGCTCACACTGATGGGTAGCACACATGGCAGCCCCAGTCCAGGCCCTGCACTGCCACGTGTGCTGCGGCCACGAGCACTACGAGTCCCTGGTGAAGTGCACCCTGACCAACAAGTACTGTGTGATCACACGGTGAGTACCTGGGCCAGGCCTACCCACCCAGCCCTGCCCCACCGGGCACCTCCCAACCTGGGTGCCCCTGCCCTGCCCTGGTCCAGACCCTGGGACACCACTGCCCTCCCAAAAGGATCCCGCAGCGTCCACACCCTGCAGGCTGTCAGTGGCAGCGGCTAATGCACCTATGTTCATCATCATATCTTTCTGCGGATGTTAGAGGAAGCCCCACAGCTCCCCAGCAGTATCGTCAGAATAGGGCCAAGAAGGGGCTTTACAGTTTAAACCAGAGGACACCCTTTAAAATACTAGGGCAGGAGAGAGCAGGTGGTGTGCATGCAGAAGCCTGGAAAATGCAGCCCTTCTGGAAGGTGCCCCTATGTCCATCTCTGCCAGCCTCTGCCTTGGGTGCCTCTAGCTGAGCCTGGAGCTCTGCCCTCCTGCCAACACACCCTTTCTTTCCTCTAGCCTCCTGTGGATGCTTCTTCATTTAGATCTGGTTCTTCTGAGCTGCAGGCTGAGCGGAGTCCCAGAGCTCACATGTAGGGCAGTAGCAGTGACAGGCAGGGTCAGCCTTCAAAGGCTGGAGGGGCTTGGGGGTCATATCTGAATCCTGAGGACCTGGGGAGGGCAGGAGGGAGGAAGCTCTCTGCAGAGGCGGTGGAGACCCTGAGAGTGTAAAGCCTGGGAAAGGGCAGTGGGGCCAGAGACGGGGGGAACCCTGAACTGAGGAAGGTCCTGCCCCTGAGAAGGAAAGAGGCCTGGGATATGGTTGGAGGGGGAAGACTGATGGGCTCACACCCAGGACGGTCACATATGACCTGTGAGACCCTGGAGACGGAGTCACCTCTGAGCCTCAGTGTCCATGTCTGGGAAGGGGATGAGGGATCTCTCTCCTGGTGGGTCTCTGTCACCATTGGGATCATGTCTGTGGGGGCCTGTAGCCCCATAAATCACAGCTGTTGTGGTTCTGGGGCAGCCCTCCCAGGCTCCCTGTTCTGTGCAGGGGCAGGGGTGTTAGGCAGCCTCCCTGTGTGGTCCTGGGGACCCATCCTCTGGCCTGGTTTCCTACAAATCCCAATGACCACAAAGTCCCCTCCAGCTTGGACACAGAGCCACCCCATTTTACGGGGAGACACAGCATCCTTCCTAGGGTGCCAAGGTGCCTGGCCCTGCCCAGAGATACCAGCTGTTGCTCTCAAGGGCTAGGGGACACTCCTACCCCACTCTGGTGCACACCTGATGCAGGGGGTGGCATGGTGAGAAGCTGCTCTTGCCTGCATCCCCCAACAGCTGCCCGCCGAGTGCATAAAATGGGCCCCACACTGCAGTGGGCACTAGGCAGGAACAGGAAGGCCCGAAGCCCTGCCCTGTGGAGGACCTGCTGCAGGTGGTGGTCAGAAAACAACCCCCCAAGCTGCAAGCAAAGCCAGTTAGAGAGGGGCCAGGGGCACTCTTCTCCCCAGGCGCCCCTTGCTGGAAGCCTTGGCGCTCCTCCCATACCCGCAAGGGCTGCTGTCCGCCCCCCGCCTCTCCTCCAGCTGGCCCCTAACTGTGCCTGCTTCTGTCTGTCCATCTGTCTGTCTGGCCAGGCAGCATTTCCTGACAGAGATCCCCAGGGCCCATCCCCCAGGCACCTCAGGCGTTACAGCCAAGCCTGACATGGGGTAATAGGGTGGCAGAACTGACACTGGGGTGGGTAGCCGAGAGGACAGAGTGGACAGAAGGCGTCCTGAGCACGCACCAGGGTCCGAAAGCCTCTGGCAGGCGCACGTCCGGGCATGGGTGGGTAGAGGAAATCTACCAGGTGCCCTTGTACCCACCGGCAGTGACTTCAGGCGGTGACTCCGGGCCCTCGATCTGCTGGAGTCACTCCATGTGGGTGGAGGAGCAGGGGCTACCCGGCCCCCTGAGGGTCCGGGGGCGAAGGGGGAAGGGCCCCTGGGTTCAACACCAACGTGTGCCAGTATCGACCCCGCAGAGCGCCAGGCCCCGAGTGGTTCTGTCTGACTTCTGATTCGCTCCCTGGCAGCCCAGCTGAATGTCCCCATTTCACAGGCGAGGAAACAAGGGCCTAGGACCCACGCTCTGACATGGCCTCACTCTCCCTGCAGCTCGGGGCCTTCTCTCTCCAAACCTTCTGGCCAGTGACTGGTGTCTGGGCCCGGCCCAGGTCTCCCCAGCGATTACTCAGAGACGGGGTCAGCTAACGCTGCCTCTACTCCATTTTACCGAAAGCTCCTTACTTAAGAACAGAGTGTAGGTTCACTAACCATGGGACTTACGTAAAAAACCGCACACTGGGCAAGAGGTAAGGGGTCCCTCCGGGGGACACCTGCTGGCTCTGATGTCTCTTCGGTCCAGGAGCAGCTTCCGTTCATCCAGACCTGGCAGCAGCTCTGTCTCTCTGCTTTGCCAGGGCCGGGAAAGGGCTGGACAGAGCATGGCGCTAAACCCTGCTAGTAACTACACGCAGCTATGACTGCTATGCATTCGGCACCGGCCGTGCAGCCCCACTGCTCTGAACGCTCATCAGGAATTCATTCCTTTAACCCAAGACAGTGGCGATGAGGAAACAGAGGCATAGAAGCCCCCAGTCCCACACCCAGCTTTCAGCAAGAGGCCCCTTGGGTCAGGGTTACAGCTTCCAGAGTGTTCTGAGCAGCGTGGGTTCAGGGAAGCAGCTCCCCTTTACCCAAGGGTACTGGGCTCTGAGTGGCCCCCACAGCGCGGGTGCAGAAGCCAGGGGAGTCTCACACAGACAGCAGTGCTGCCTGAGGCTGCAAGCCTGCTCCTTCTTACCTGCTCCCCAAGGCCCCTGGCAGACCCTGCCTCCCTTTCCCTATAGGACATGAGCTTCTGCAGCTGAGCCGCCTGCCCCATCCTCATCCCCCACCATTTCTTGACTTAGACGAGCATGGGACCTGGGCTTTTCCTCTGCTCCCTGAAACTCTGCAGTGAGACTGGGGAGGGAGGAGCCACTCAGTTGCTCCTGGCCCCAGATGTTATGGAGGAGCCTGGTCTGAGGGGAGACTGCTCCCCTTGGGCCAGAGGAAGGACCTTGCCCACAGCAGAAGGTCTCTCTGAAACCTGTTCCTCCAAGCCGCCACCCCAAGCCCCGTGGGCAGGGGCCTCCCCAGGGTCTCCCAGCACAGGCTGTGCCCACCAATGCGTCCCAGGCTTCGGGCCGGGCAGCTGGCAGATGACACAGCGTACCCACAGAGCCTCCTCCTCTCTCCACAGCCAGCCCCGGCGGCATCCTGGTCATGAAGTCCTGCTCCCCGACGTGCCCCAACAGCACTGTGTCTTCCGACGGCTGCGCCCTCTCTGTGTCCTGCTGCCAGGGTAGCCAGTGCAACCACAGCGCAGCCGCAGGCCTGGTGGGCAGCCCCGGGACCCTGTGGGCCAGCATCGCAGCCAGCCTGCTGTGGGCCCTGCTCTGGGCAGCCTGCTGAAGCCCTGTGCCTGGAGCTGTCAGCACGGGTCCCCTGCAGCCTAAGCAGCTCCCACACACCCCACCTGGGGCAGCAGGGTCCTAGTCTCAGCTGCCACGCCCCCTCCCTCCTTTGCCCAGGCCACACCCAGCCCCTCCCTGGCCCTGGAGAGAGATGAGGGACCCCACCCCCTTGGGCTCCTGCCCTGGTGAGGGAGATCTACCCCGAGTCAGGGAATCGCTGATGGGATGCCTCAGAGGTGACTCCTGCTTCAAGACCAACACCTGCAGGATCCTTTGCTGGGGTCCTGGGACCCCTGGCCAGCTGCAAGTGGGAAGAGCCCCCAGTTCTCTCCAGCAGCCTCTATCACTATTTCAGAGGCTAGGGGTTGAGGGACTTGAGCTGGGGATTTCTCCCCCTCTCCGTGCTCAGCCTGACAGAACTCCCGTGTGTGTGGCCGTCAGACCCTTTGGACTTCCTCTTCTGCCCACAGTGGCCCTGGAAGAAAGGACACAGCTCAGTGGTTCAGGCATTGCATCCCTCTGACTCTATCCTCTCTGCCAGCCACCCAGTTCTCACCCCATCCCTCCTTCCCTCCATTCCTCCCTCCCTCCATCCATCACAAACCTGCCCAGGGTACCCTTGCAGCAGATACCCTGAGGAGGGGCCTGTCCCCAGGGCTCTCACTGGGGGCTCAGTCTGCTGGTCAGTGTCCCCAGCCCAGAGACCTATCCAGGTGAACACTGGCCTTTTAAATGGTCCCCTGGCTGCGCACTGTCGGGCTTGGGCAAGTCACCTCGGGGCTCAGTGTCAGGCACTGGAACTGGGGGGTGTCCATTCTCACTGGGTGCGGGGGGGTCGTCCTGGCCCTCCAGGCAGAGACACCTGCCAGCCCACCTCAAAATAAAGCTGTGAGCTCTGCCAGTCCTCATTCTCAGAGATGCCGGGTCCAGGGGGTATTTCTTGTCCCTAGTCAACTGCGTCCTGGGAAAAGGGAAGGGCCCCTGCAATTAGAGGTGGGTGGGGTCGCTTTACAGAGGGCAGGGTGGAATTCCTGGTGTCGAGGTTCAGGTGTGGGAGAAATGCTCGTGCCTTGTTACCTGGGAATCCTGAGTCCACACTGAGCCCTGCTCGACCATTGAGGCAGAAACATACGTGCAGTCGGTCCCAAGTGGAGGGGTTACCTGGGGTCCTCTGGGAAGCCCTTCTGAGCCTTGGTGTCCCTTGTCTATGCAGTCCCACCACAGGCCCGCACCCTGTGTGCTTGGTCCTCAGCCCTGCAGGGCGCCCCCACACCCCCGCAGCCCTACATCTCTGGTGGGGGCACAGGACTCCTTCGACCACCCTGGACAGGTTTCTCAAGGCCATGTCTCCTCCCGGAAATATTCTAGGGTGGCAAGGCCAGAGCCACCCCCTGCCCAGGGCTTGGCTATGGGGACAGATGCAGGGCCCTTCCTCAGGAAGCCACCCAGGTCCCAGCACCCATAGTGTTCTCATGGTTTCTCTGCTCCCGTGGCCTGGGAGGCCCTTCCCTGGCCCAGAGGCCTCCTCTGTCTAGGTCTTGAGCCCTTGCCCTGCTGTTCTGCCCTTTCAAGCTTGGAAGCCAGGAAGAGATGTCCTTTCTCTTCCTTGACTTCTTTATCCTTTGCCTCCCTTCCCCAGGTGATGGGCACAAACTTCCAGGCCAGATGAGTGACAGCGGGCCTCCTGCCTGGCAGAGCCGGCTCCCACTGCCCAGGCGCCTGAGCCAGGAGCCATCGTGCTGGCTGGAAACCTCCCTAGGCAGGTGTTTGCCTCCTGTCTGGGAATCTGAGAGGGCAGGTGTGCAGGCCAGATGCCCAGCCTCCCCTGCGGCCCTCAGCTTCAGCTCTCCACACCTGCCAGCCTCCAGGCAGTGAGCCGGGCAGGATGTTCCCACAGCCCGGGGCGGCCGCCTGCCACTGGACTCTCGTTCCAGAAGGAGGAAGGCCTCCCAGCAGCGCCCTCGGCCTGCCCAGTGCTTCCTCTCAGCCTCCCAGGGCCGCTGCCCCATCTCGGTGCCCCCACCCAGCCTGCCACTGGTCTCCCAAGCCTGTGCCTGTGCTGAAGCAGCAACTCTGCAGGAAGCACCCAGGAGCGGGGAGCTCGGGTCAGTGGGAGAAGCTCCAGAAGCTCCTATTCCCTGAGCGGGCTTCTTCCCCGTTGTCGCACCTTGAGCTGTCTGGAGGCCAGGAGAGGGCCTAGCGGGTTGAGGGGACCTGAGCGAACCCCCTGGGAGCCAGGCTGTGAGGATTTCCACAGGCTCCCCAGCACAGCCTCCCATAGGACCCGGCCCGCTGGGCTCTAGGGATCCACGGGGAGGCTGGTGTGGGGTCAGGTGCTCTCAGCCATCCTGAGAGTAAAGTTGGAGTTTTCTTTTCTCAAGGAAGGTGGGAATCCTGGCTCTTGCCTAAGGAGCCTTCCCAGGCAGCCTGACTCAGGAGGGCTCACCCTTCAGGGCAGGCCCCACCCTTGCAAGTCCCAACAGAAACCACATCTGATGCCACCCAGCAGCCCACGGCCTCCGCCTGCAGGAGCCTCTGTGTCCGGAAGCCAGGCACAGCAAGGAGGCTGTTTCCGCAGGAAGCTGACCACACCCACTCGCCACAGGGGAAGAGCTGGGGCACAAGGAGCCCCAGTCCTGAGTTGGCGAGTGCTCAGCAGGACCCCTGGGCTCTCTGGCTTCCACATCACTAAGTCAGCAGCCTGGAGGGCACCTCCTGCACACCAGGCATCACGGCTGTCAGATGCCACAGTGACAGACTGTCCCTGCCCTCAAGTGGGCAGGTGAGAGTGGGCACAGCAGGCAAAGTGACAAGCTCACGTGGGCTGCAGCGCCTGGCCAAGGTGTGAGGGAGCCAGGAGGGCAGGAAGGACAGGCCTCAGGGGCCGTGGCTGGGGCCCTCTGGAAGGCGCCAGTGTCTCTGACAATGGGGTCAATGTGCAAAGGCCTGGAGATAGGAAAGGGCTTGATGGCCTGACAGGAGACCTGGGCACCAAGAGAGAAAGGGCTCCCCGACCCCCCGAGATGGACAGAGCACACAGCCAGCCCAGTCAGGGCCCAGAGGCAGGACAGGGAGGCTGAGAATGCAGGGAGCACTGAGGGGGTCACCAGGGGAGGGACTGCATCCAACCCCAGTGCAGGGTGAGGGGCGGGACCGCAGGGCGGGGACCGCAGGGTGGGGCGGGGCAGGCAGAGGCAGGCACAGCCCCCAGCCAGAAGAAGGCAGGGCCCAACTGGGGCCAAGGGAGGGGCAGAGGGAGGATGGAGATGCAGGCCTCTGGGGGCCCTTACATGGCTGCTGCCGGTTTGTGGAGGAGCAGTTTGGTGGAGAGCTGGGGCTGAATGGGTTGGAATGAGTTACCCCTGAAATGCCCGAGGGAGGTCTGGGTCAGGGAGGAGAGGTCACCAGGCTCAGCAGGGCTCAGGCTGAGATGTGCAGGGCAGTGGAACCCAGAGCCAGCATTGTGGTTAGATCCTGCTGTCAGCGGGGCCAGCTCTGAAATGAAGGTGGGTGCGGCTTTCTCAGGTCCCTTCAGTGCCGACCTGGCTCCTTGTGACCTGGGCAGGCAGTCAGAGCTGCTCCTCTGTCCCGGGCACAGCTGCATAGGCTCAGGGGCTCCTGGGCCTCCATGCTCCTTCCACTCAGCATCTCCTGCTCCCCAAGGATCCACCCACTTCCCTTCTTACGTAACACCCTCTTGATCCCTTAAGTCCCTGGGGTCCTGGTGAGTTCCCTGGCAGGGCCTGGCATGGGCCTCTCTTCCCTCCCCTGGAGGCCTGGCCCGGTACCCAGTGAGGACTGCAGCAACACACACACCTCCTGCAGGGACAGCACACCCCAGGCCCTGTCCAGGACCCAGCATCCAAGTGGGGTCCTCAGGGCTCCCAGGCTAAGCAGGGAGCAGCCATGCTGGGCCGCTCCAGCCTCAAAGCTCAGCTGTCACCTGATCTCAGGAGGAGCAAAGACAAGTCTCCTCCACCCAGGTCATGTGGGGACAGCTCACACGGCCCTGTGGAGGCGCTGGTGCCAGTGACAGACTGAAGACAGGGCATGCAGTGCATGGAAGATAGTTCTTTCCTTCTTAAGGCCTAGGATCCATGATGTCCCCCCAAGTGATCCCATAACCTTTAAAAAGCACTTGTCTACAGTCTGGGTGTTGCCGGCCCCAGAGCTGCCATGACCTACTGCAGACCCAAGGGTCTCAGAACCCTTGCCAGGGTGGACTCCATGGCCTTTGAGAATTACTGTTTTGTCAGGGGCAGGTGTGGGTGAATACAAAAGGAAGAGCGGGTAGAGAGACAGAGAGACATCATTGTAACTAACGCCTAGAGGACACATAAGTGGTATAAGGGCAGTGCCCACTGGTGGGAACACTGAACTAGGGACAGGCCCTGGAGGGACAAAGCCACTGCAGACCATCAAGTAACCCTTGCCTGAGAAGCACAGAAGGCTGGTCCGAGGTCTTGCTAGGACTTCCTGTGAGGGAGCTTGTCTGCACTGACTCATGGTAGGGAGTCCTTTGGTGGGATAGGAACTCCCACACGGCAAGGGAGGACCACAGGCAGGTAAGAAGAAGAATGCCTGTCCTGAGGACAGGAGAGCAGGAGTGAAACAGCCCACCTACCAGGAGACCCCCTGGAAGGATGTACTCAATATCTTGGGAATTTTCCTTATGACTAAGGGAAAGGTCACACTGCGCCATCAGCACTAAATTCATCCCATGTCTTCCTAGGTGGTCAAAATGTCTGACCCACTTGTCCAGAGAAGGCAGGATGCATGGAGGATGAATGAATGGATGGCTGAATGGAGGACGGATGGAGCATGGATGGATGAGTGGGTGAATGGATGGATGAAGGATAGATACAGGATGGATGAACAGAGAATGAATGGATGAATGGATGGATCAATGGAGGATGAATGATGGCTGGATGGATGATGGATGGATCAGTAGATGGACGGATGGATGAGGAATGGATGGAGGACAGATGGGTCAGTGGGTGAATGGATGGAGGATGGATGATGGGTGAATGGAAGATGGATGAATGAGTAGATGGATGGAAGGAAGATGGAGAATGGATAGATGAAGGATGGATGGAAGGAGGACTGATGAGTGGATGGATGGATGGATGATGGATGGATGGGTGGACAAATGGTAGATTGATGGATGACTGGATGGATGGAGAATAGAAGATGAGTGGATGGAAAATGGATGGATGGATGATGACTGGATGGAGGACTCATGGGTGATTGGGTGGATGGATGGAGGATGGATGAAGGGTGAATGGAAGATGAATGGATGAGAAGATGGATGGATGGAGGCTGGATGGATGGAAGGTGAACGGATGAGTGAATGGATGGATGGGTGGACAGATGGTAGACTGATTGCTGGATGAGGGATGAATAGATGGATGGACAATAGAAAAATGAGTGGATGGATAGATGGGTGGGTGTATGAGTGGAGAATGAGTGGGCAGATGGTAGATGGATGGATGGATGAAGGATAGAGGATGGATGAGCGGGTAGGTATTGGGAGAGAATGAAGGCAGGGGATTGAGGGAGGAAAGTGAGGTGGGTCCTGTGTTCACCCGCCTTGAACCTACCTCATGGAGCTAAGGGTTGGCAGCCACAAGTTCCAGGCCACAACAGGAAGTAGACTGAGCTGTGGCCTAGCAGAGGGGAGAATCCAGGAGTGCAGCATTAACACAAACCTTCTGACCTTCCTTAGAACCCTGGTGGGAGCACGTCCTAATGTGTGAAAATAACCGCCATCCAGAGAATCAGTGACCTGATTCTCATCCAGGTTCCTTGGGTCTTGCAATTCTAGGGTTCTGTGTTCTGCAAGCCCATGCTAAGAGCCTGCAGTCTTGGAACTCTGAGGTCCTCACAGTTGTTTGTGCTGTGGTTCCGTGGCGCCATGGCTGCACTCCTCTGCAAACTCTCTCCCCCTACCTCAGGATGGACACAGTTCACACCCTGAGGGATTCTCCCTCATTGCCCAGACTCTGGCACCTGGGCACCCTTGACTAGTCCCCTGAATGCCAGTGCCTCACAGGAACCGTGCTGGTCCTAGGTGCTGAAATGGTGCCTCTCCCAGGGAAGGCTCCAGCCCTGCCTGTGGGCACCACCAGCCAGGCCTGAGAACAGGTTTGTTTCTCTTGAGTCTTAGGAACCTGGGGCCCCAGTCCAGCCCTTGCTGGGAACAAGCCGTGCCCCAAGGTGGAAGGGTTTCTCCATCCATGAAACTATTCCCTAGATTGCCATCCTGGCAGTGCAGGAAAGAGAGACCTGGCAAGGATGAGGGGCCTGTGTGGAGGGGCAGAGCTGGCCTCCAGCCCTGGCCCCTGGCCCGGCCCGTGGACACCAGGCGTACCCTGGGAGGGGTGGCTGGTAGCCAGGGTCCCAGGGAGGGACCTAAGACTGGGGCAGGGCCAGGCATGACCCTGGGAAGCAGGTGAAAGATATCTTTGCTGGGACTGTGGCTCCATGTGTAAAGGTGACTCCAGCACTAGAGGGAGGAGTGGGGAGGCCTGGGTGTGAGGGAAGGGCCCGGGCCCAGAGGCCCAGCCGAGCTGTGGCTCCCACTTGCTGGGTGATGCCGGGCAAGGCCGGGCCCTTGCTGTCCATGTGAGGCCCCATTTGTGCAGGTGAGGGGCTGAGAGGAGCAGGGCAGCCTCTAGAAAGACACCACACACTCAGCCGCTCAGCTCGGGGAGCCACCTGCCCCTGCAGGGGAAAGAGGCAGAAAAGGGGCCTGTCACCTGGGCCCCAATGCCCTTGCCCGACACCCACCTGCTTACCAGGTGATGGCCACACACCCTTCCCTGCTTAGACAGCTCCACCCAGGTTGGTTCTCTCTTGGCCTCTCGGCCCCAGACCCTCAGCCTCTGTATCGTCACGTCCCTGCTGTGGGTCCTACAGAGCCAGCAATTGTCTGTTCCCACTCCCCACTGGTCTGCAGGCCCTGGGACCTGGGCCCTGTCTGTCTCCTCTCTTGGTCTCTGTTACACCCAAAGTGCCTTGCATATGGCTGCTCTTTATAAATTGTTGAAGAAGGAATGAATGAGTGAATGAATGAATGAATGAATGAATGAATGAATGAAGTGCCTCAAGGCAGAGGGATGCATTTTGGAACCCCTGGGGTGTGGCTGGGATTCTGGCTTGCCCAGGTAGCAGTCTGAGGGTGAAGAAGCCCCTCCCTGTGCCCTGGAGCTTCCCAGCTCCTCCAGCCCGGGCATCTCCTCCAGCCCGGGCAGCTCCTCCAGCCCGGGCATCTCCTCCAGCCCAGGCATCTCCTCCAGCCCAGGCAGCTCCTCCAGCCCGGGGCCCCGCCTTGTCCACCGGGCACCCACTCAGCCAGGACAGGGCCCAGGGCTGGGCTGGGGGAAGCCTGGGGTACCATGCTGTGCTGTCCTGAGCCAGGTGCTTCCCTCTCTGAGCCGCCACACCCTTGTGTGATCCTAGGGGCCCAGCACAAGGTAGAGGGGGCAGAAGGTTGGGGAAGGGGCATGAGCAAGGAACTTCTGCTCCAGACAGAGGCCTGAGCTTGTCCCCGTGCTGGGCTTCTCCCTGTGCCGGGTTTCCTGGTTCAGGGAGCAGCAGGCAAGACTAAGGGGCCGGGGTGGTGGTTTTCCCTGCCCCAGGCCCCTTCATCGCCTCTCCCAGGTGTTATTTCTGCTGCCAACACCCTGATGTTACCAACCAGGCCCAGGGCCCTAGCTCCAGGGGCTGAGTGGGAGGGGTGGAGTGGAGAGGGCCCAGGCTCTAGAGAATAGAGGAGGGAGGAGGGGGGAAAGGCTGGTGGTGATAGTGAGAAGTGCTTGAGACCCCACCAGGTTCTGCCCCACTCAGGGGGCATCCCGGCACCTGCCTGGCACTCTCTGACCCTCATTTCCTCACCAGTGAACAAGCACTGGGCAGGGACTGTCATGAGGGGCCACAATGGCTCCTCTCCCCATTCCATTCCCTGGCTCTGAGGCTCTAGTCAGGTCACTGCCTACAAGAAGCCCTCCCTGACTGCGCTGTCCCCATAAGCTCAGCTGTCCAAGAGCTCCTGGCGTCAGAATCACCCACTTTCTCCTGAGAGTAACCTGTGTGCAGGGCTGCTCTTCCTGCTTTTGCTGGGACCACCCGGGATGGGCGGCTCATCCTTGTGGGCAGCCCCGCCAGGTCAGAGGCCCTCCTCCCACAGAGCTGGAACCCCACTCCGGCTTCCATGCCTGGCAGGGACGCAGCCACAGTGACGTCTGAGGTGTCCCACGGGGGCGAACCAGGTGTGCAGGGCTCTCCTCCAGCCCCAGGTGTGGGGAGCCCACTCCCCCGTGGCCCCACACTCAGACCCCACTCTCAGGCCACCTGACATCCTGGACCCTCCAGCACCACCAGGCCCAACAGGAATTCCAAACCTGTTCTTCCAGCAACTCTCATGTCCCTGGCCACAGTGACTCACCCCTCCCCACCTGCCATGCCCACCGAGTCACCACCCTGTCACCAAGCCCTGAGCTCTGCTTCCCAAGGCCCCAGGAAGCACCTTCCCCAAAGCTGCCCATACCTCTCACTGTGCCCCATGGACACACGGCCTTGGAGCTGGAGGAAACCTCCTCCCTCTGGGTGGGGGCGTGGACCTCTGGGTCACCTGCCTTGTCAAGCAAGACTCCACGCGTCCCCATCAAGCCCCAGCCAGGACCAGACACCGGATGCAAATGTGGGGCTGCCCCGGGGGCTCCTGCCTGCACCCCTCCTGGTTTCCAAAGGCACCACCAGACAACCCCTCCTGTAGGTGGATCCTCCAGGCTCTAGCACTGCGTCAGGGAGAGTCCGGCCAGGAGCATTCTCAGGAGACATTTGCTGGGATCCCCAGCATCCATGACGTGGGGCTCAGCAAGGGAGAGATGCCGGGAGGAAGGGCCAGAGGGTCTGTCTCAAGCCCAGGCCTGACTGGCCCCGGTACCCATGGTGCTCCCAAGAGCCTCAGCCCAGCCCAGGACCACCCTCCCTGGAACCGGCCCTGCCCTGCCCTGGCCCTGTTGTTGCTGGTTCATCAGCCACGTGGCCGTGGCGGAGGCTGGGCCCAGGGCTGACCTCCTTCTGTGCCCCTGCTCCCACTCACCATCCGCCTGGCCAGGGCAGGGGCAAAGCACGTCTGTGGGTCCCTCCACACCACCAGGTGGGTGCTGCCCAGCACAGGCGAGTGGCAGAGCGGGCTGGGCCGAGCAGGTGGGTGGGGGCCCCGAGAGGTGGGCTCCTGCGCTAGGTGACAGGTGCTCAGGACCCCGTCTCCAGGGAAAGAAAGTCCCTCCCGTGAGAGTAAAGAGGTGAAGGTAGGGACTGGCCTCCACTCAACGGCAGCAGACCAAGAACCTGCTTCGAGGCCCTGGGTGCTGGGGCCCAGCCCCAAGGAGTTCACAGTCTTGGAGAGACTAGAGCCAGGACACCTAGAGCAATAGTTGCAAAGTAGCCAGGATGGCGCTGCCCCCAATGTAGCAGGAGGGGCCCGGAAAGTAGGGGAAGGAATCCCACAGGGAGGGGTCCTGGGGCCCTGGAGGGTGGGAGGCAGGGCTGGTGGAGACCAGGAGGGCTCGGTCTCTCCCTGCACAACGCAGGATGGAGTTGCTGCCTCCACAGCCCGGGCCTCCCACCCACAGGGCTCCCCAGGCAACTTCGAGGGCCAGGTCCTCACAGTCCTCACCCTGTCCAGTGCTTACCTCTCTGCTGCCCCAGCTGCCCTCCCTGCCTCGGGGTGGCCTCTCCCTCTGCCTCACACACCCCATCAGCCCACAGCTGCCCCGAGCCCTGGCAGCTCAAGGACCTTCCGCATCCCAGGCAGCAACCCTGAGCCCAGAGCCAGAAGGGTAGGACCAGCACCTGCTCTTCCTACCTCCCCGGCCCTGGGCACCCACAGGCACCCACAGGGCACCTGGTACAGGCTGCAATTCTATTGAGGGAACTATGGGGGGAATGCAGGGACAAAGACACAGGATGGTGATGGTGGGGAGTCGGGGGCGGGGTAGTGGGTGGCAGGTCAGAGACAAAGTGACCCAGGAACAGACAGTAGCACGAGAACAAGACCCACAGAGACAGAGAAGTGAAAGCGGGAGAGATGGAGGCACAGCAACAGCAACAGCAGGGCCAGGAAGCCACTGGGCCCCGTTGCGGAGGGCAGACCTCTGCCTAGGAGGGCAGCAGGGGCAGCGCCCAGCGACAGCCAGGCTGGTGGGCGTGGGCCAGGCAGGGTGGGGCAGGTTCCCATCCTGGGCTGACGCTTGCACAGAGCGCTGCAGAATGCCGCTGGCTGGCGGACTGCCCACCCCCGCCCAGCCCGTGCCTATAAGGCCTCCGCAGTGCAGGGGCCCCCACTGCTCCCAGATGACACCAGAGATGAGGACAGTCCTGCTGCTCCTCGCCATCCTGGCAGTGGCTACGGGGCCAGGTGAGGGGCTGGGCCAAGGGGACGGGTGGGTGGGTGGCTCTGGCCTGTGTGGTCACCAAATACTAGGAACCTGGAGCTGATGACCTCTAGGCACAGAGAACCTCGACACTGTGGGTGCTAGACTCTTCAAATTTAAAACAACATGGAGCCCCAATCTTAAGGAGTGTCAGATTTACAACGTTTCAGATTTTGAGGATCTTAGAATTGATTCCTGGAGTCATGGACCCTGAGAGAGTGGAGCAGGGGATTGTCTTGAGATGCTTCTCTCTGGGAGGGCAGCCATCTAGCCCCTGCCACCAGCCCCTCCCGGTCCCCAGGTCTGCCCCAGCACAACCCAGGACAGCCCAAAGGCCACCAAGCCCTTCCCGTTATAGGCTCAGAGCAGCCAAGCTGGCTGTCCCTGGGGCCTTAGCTCAATCAGGCCCTCGGAAACATAGCCATCTCCTCCAGGGACAGCCCCAGGGGTGGGGACAACAGCCAGTGTCCTGCAGACTGCTCTTGGCAGTCACAGAGCTCCCTGAGGCCTTGGAGGAAAGGCCTGCAACACACCCTAGACAGGGCCGGGGCAGGACGCCTCTTCCAAGCCGGCCCAGGCCGGAGCACCCGTCCCCTGAGGCTGCATTCAGGACACAAGCCCCACTAGGGCCCAGGGTCCGGAGCTGGGGGCCTAGGGCAAGGGCAGCAGGGCCTCTGTCCAGGAGGGGTCTCTGCGGGTTGGGGAGTGGGCCCTGCTGAGTCACCAGGAGGCCTCTGTTGGGCCCGCTGAGCCCGACTCCCTCCCCGCCAGCCCTTGCCCTGCGCTGCCACGTGTGCACCAACTCCAGCAACTGCAAGCAGCCTCAGGTCTGCCCGGCTGGCTCTCGCTTCTGCAAGACCACGAACACAGGTGAGTAGCATCTGTCCAGGTGTCCCTGGGACTAGGGGGACCTCCCTGGCTGTTGTGGGTGCTGGCTGGGAGGTTGGCAGGGACTGGGGGTCAGAGGCGGCTGCGGGCCTGACCACACTCACCTGTGCCCAGTGGAGCCTCTGAGGGGGAATCTGGTGAAGAAGGACTGTGCGGAGTCGTGCACACCCAGCTACACCCTGCAAGGCCAGGTCAGCAGTGGCACCGGCTCCATCCAGTGCTGTCAGGAGGACCTGTGCAATGAGAAGCTGCACAACGCTGCACCCACCCACACCACCTTCGCCCACAGTGCCCTCAGCCTGGGGCTGGCCCTGGGCCTCCTGGCCCTCGTCTTAGCCCCCAGCCTGTGACCTCCCCCCGGGGAAGGCCCCTCATGCCTTTCCTTCCCTTTCTCTGGAGATTCCACACTCCTCTTCCCCAGCCGCAATGGGTGTGCCAGGAGCCCCAGGCTGAAGGCTTCCCCGAAAGTCTGGGACCAGGTCCGGGTGGGCATGGAGTGCTGATGACTTGGAGCAGGTCCCACAATCCCACAGAGGATGTAGCCCCCCTACAGAGGATGCAGCCCCCAGCCGCATGGAGGGTGGGGACAGAAACCCTGGCGATCCCCGGATTTCACACTCCTGTTCTGTTGCCGTGTATTTTTCTACTCAAATCTCTGCATGGAGATAAATGATTGAAACCAGTGTGGTTTGTCTGCGCTATTCTGGGACGGAGGAGGTCAGGGGCGGGCATCAGGCCACACAGGTCCCCTGAGCCTCCAGCACATGTCCCCTGGGCCAGTCGTGGAGCGATGCCTGAAATGGCACCATCCGTCCCCACCCTGGGAGGGCCGGCTGCTCAGATGCCTCCCCACTGCTCCAGAGGTGGAGGGCGCTCCTGGGGTGAGGCCTGAGTAGGAGCACAGGGCAGAGGGCTCGCAGGCCCCTCCCGCACACAGCACCTAGGGGAGAAGGGGCCCCTCACCCTTTCACCCTGGGTCGTGTCCCTGAGACCGAGGTTCAGAAGCCTCCAGAGAGGCCGGCTTGGGACACCCCAGGCCCGACCCGAGCTTCGGAGTCAAGTAGGCGCTGACTACCTACAGCCATCGCCCAGGGCCAGGTCAGCTGCCCAGGGAAAGTCTAGCCACAGCCCAGGAAAAGTCCCATGGACCCCGTCCATGGGAACCCAGCCGCCCCTTGGCCAGACCTCACTCACCAGGGTGAAGTTAGACTGGGCGGGGAGCATGACGCAGGGGATATGGGCCAGGTGAGGTTGCCCAGAGGCAGGAAGGGTTCCGTGCCCACTGCCTGGGTTCTGGCTGCATTTCAGGGATGAGGTTGGGACATGGAGTGAGAAGAGGCCCCCAGCAGATGCCCCAGCAAGGAGCCCTTCTTCTGGAGAGGGCCAGAGGTTTCCGCAGGCTGACCCCACATCCCCGGCAGGTGAAGCCTCGGGCCTCACCCAGGTCAGAGCAGAGCTCTGCCTTCCCCTAGGCCAGCTCCTTTGCAGGCCTGGCCTGGAAATTCCATGGTGGCCAAGCACCCTCTGGCCGCGGCCAAGAGACGGTGGTGTAGCATGGGTGGCAGCTGGTGAGGGGTCAGTGGTGCTCCCCGGCCCTGGGTGCAGACACTCGACTGTTTGTCTAACGCACCATGAGACCAAGAGGTGAATCATGATTTCGGGAGGCCTGCTCTTAACACGTGTCCATCCTGCCTCCCCTGGGATCCAGGGCCACTGTGCAACCCCATCCTGGAGGGCTGCCTGCCCAACCAAGGCACTGCAACCCAGGACTGGGTCTGGGTGAGCTTCACTGTCTCCACCTTGGGATCCCCTTTCTCCTCACCCAAGTCCCATCTCCCCAGGGTGGCCAAGGTGGGTTACTCCTTGCCCTGAGAGACCTTAGGTAAAGCACTCCACCTCCAGGAGCCTCCATTTTCCTCCACTGGGCACCCACCTGGTGCAGCCAGCACCCCATATGCTGCCTGTGGCTGTAAATGGTGGCCCTGGCCTCCTGCAAACCCTCAGCCCTCCTCCCAGCCACTGCAGGGCTGCAGGCATTTCCTGTTTCCCCTCCTGCGCTCCCGGGGCCCCAGACCCCACCTAGTTCTCCTGCCCTCTGCTAGAACTGGAGTGGTGATGGTGCTGGTCTCATGGTGTGTTGGACAAAGAGCTGAGTGCCTGCACCCAGGGCTGGGGAGCACCACTGACCCCTCACCAGCTGCCACTCACGCCACCATCTGCTGGCTGGGGCCAGAGGGGGCTCGGTCACCGGGGAATTTCCAGGCCAGGCCTGCAAGGGAGCTGGCCTGGGGGAAGGCAGAGCTCTGCTCTGACTGGGTGAGACCTGAGACTTCACCTGCCGGGGACGTGGGGTCAGTCTGCGGGAACCTCTGGCCCTCTCCAGAAGGAGAAGGGCTCCTTGCTGGGGCATCTGCTGGGGCCTCTTCTCACCCCACGTCACAGCCTCATCCCCGAAATACAGCCAGAACCCAGGCAGTGGGCACGGAACCCTCCCTGCCTCTGGGCGACCTCACCTGGCCAAATTCCCTGAGTCATGCTCCCCGCCCCCTCCAGTCTAACCTCACCCTGGTGAGGTCTGGCCAAGGGGGCTGCTGGGTTCCCATGGATGGGGGTCAGCCCAGGCAGTTGGACTTGCACTGGGCGGTGGCTGTGGGTAGTCAGCTCCCACATGGCTCCAAGGCTGGGGTTGGGCCTGGGGTGTCCCAAGCCAGCCTCTCTGGAGGCTCTTGAACCCCAGTCTCAGGGACATGACCCAGGTGAAGGGGTGAGGGGGACCCTTCTCCTCTGAGTGCTGGCGTCCGGGAGGTGCCTGCAAGCGCTCCCCGAGGTCTGCGTAGGAGCGCCCCCTGGTGGCCACCAGAGAGCCAGGTGCTGGGGCTCCTGCACAGGGAAAATCCGCCCTTGCCCAGGCCAGTGCCACTCATGGCCACATGTGTGCCCTTTTCCACACCACTCTGGGCAGGTGGCCTAAGTCCTGCCAAGCGCCCAAGACAGGGTGTGCGAAGGCACCTGGGCATGGGAGTCTGGCACAGAGCAGAGGAGTAAGAGTGCCCAGGGCACAGACCACCCATCCCCACTTCCGTGTGGGAAAACTAAGGCTGGGCAAGGGAAAGTGACTCCTGCCACTTCACGACAGGCTGGCTGCAGGAATCCTCATCCAGGGCCCAGGGAATGGGAGTGCTCTGTGCCCAGTGCAGCCTGGAGGCAGGAGGGAATGCCACCTCCCCCATCACTCCCACCCCTGAAAGTCAGGAAACCAGGGCTGCAGCCACCAAACTCCAGGATGGAAGGAGGAGGCAGTTCTGCTGGGGGGTCAGGGAAGACTTCGCAAAGCAGTGGCGGGTATAGGGACAATGAAGGCAGCATGGGTGAGGCTGTGTGCGGGCCCTGGGCAAAGGCCCAGAAGTGAAAACCAACCTGCGGGATCCAGAGAGGGCCAGGCTGCCCGTGTGGCTGCCTGTGTGGCTGCAGTGGGGCTGCCTGTGTGGCTGCCTGTGTGGCTGCAGTGGGGCTGCCTGTGTGGCTGCCTGTGTGGCTGCCTGTGTGGCTGCAGTGGGGCCTGGGAGCTGGCAGGACTCCAGACCAAGCCCAAGGACAGTCACAGCTCCTAGCCCATCACTGCCCTCTGCCCTGCTCCTCCAAGGGTCCCTAGCTCAGTCTCCCAGCCTCCAGGCTACTTCTCTGTGACCCTGCTGGACAACTTCTCAACGGTCCTGGACACAACTTGACCCCAGCCCCACCCAAGACCCTGTCAGACATCATCAGCCCCACATAGGGCCTACAACTCTGTAGGTGTGGACAGCACAGACGGCTAGATGGGGCCGGCAGCCCTGCCTCGTGTCCCTAGTGCCCCTGAAGGAGGAGCTCCCTCTGCCAGAGCCCAAGCTCAGAACCTGCAGGGAGATGTCTTAGGCACAGGATTGAGGGATGGGGCCCCAAGGCACAGATGTTGAGGTTCAGCCAGCACCCAGGAGTGGGGCACTGACCCTGTCATGGGGTGCATGGCTGACTCTCCTGGCCCATCACCAGGATGCAATTTTCTCTATGCCTTAAAAATGGAAATGCTAAAAGCAATCAAACCACAAAGTCCAGACAGAGGGCAGCTCTCAGGGAGACTACAAAAGCAACTGATGGGGTCCTCTGACAAGGGATCCTTCCTCCACCTGTTCTGAACATCTACTCTCCTCACCATCCAGTCGGGCCTGAGCTCCCACCAGAAAGGAAGGAGCATTATTCGGTCGGGTCAGGGGGGCCTAAGAGCCTCCCTTAATGCCCAGTTTGGGCAGCCAGATCCCACAGAGAGCTTGAGGGGCAGCCCCAGCCGCCCACCCCACTGGCTGGCCCCCATCTCAGGAGCAGCTAGCTTTGGTTTGCAAGAGTCCTCTCTCTGGTCCTGCTGTGGACAAGCCAGACTGGGAAGGGTTGCTGAGGTCTTCCTCCTGGAAGCACATTCTCAAACACTGGTCTCATTGATTTTTCTCTATTTTCTTTTTCTACCTCACTTTTTATTTATTTATTTATTTATTTATTTATTTATTTATTTATTTTTGCTTTTATTTTTGCTATTTTCTTTATTTTGCTTACCTTGGGTTTGATTTGCTCTTTTTGTTCTAGTTTCTGAGGGTGAACGTTTAGGTGGTTTTTTTGGAGAACTTCCTTCTCTTCTAAAAGAAGTTTTACTTCTTGTTTTCTTCTAAAAGAAGCATTAGTGCAGTACTTCCCTCCAGGGCCCACTTCAGCTGCATCCTTTGACTTTGATGAATTGTGTTTGCATTTTCATTCAGTTGGAAATATTTTCTGATTTCCTTTTTGGTTTCTCCTTTGACCTATACGTTGTCTAGAAATATGTTATTACTCAGTTTCTAAATATTTGATGATCTTCTAGATATACTTCTGTTATTGATTTCTAATTTAGCTCCATTGTAGTCCACGCAAATAATTTGTATGATTTTAATCCTTATAAATTTACTGAGATGTGTTCTATGGCCCAGAATACAGTCTGCCTTGGAGAACATTATTGGTAAATAAAGGTGTGTTTCCCTTCTGTGAGGTGGAGTGTCCTATAAACATCAAGTTGGCCATATTGACTGGTAATGTGGTCCACATCTTCTTCCTTACAGACTTTTTGTCTATTTTTATCATTTCTTGAAAGAGGAGTGTTGAAATCTCTGTTATTGTGGATTTTCTTTTTCTCCTTTCAGTTCTATCAGATGTTGTTGGTGTTTTGCTTTGTGTATTTTGAAGCTTAATTGTTAGATGCATACATATTCAGAATTGCTAAGTCCTCTTCATGAGCTGATCAATTTATCATTTGGTAATGTCCCTCTTTTTAAAATTTTTTCTTTCTTTCCGGTAGAGATAGTGTTTTGCTGTTTTGCCCAAGCTGGTCTCAAACTCCTGGCCTCAAGCAATCCTCCCACCTTAGCCTCCCAAAGTGCTGGGATTACAGGTGAGAGCCACTACACCTGGCCAGTAATGTTCCCTCTTTTTTTTTGATTATAGTCTTTGCTTTAAACCTACTTTGATATTGATGTAGTCATGCCTGCTTTCTTTTAATTGGTGATAGCATAGTATAACTTTCTCCATCTTTTTATTTGTATCTTATTTGTGTTTTTATATGTCTGGCGAGTTTCTTGCTGACAGCATATACGTGGCTGTTTCTCTTTTTATCCAATCTGACAACCTCTGTTTTTAACTGAGATGTTTTTGTTTGTTTTTGAGGCAGAGTCTTGCTCACTCTGTCACCCAGCTGGAGTGCCGTGGCACCATCTCAGCTTACTGCAACCTCCACCTCCCACGTTCACGCGATTCTCCTGCCTCAGCCTCCCAAGTAGGTGGGATTACAGGCACCCACCACCATGCCCAGCTAATTTTTGTATTTTTTAGTAGAGAGGGAGTTTCACCGTGTTGGCCAGGCTGGTCTGGAACTCCTGACTTCAAGTGATCCACCTGCCTCAGCCTTTCAAAGTGTTGGGATGACAGGTTAGGATTACAGGTGTGGGCCACTGTGCTCAGTCTAATTGAAGTGTTTAGATGACATAGTGTCATTATTGCTGTGGCTGGGTTTAAATATATATCATCTTGCTATTTGTTTCCTATTTGTCTCGTTTTTTCCTTTCTCCTTTTCTGCAGTCTCTGTAACATGTGTTTTTATAAATAATTCTGTATCATCACCTTTGTTGATTCATTAACTAGAGCGCTTCGACTTTTGCTTTTTTTTTGGTCTTTTTTTAGCGACACTTTAGTGTCTTAGTATGTAACTTTGACTTACTAGTCTGACTTCAAGAAATAGGAGGCCACTTCACATGCAGTAGAACAGATCTACAACAGCGAACTTCCATTGTCCCTCTCCTGGTCTACTTGTATTCCTTTTTTTTTTTTTTTTAATTTGACACAGGGTCTTGCTCTATCACCCAGGCTTCAGTGCAGTAGTGTGATCACAGCTCACTGCAACCTGTACCTCCTGGGTTCAAGTGATTCTCCCACCTCAGCCTCCTGGGTGCAACCACAGGTGTGCACCACCACGCCCAGCTAATTTTTTGTATGTTTTTAGAGACGAGATCTCTCTACGTTGCCCAGCCACGCCTGGTCTAGAACTCCTGGGCTCAAGCAATCCACTTGCCTCAGCTCCCAAAGTGCTGGGATTACAGGCGTGAGCCGCGGTGCCCAGGCTGTACTACTATTATCATACAATTTACTTCTACATTTGCTGCAAATTCCTTAATACATTGTTATTATTTTTGCTTTAGGAAATCAACTATCTTTTAATTCAAAATAAGAAAAAAAAATTACCTTCTACTTCCTATTTCTGGCGTCCTTTATTCCTTTGTGTAGATCAGTATTTCTGCCTGAAGAACTTCCTTTAACACAAAGGTCCCCAACCCCCGGGTCACAGACCGGTTAGGAACCATGAAACAAAGCAGGAGACGAGCGGCTGGCAGGCGGACAAGGGAAGTTTCATCCGTATTAATTCCTTGTGGTCTGAGGCTGAAGCCCGCGACACACTCCAGTTCTGACCTATGCGTTCCTTTCACGCCTCTTATCCCACCGGAGTGTGAGCTCCATGGGGTGGGAATATTCTGGAACGTCTGCCCTCTCCCCAGCTCCTGGCACAGGAGGGCGCACATCACCTGTCGGCAAACAGAACAACCAACTGGCCTAGTTTGTTGGGGACCGAAGGATTTCCTGGAACCAGAGCCCGCTTGTCCAAAAGGCACGGGGTATTCTGTACCTCAGGCCCACAAAAATGTTTTAAAGAAAAAAATGAGCTTTAGGGTCGAAGAAAAGGTTTTATTTTTCTTTCTTACATTGGAAAAAAATGAAAACTTTGGCCGGGCGCGGTGGCTCAAGCCTGTAATCCCAGCACTTTGGGAGGCCGAGATGGGCGGATCACGGGGTCAGGAGATCGAGACCATCCTGGCTAACACGGTGAAACCCCGTCTCTACTAAAAAATACAAAAAAAACTAGCCGGGCGTGGTGGCGGGCGCCTGTAGTCCCAGCTACTCCGGAGGCTGAGGCAGGAGAATGGCGTGAACCCGGGAGGCGGAGCTTGCCGTGAGCTGAGATCCGGCCACTGCACTCCAGCCTGGGCGACAGAGCGAGACTCCGTCTCAAAAAAAAAAAAAAAGAAAACTTTTGGACCCATGAAATTTTATTACATTTTGCCAAAAACAGAACCAATAATGTAAGTATTTAAAGTTATGTAAAGACAATTATTTAATGTTAACATTATGATGGTGAGAGGGACCACGGAGCAAGGGGCTGCCTTGCAGGCCTGCCTTCCAGCTTTGCTCGGGGGGACCAGAAACCGGGGCTGAGCGCGGGGGAGGCGGGCGGAGGCCATGGGCAGCGAAGCGGGCGCGCCAAAGGGCACCGAAGGGCGCCAGTTCCGGAACTGCTGGGACTGGGCTGGAGGAGCGCGGAGCTGGGGCGGCACGGCTGGTGCCAGCCCACGAACGACGAGGTGCGTGCGAGTGGGCGGAGGCGGCTGCGGAGAAGGCTGGGCTGCCGCCGGACCCGGTGAAGACAGCCTGCGGAGTGCCCGGCCGGAACACGTGGGTCTGAGGGTCGCTAGGGAGTCACTGCGTGGCTGCCTCTGCGTCGGCCAGATGCCTGGACTGGCCTCGGGGTCCCAGCGCTTGCCAGACGGGCCGACGGGCCGGGGGGCGGGGCGGGGCGGGGCCTGCGGTGAGCTCGGCTCGGCGGGTGCCCGGAAGGCGGGGCCGGGCCGGGGTGGGGCCTGTTGTGAGCTCGGCTCGGCGGGTGCCCAGGAGGCGGGGCCGGGGCGGGGCGGGGCGGGGCCTGCGGTGAGCTCGGCTCGGCGGGTGCCCGGAAGGCGGGGCCGGGCCGGGGTGGGGCCTGTTGTGAGCTCGGCTCGGCGGGTGCCCAGGAGGCGGGGCCGGGCCGGGCCGGGGCGGGGCGGGGCGGGGCCTGCGGTGAACTCGCGCTGGGCGGGCCGTTCCGGGGGCGGGACTGGGCTGGGCCTGCGGCCAGCATCCAGCGATGCGGCACGGGTGCTGCGGGACACACAGACACGCGTACAGTTAGACCGAGGCAGGCACCTACCGGCGAGCGGCCGCGGGTGACTCCCAGTCGCGGCGGTACCTCAAGGTGGTGAAGGTCACAGGTGAGGTCACCCTGAGAGTCCCGCTCGCGCCAAGAGCCCTCCCCTCCACCCGGGACCGCAGTGTTTGGGGCGGGGCTCTCCGAGAGGGGGCGGGAAGCTCGCAGCCGCAGGCCTGGCCTCACCCAGGCCTTTGGCATCCTAGGGTTGGCTTGGGCAAATGTGTCCGGAGAAACGGATTTGTTATTCTCAGGAAGGCGTAAGTTTAATTTAGCTCATTCCTGCTGGGGAGCTTCTGCAGTGGCCGAGGACTCAGAAAACCCTAACCAGGGCTCTGGAGGTTTTCCTGGAAGAGGGGACCCCAAATAGGGACACCCCAGAGCAGAGGGGAGGGGAACAGCGAGAAGAGACCCAGTCCTTGGGCCCAGTTCTGCCGTGGCCAGCCATCCGGCCCCCAGGGCCCTGCGTGGGATGAGGCTGCAGACCACCTCCTACAGGACCTCTGTACCAACCATCCCCTGGTAAAATCCTTGTTTAGGCCTGGTATTTAAGGCCCCTCTGCCCACCCCCACTCCTCTAGCACTGCCTCTCATCCTCCCCCCATCTCTCCTCCGTCTAGCGCTACAGGCTGTTTTGAGCTTTTGCAGGTGCTGGTCTCTGATTGAAATGTCCCGATCTCTTCTCCCTTCTTGTCCCCTCCCAAGTGTCTCCTCCTCCAGGAAACCTTCCCTGACACCCACTGAGTTGGGTGGCTCCTCTGCCCACTGTCATCCCTGCCCAGGCTCCCCATGGGTCCTTCAGGCCCAGCACTGACCACCTGTCTTTGCCACCTGCTGTGCAGGGCTGCAGCACTCCCAGTAGACCAGGAGCTCCAGGAGGCAGGGCCGGCCCCACGTCCTCTGTGCACCACCCTGAGTTGGATCCTCTGTGCGCCACCCCTGAGTTGGATCCAGGGCTAGCTGCTGTTCTCCTCCCCACTCCCACGCTGCCCTCCTGCCTGCAGCCATGACGCCCCTGCTCACCCTGTTCCTGGTGGTCCTCATGGGCTTACCTCTGGGTAAGATGGACAAAGGACAGAGGGATGGACAGACCCACGTTGAGGGAAGGTGGGCTGAAAGCAGGGAAGGAGACCAGAATTCCCCGCGACCACCCCTCCTTCTAGCCCCCCGCCCTGGGGAAGGTGATGGGCTGGGGGCCTGATGGGCTGGAGGAGGGGCCTCTCATGTTCTGTGACCCCCATTCCCTTCCCGCCCATCTGCCGGCCCCAGTCCAGGCCTTGGATTGCCATGTGTGTGCCTACAACGGAGACAACTGCTTCAACCCCATGCGCTGCCCGGCTATGGTTGCCTACTGCATGACTACGCGCACCTGTGAGTCTGGGGGCCCTGCGTGGCCCTGCCTGGGGAGGACGAGTGGGAGGTTCTGCCCTGCCCCTGAGCATGTGGAGGTCCTGAGGAAGGAGGCTCTCCTGTCCCAGGATGCTGTCTGGGAGCTCCAAGCTGAGGGGCCCTGCTCTGATTGCCTTGGATGCTGGGGTGGGGCTGACTGGGCCCCCTGCCCCTCTTAGCGGAGCTGGCTCACCGCCCTGCCCCTCTGCAGACTACACTCCCACCAGGATGAAGGTCAGTAAGTCCTGCGTGCCCAGCTGCTTCGAGACTGTGTACGATGGCTACTCCAAGCACGCGTCCACCACCTCCTGTTGCCAGTATGATCTCTGCAACGGCGCCGGCCTTGCCACCCCGGCCACCCTCGTCCTGTCCCCCATCCTCCTGGCCACCCTCTGGGGTCTGCTCTAAAGCCCCTGAGGCAGACCCACTCAAGAACAAAGCTCTCGAGACACACTGCTGCACCCTTGCACCCAGCTCACCCTGCCTCACTCTCCGCCCTCCCTGCGACCTCCTCAGCCATGCCCAAGGCTGGGACTGTGGGCAAGAAGACACCTGATCTCCCCCAACCACCACGTGACCTCACTTCGAGGCCTTGACCTTCCGATGCTGTGTGGGATCCCAAAAGGGCTGGGGGCACTGGCACAGTGCTGTTTATGGGGAGGGGCCCAGTCAGGAAGGGAGCGCTGATCAGATGGGAGCTGTGGCCAAGTCCACCTTCTGGGAAGCCCTAGGAGGGGCCCCTGCCTCAGCCTGCCCTGGGTGTGCTGGGGCCCGGGGAAATGAGGAACTCCCCCAGGTGGGGTGGTTGGGGGGACTCTTAGGAGGAAAGGCTCTTCCAGGCCTAGGAAGGCTGTCACGCTTCCTACTGAGGCCAGGAGCTGCCAGGGCTGGTGCGGGATCAGGGCTGTGGGAGGAAGGCCTTTGGCACCGGCGCCTGTGCTAGGACGGCTGCCAGGCCTGCATTGGAGCCACCCCCTGCAAGGGAGGGGCGGCCTTGCCTCAGCAGGCCCCAGTGCCCCCGAAGCCGTAGAAGCTTTTCCGGGTCCAGCAAAGGGTCTGTGTCCTCTCAGTCAAACCCCTTGACCTTTCCCACCCGCCTCATGGGGAGGGTGCTGGGCCTGAGGCTGGCAGGACCTAGGGCCTTGCTATATTTGGTGGGTCCTGGTTGCTGACCTGGCCAGCGCTATTCCGGGCAGGGAGAGAAAGGGGCAGGGCAGGTGGCCCGCTGAGGCCTGGTCCCCAACCACAGCGGGACCTGGCCGAGCAAGGCAAAGAACGCGGGATTGGGGGATGCGCCCACAGGCTGGAAGTTGGGAGCAGCCTGGGGCAGTGCCGGGGCGGGGGTGGGGAGGGCGGGGTGGGGAGGACGAGACCCAGCCCTTCCCCACCAGCGGGATGCACACAGTGAGTGGGTGCCTCCATCACCTTCCACCTGGGACTGCGCCCGCGGGGAGGGCAGGGTGGAAGCTCCAGCTGGGTAGGAGGACTCCCAGGGCCCCCACCCCAGGCCTGCGAAGCAGGGTGCAGCCCAACAGCCACCAATTCGTCCCCGATGCAGGTAGCCCTGGGAGCATCTGCCCCCGCTGCAAACGGAGCCGTTGGGGGCATGAGCCCTTTTGGTGCCAGCGGTCACGCTGCGCCTGAGGCCCCACCTGACCAGCGCTCCCAGCTCTGGTGTCCTTGGAGGATCCCTTCAAGCTGTCCCACATGGGCAGGATAGTGACACGTCCATGTGGGGGGACTGCCCCGGCCCCAAAGTGTGGCCCTGGTCAGGGGAGCTCCTGCTGGGAACTGCATCTCCAGAGCTTTGATGCAGGACCCCTGGGGGCTTGGGGAATGAGAGGCTCCACCCCAGGGGTCTCCTTGCAGTGAGTCTATGTGCAGGCCTGCGTTCTGCTCCTGGGGCTGGGGCTGATGGTCCAGCCTCAGTCTCCTGAGGACAGGAGGGGATCAGAATCTTGCTTAGGGCACACCCAGCTCCTGTTGGAGGAGGGAAGTGCCGGTCTCCTGCGAAGGGGCCTTGGGTGGGAATGGGCCCGGAGTGGGAGGAACGTGACTCCCCAGAGGGAAGATAGGCGTCATACTGGGCCAACAGCTGGAAAGGAGTTGCTGCAGCACAGAGTGGGCCTGCACTCCCCTTGTCCCTACCCCCAGTGGTTGTGGCTGTAGCACTGAGCCTGGAGAGTGGTCCTGGCCTAGGGTGGCTGGGAGGCTGCCAGGTGCCTCCCAGAGCTCCCAAGGGCCCGCACCTACAAGTGCCAGCCTCAGGGCAGTGCCCAGATGAGGCTCTCTCAACTGCAGCCAGCGAGGCCTTGGGATGCTCCCTGGGAGGGAGGCGACTTTGGGCTCCTAAGTCTGTGGGAGAGGCTGGGAGCAGTCACTGCGCGCCTTGCGCAAGCCCGTCGTCGGTCGGATGGCTTCCTCAGCTGGGCTGGGAGGGGCTCCAGGATCAGGTCCTTCCTGTCTTGCTTCTCAGTGGGGTGATGGGGAGGAGACCTGGCCACCCGTGGCTCAGGGGCAGCTCAGAACAAGGACCTGCTGGAGCTGGAAGTGCCGTGGTGTTGAGGGGTGGGGTGGGCAGCTTCTCACACCTGCCTCCTGCCTCCACCTGTCTACCTTTCCCCCACCCTGACTTGTCCCAGCCCAATGCTGACAGCACTGCCCCCAGCCCCACGCATGGTTCTGCCTGGCCGGCCTGCCCTTGGTACCTGGCACAGAACACACAGAAGGCACTCGGCTAGTGCTGGCCAGGCCCGCTCATGGGGAGTGCATGGCTGCGCAGCACCAGGGAACCGGGACAGCAGCGCCGGCAGAAATCACAGCGGTAACTTGTCCCGGTTGTATGCATCAAGGTGGCAATGGACATGGGTCCCCCCACTGCACTGTGGCCCTGAGCACCATATAGCAGCCCTGCAATGGGAGCCATTATCTTGTCCCTTTGACAGAGGAGGAAACTGAGGCACAGGGAGGTGAAGTAGCTGCCCCCAGTAGTGCCTCCTCGCTTACTCACCACCCCCTGCACCACAGTGCAGCCGCTTCTCCCACCAGCTGGGGTTCCTTGGACCCCCAAGCCTGGGAAGGGGGAGGTGAGTTTACAAAGTGGAGAACTTCAAAGGAAAAAAGTGGAACCAGAGGTTTGAGAAGCCCTGAGTGGTAGAGTAAGGCCTCCAGCGCTGCCTCTGGGTGCAGGGCAGAGTGGCAAAGTGGAGGGGGAGAGGCACGGGGCACCATGGGGGCCCAATTCCTACTTCGGGGATCTCTGACAGAGCCGAGGGTCCTCTTCTTGGGGGTAGATGCCCAGGGCTAGCCATTCCCACTGTGTGGATCTGAGTCCTGGACATGCCCGAGTGACTCAGGAGTGGCTGCTTGGGCGGGCTCTGGCACCCCAGGATGTTATACATTCTGGGAACTGGACAGGAGCGGCTGCTTGGGCGGGCTCTGGCACCCCAGGATGTTATACATTCTGGGAACTGGACAGGAGCGGCTGCTTGGGCGGGCTCTGGCACCCCAGGATGTTATACATTCTGGGAACTGGACAGGAGCGGCTGCTTGGGCGGGCTCGGGCACCCCAGGAGCATTCTGGGAATTGGAATCAGCCACTAAAGAAATTGTAGCTGCAGGCGGTGACCCTGGGGTGGCACCTGGGGACATGGCCAGGTCAGCATGGGGACACCTGGCTCCAGCAGGGGCTCTGGTCTGTCCTGGGGTCTTGGGGGCCAGGGCTGCGGCCCTGGGCAGGCTTCCTCCAGGCGGAGGTCCTGGGGAAGTGGGGGACCAGGCCGGCTGCCGCCTCCCCCACTGTGCAGCGTCTAATTTGTCATCTCCCATGAAGGCGATTTGGTTCATAATTCTGAAACTCTGAAAAAGGTCGAAAGAAGCAGAGAGGCGCTCGGTGGATATGCCGAGCTTTTCTGCCGGTGCTTTGTCCCACTACTGTGGGTGGCCTGTGCTCCTCTTCAAGCCTCAGTTCACGGGGAGGGCCTGAATCTGCCGGCTCCTCTCAGGATCTCCTCTCTGGGCCCTCCCCAGCCTTAAGGAGCCTCCCAGACAGAAGGGTGGACAGAGCCACCTGGGCAGCCCGAGAGACACGCGGGAGTCCTCCTGTGGACAGCCCTGCCAGCTTCCATCCAGCCCCAAGCTTCATTTGCATCTTGAGGAGTAAGGGGTGGTGAAATGGGAATGCTGGTCTGGCTCAGCTGGTCGTGGGCATAAGTGCCGGCTGGATGGATGGCATCTCTTCCTCCTGTCTTATGTCCTGGGGTCCAGGTGCTTCCCAGGGCCATGCCCCTGCTGCTATTGCTTGCCCTAACCCTCACCCTAACTAGGACATGGACTTCCACCCCCAGGCCGCTCTCTCCCTGGCCCACCATGTACCCAGCACCCAGGAGAGCTCCAGTGTTGTCTCACCAAGCCATGAATAAATCAACAGATTCACGTTGTCTGTGCTTCTCTCCAGCCCCACTGCCTTGGCCTGAGCTCAGGCCTCGCCTTTCCAGCCTGGCTGGGCTGGCACTCTGGTCTACATGCAGCCACGCTCCTGTCTACCCTGCCTGGTCCAGGCCCTGGGCTTTTCTTGCCTCCAGGCCTGACCTGTCCTTGGAGCCAGGCACAGGGAGGGAGACAGGCCGGGCTCCTGAGGCTTGCTGAGAATTGTCCCCAGTTCCGTGGGAGAGAGGCCAGCACCCCCAAGGGGCAGACAAGCCCCTGGGGAAGGCTGAGGGTGCAGAGTAAGGGAGGCGGGAACCCCCCAAGACCCCATCCCACCATCTCTGATTTGTCAGGCTACCTGGTTCCTGACCCCAGCTTCTCGACTGCCCCAGGAAGGAGGACCTGCATCTGCCAGCCCCTCTCTCAGGATCTCCCTCCTCCTGGGCCCACCTCCCAGCCATAAAGAGCCCCCTAGACAGAGGGGTGGACAGAAGCCATGTGGGCAGCCCAAGAGACACACAGGGGTCCCCGGGTTGGCAGGGCTAACTGGTTACGGACAGGTCCTTTGGGGCCCCAGCCCCTTGCCAGTCTTTGGAGGAATAGCCGGTGGCTCCCGCTCTCCAAGGTGTCCCTTCTGGGCTCTTACCTTATCCTTGGGGCCCCTTTTAGTACCAAGGGGCTTTCTGTCCCCCTACTCCTGTGCACAGATCCTGGAGCATCAGTCACAGCGTGACAATGGCTGTGGTTCCTTGTTCGGATGACAGACCACAGAGAGGCAGCTCACAGCTTTGCTCCCTCTGCACTTTCCCAGCCCTGGGGGGGTCAGGATGGGAAAGTTCTGACTTCTTTGGAGGAGGTCTTGTCATCGAACTCATTCTAGGGTGGGAGTACGGGTGAAGACCTCTGGCTTACACCCAGCCTTGAGCTTCATGTGCATTTTGAGGTGTAAGGGGTGGGCTGGGTGCTAGTGCCTGAGGCCCTCCCTCCTTCCCACCAGACCTTCCTTCCCAGCCACTGAGGGAGACCGGCCTGTGGCTGTTGCCTGCCTGGTGCCAGGCCTTCCTTCCCAGCTGCTGAGGGAGAGTGGCCTGTGGCCGTCGCCTGCCTGTTGCCAGGCCATTTTATGGGATCCTCAGTCCTGTCAACCAGGACTGTCCTGCTTTACAGACAAGAAGAGATGGCTCATGAGATTACACAAGCCCGCCTGGAGGCCTAACCAGCAAGCTTTGGGGCCAGATTGGCCCCTATCGCCTGGACCCCAGCCCGGCTCCTTGGCTGAGCCCAGCTGCCCGGTGACTCAGACCCACAGAGTCTGCTGCGCGGGCGAGGGCCAGGGCGGGGTGCCAGCAGGTATAAGGCAGCCGGCCAGGGCGCTGAAAGCCCGACCTCACCAGGAGAACATGCAGTTCCACACTGGGCTCCTGCTGGCCGCCGTCCTGAGCCTACAGCTGGGTGAGTCCAGGGGCTGGGGCTACTTCCTGCTCAGGGCCCCCATCGCTCTAGCCCAACCACTGTCCCTCCAGCCCTGGGCCGTGACTGCCCACCTCAGGAGAACCCATTCCTGTCCCCCCACCATCTGCCGGGTGCAGCTTTCCTCCGAAAGCCTCCTGCGATCCTGCAGGTCCATCCAGCTCAGCCCCAGCCTGCGCACTGACCCCCACACTGACCCCCCAACTTCTCAGGGCGCACAGCCCTTGGCTCAAACCCCCTCTTCCTCTCCCCAACCCCCAGACCTCCCCAGTCCATAGTGACACTCCTCACACACGCACCTTTGTGCGCGCGCATACACACACTTTGAATTTGCCCCCCTCCAGCCCTCTTGGGCCTGGCCTCCCAGCTAGCTTGTCTCCTGAGACCACCCTCCCCGGACTCCTTCCTCCCGAGCATCTTCTCTTGGCAGGGCATCTCCACTCCCATCCTGAGACCTGAACAAAACCAACTGGCCCCTTGATCTGCCGGCTACCCCCACCTCCAAGCCCAAGCAGCCCAACCCCCCCAGGGGGCAAGCCTCTGCGTCCCTGGCTATGGGTTGGATGACCTGGGTATCCCCTGCCTCGCAGGCCCTGAATGAGCAGGTGGTGGAGCATCGATGAGTCCCTGGTGCTGGCTCAGGTGTCGCTTACACCTCTCCAGCCTCCATCCCCAGGGGCACCCTCCTGGCCTATAAGCGGCTGAGCCGCTGACCCTGAGGACTGCCCCAGGGTCATGAGGGCAGACCAGCTCTGTGATGAAGATCTGAGACACACAGGGGCTTGGGAGGGTGGGCATGTGTAGGCGGCAGGCAGGAGCTAGTTCTCTCCATGGCACCCTTGGGCACCTATATCCTCACCTCTTCCTTCTGGTGCCCCAGACTCCTGCCCATCTTCCCTGCTACAACCCACCCCAGCCAGCTGTGACAGCCAAGGGGAGTTTCAAGCCACTTTGGTGGGAAGGGGCAGAGAGAGGCTTGGAGGCAGCTGTCACCACCTTTCTTTTTTGAAGGTGGGGTCTCAGCTTGCTCTCCGGGGATGGTAGAGGAGCCAAATCTGATGGTAGGGGCCTGTCCTGGCCAGAACTTCCCGTCTGTGTTACCTTCTCTGTGGTGCCTCGATGGAGGATTCCACCCACAGGACCTAGCGGTGACCAGAGGACTCTGGCCAGTGGCAGGGGCCTGGTGTGCACTGAGGTCTGAGGTCAGCTCAGTGCTGGTGCGTGCAGAGCCATGCTGTCAGGAACCCGGGCTTGCAGCTGGTGCTGACCGGGGCTGACTCCAGCCCTTCTCCACCTTTGGCAACAGTGAGTCAGGGGCAGCCCAGCAAACACAGGATAAGGCAGGCGTGGCTTCCAGTGTCCTGAGGTTGGCTGCCTGGGGCACAGCTCAAGAGGAAGCCAGGGCCTGTGCCTGGTGCCTGTGACAGAGCAGCCCTCACGTCCTCGTGGTCACACCATTGGCCCTGTCACCCTGCAGGCTCCTATGCAGAGAGAGCAGGCCTGGGGCCAGTAGGTGTTAGGGTCTCTGTTTACAAAGTCTTGGGTGTGTGAACCTCAAGTGAGGACAGGGAGGGAGGGAGTTTGAGGCTGAGAAATGGACGGAGGTGGTCAGGGAGGAGAGGACAGAGTCAGGGATGAAGAGGGGCAGAGAGCAGGCAGGGAAGCCCTTGGGGAGTGCCCAGGAGGGCTAGTGGGCCTTGGGAGTGGGGCAGTGCCCAAAGCAGAGAGCAGGACTGCTGGGCAGAGCCACAGCAGCACTGGCGGAAGAACACAGTGCCTCCGGAGCGCAGGCCATCCTCCCGGATAAAGCAAGGCAGAGCTCACTGCTCCCTGCTGCTGCTCCCTGCTGCTGCTCCCTGCTGCTGCTCCCTGCTGCTGCCACTGTAGTGGGATATTTTAAGGAATTAGAGAGACCGAGGGGTTGAGGAGGATATTTATTATTTAGGTGCAATGGCCCAGTTGGATTAATAGCCAAAGGACTGAGCCCTGAACAAAGAGTTAAGTTACCTTTTAAGCATTTCATGGGGCGGAGAGAGATCTCTGCAGGGTGAAGCATGTTACAGAAGCGAGAAACAAAGACAGTTATTCAATTAATTGAGATATGCATTACATAATTTCTTCCTTTTCAAGGAAAAACATGTTTTACAACTTGAGTTTATCTGTCTGTGACCTTGCAACTGCACAGCTAGAGAAACAGGGTCTTCCCAATGCCTGGGAAAGGGAGAGATAAGGCTCACTAGCCACAGAAAAATAGGCAGTTAAGTTTTAAAGGACTCCAGTTCTTTCTTTTCCTCAGGGGGAATTGGGTTTTCTTACATACAACTGAGTTTCTGTTTACACGTTCTTTTTTTTTTTTTTTTTTTTTTGAGATGGAATCTTTCTCTGTCGCCCAGGCTGGAGTGCAGTGGTGCGATCTCGGCTCACTGCAACCTCTGCCTTCCAGGTTCAAGCAATTCTCCTGCCTCAGTCTCCTGAGTAGCTGGGATTACAGGCACACGCCACAATGCCCAACTAATTTTTTTGTATTTTTAGTAGAGATGGGGTTTCACCATATTGGCCAGGCTGGTCTTGAACTTCTGACCTCAAGTGATCCACCCACCTTGGCCTCCCAAAGTGCTGGGATTACAGGCGTAAGCCACCATGCCTGGCCTACACATTCTTTAATTTCTTTTAATTCCTGTTCTACCACGTCCTGGTCGCCCTTGCCCTGGGCTACCTGTCGATGCAGGAACAGCCCCATCATCTCAGCCACCAGAATCCGGTCCCAGGGGTCTAAAGGGTACCACTCAGTACACAGAGGCAAAAGGGGGCATGGCCAGAAAGAGCATCTCAGGGCCCCTCCACCTTCCCCACAACCCCCACCCAGGGACCCCTAACAGCCAGGCTGCTGTACCCTCACTCCCCTGGGACATCACACCGCAAGCCAGGGCTGCCCAGCCCCACCCTTGCCCAAGGCTCCTTCCTGGGCAAGGATGCAACCAGCTGGCTCCAGCTGCAGGGCTGCCAGGCACCCCAAGATGAGGGACAGGGGCCCAGTTCCTGGGAGGACTGGATCACAGGGTTGGGAGACTGGCCACTGAGAAGGGTCATGGGCTGCTGGGTGGAGTTGAGTGGGCACCATCACTGCAGAAGGTGGCCCACACCTGCCTCCCGTCCATCTGTGTCCTGTCTGTCCCCATGCCGGCAGCTGCAGCCCAAGCCTTGTGGTGTCATCAGTGCACGGGCTTCGGAGGGTGCTCCCGTGGATCCAGATGCCTGAGGGACTCCACCCACTGCGTCACTACTGCCACCCGTGAGTGAGGGGGCAGCAGTGGGCTGGCCATGCCCTTCTTGCCCAGGTGGGAAGATGTGGGCTCAGAGGGGGACAGAGCCTGATCCAGGCACCCAGTAAATCAGAAGCATAGGGGAGAGTGTCCACCAGCGATGCCCAGGGAAGGGTATGAGCAAAGGGCCACGTCTGCCCCCGGGAGTGCCCGCATGCTTCATGTACCTGGGGTGTCTGACCCTCAGCTCAGTGGCAGATGGGGCAGCACAGTCTGGGCAAACCAGAGGCTCAGGGAGCTCCATGGTTTCTCTCCTGCCCACTCAGGGGTCCTCAGCAACATCGAGAACTTGCCTCTGGTCACCAAGATGTGCCACACGGGCTGCCCCGATATCCCCAGCCTGGGCCTGGGCCCCTACGTATCCGTTGCTTGCTGCCAGACCAGCCTCTGCAACCATGACTGACGACTGCCCTCCTCCAGGCCTCCGGACACTCAGCCCCCACAGCCCTCACAGCCTGGCGCCAGGGCTCACGGCCGCCCCTCCCTCAAGCCTGGCCGGCCCACATCTCCTGGCCTCTGCAGCCACCATCCAGCACCACTTGTCCTCGGGAAGTCCTGTGTGGAGTCTTGCCTAAATCTGCTGCTGTCCAAGTCTGGGGCCCGTCGTGCCTGCCACCCCTTCAGTTCCCAACCTCCCCCAAATAAAATATGATTGGATCATGTGGCACAAGCTATCCAGTGAGAGTGGAGCCCCGCCATCCTGGGCTTGGGGGTAGAGTGAAGTAGGTTTGGGAGTGCTTCGCTACCTCACCCCAGGCTAAACCCTACTACCCCACCCCCACCTGCCCTTATCACGGAAAGGCCCTCCCACCTCCAGCCAACTGTCAGGCCTGAAGGGCACAGGGGCCCAGGCCCCCCGGGCAGTTGCTGTTCCTGAAGCAACCAGAGTGGGAGTTGGGGCTGGGGCACACGAGGAGACCCCCACCCCAGAGCGGGAGTTGGGAAGCCTCAGAGAAAGGACATCCCGGCTGAGACATGGAGGCTGTGCGGGGTGGAGGAAGGGGGGAGGGGCCCTTGGCAAAGACAGCTGCCACAGGCCTTCTGGAATAGGGAGAGGGGTGAGGCAGGCTGTGGCTTCCTCACCCTCGCCCTCACACACACCCCTGGTCCAGTGGCCCGGCCTGCCCCTCCCTAGGAAACCCCCAGTTCTGGTAGGGAACACTACCTCCAGCTCCTCTGGGCCACTGGGTGCCCAGCATGCAGGTCAGGGCGCTGGGGGGAGATGCTGGGAGTGGGATGAATCAGACTGAGGTGATGAGCAGCTGTGGCCGCCCTTCTCGGGGTGGACGTGGGAAACGAGGTGAACGATGTTTGTGGAAGTCGATCACTCGCTAGCCAAACATTGCGTCATGGCTGAGCTTCGGGCTGCAAGGTTGAATGGGACCCCCACATAAGCCTGGCACTCCCCTCGGAGAGGCTGAGGCGAGTCAACATCTGCAGGTCCCCCCCCCCCCCAACTGAGTTAGCACCTGCCAAGAAACACACCGCCAGGCCCTTTCCTCGGCCTCTCTTGTTCTCACCTTGGCAAAGTTCTTGTGAAGAATCAGCACAGGAGAAAGCTGATGGAATTGTCAAGCTGCTCCACAAGGAGGAGGTGTCCCAGGCAGGGCCTCCGGACATTCAGGTGCCAGGACAACTTTCAGAGCCCCAGGCACAGAAGGAGATGCAAACAGGGTGCGCTGGAGATACCCAGATAAGCTCAAGAACTGAGGTAACAATGGAGTGTTTCTCAGATCTGTGGGGGAGGGACAGGGTGCCCCTCAGCCACCGTGGAGCACTGCAGTGTGGAGCACTGCTGCGAGAACAGGATAAGGCTGGATCCTCACCTCTCGTTATAGCAAAGGCATTCCAACTGAATCAGAGGTTTCAATGTAAAAAGAAGAGGTTTTTAAATGCTAGACAATTCAGAATAGAAAAGCAAGACATATTCCTGAAGGGACTGGACACAGAGTTGCTGTAAACACAGCAATTCCACTCCTGGGCCAAATTCCACCCCCAGACATGGCCCAAGAGGAGTAAACAGGCGTCCACACAAAAGCCTGTGCACAAACATTCGCAGCAGCGTTATTCACAGCAGGCAAAAGGCAGGAAAAACCCAAATGCCCATCAACTGATGGACGAATCAACAGAGATGACAGACCCACACCACGGGATGTCATTCAGCCACATAAAGGAATGAAGCTCTGACCCACATCAAAACACGGGGAGCCTTGAAAATACGGGGGAGCCTTGAAAACAAACACGACGCTGAGTGAGACAGCAGCCGCGCACAACAGGCCAAGCAGTGTACGATTCTATTTCTCAGAAGTAGCCGGAATAGGGAGCTCTATAGAGAGGGAAAGGAGATGAGTGGTTGCCAAAGGGTGGCAGGGATTATTAAGAAATAGGGAAAGGCCGGGCACAGTGGCTCACGCCTGTTATCCCAACACTTTGGGAGGCCAAGGAGGGTGGATCACCTGAGGTCAGGAGTTCGAGACCAGCCTGGGCAATATGGTGAAACCCCGTTTCTACTAAAAATACAAAAATTAGCCAGGTGTGATGGCACATCCCTGTAATCCCAGCTACTTGGGAGGCTGAGGCACAAGAATCAATTGAACCAGGGAGGCGGAGGTTGCAGTGAGCTAAGATCGTGCCACTGCACTCCAGCCTGGGCAACAGAGCGAGACTCCATCTTAAAAAACAAACAAACAAGCAAAAAGAAATAGGGAAGAGCCAGAGTACTTTTCCTGCTCTCACACAATACAGTACTTCACCCCCTCACCAAAGTGTGTGTGTATTTCTCTCCACCAGCAACCAAGCCACACTGCAGTGGATACCGTCTGGGTGTCCTCAATTCAATTCCGACGCCATTCCCATGGAGGTCACGTCAGATCCCGCAGGTGGAGAGCTCAGTCCCACGTGATGAGCCCCGCTTCCGATGCCAGTCACAAGCCCCAGGTGTGGCCTGTGCTTCTGACCGACCTGCCATGAATCAGGGTTCCCACGACCCCCTCCTCGGGTTTGATGACTTGCTGGAGCAGCTCACAGGACTCAGGGATGCACTGTCCAGCGTTTACCCATTTATGACACAGGCTGTGACGAAGGTGCGGATGTACAGCAGGTGGAAGAGACGCACGGGGCAGGCACGGGGAGGGGCGTGGAGCTCTCAGGCCCTTCCAGCGGCACCCTCAGTCACCTGCGCATGCTCCGTTATCAGAAGCTCCCTGAACCCTGTCCTTTTGGGAAATTACGGAGGCTTCATTACGTAGGCATGATGGATTAAACTACTGGCCACTGATGAACCCAACCTGCTGCCCCCTCCTCTCCCCTGAAGGCTGGGGGTGGGGCTGAAGTCCCAGCTCTCTAATCCTGTGGGTCCCCATCCTGAAGCTCCCTGGGGACCCCCAGTCACCAGTCCTCTCATTAGCGTACAAAAGATGCCCTTGCCACTCCAGGGATTCCAAGGGTTTTAAGAGCTGTATGTCAGGAAACCAAAATATCCATCTCACAATCTCACAAAATAAGCACCTCATGTTCTCACAGGAATGAAGCAACGAGAGTGCTAAAGCGTTCAGGGTTTATTTTCAAGATGATGAAAATGTGCTAAAACTGTGAATACACTGAAAACCACTGAATTACACACTTTAAATGGGTGGATTGTGTGGTATGTGAAGTATACTCAATAAAGCTGCGAAAAAAATTTTTTAAAGAAAAGACACAAAACCAGAATTGGGATTCATAAATACTATCTAAAAATCTAAAATAAAATAAAATAAAACAAAATAAACAAACTGAAAGACAAAACAAACAAGGAAATATTTGCCACACATGTAACACGTAATGATTCCCTCCACACACAATGTCCACGAAAAGAGTCAAACTGTAAAATACGTGAAGACATTTATTCTGAGCCAAATATGAAGGGCCGTAGCCCATGACACAACCCTCAGGAGACCTGAGAACATGTGCTCAAGGTGGCCGGGGCACAGTCTAGTTTTAGGGAGACTGAAGATAACAATAAAATCCATGGAAGAGGTACATTGGCTGCATCCGGACAGGCAGGACAACTCTGGGGGATGAGGCTGGGGCGGGGTGTGGGGGGTGCAGGAGGCGTGATTCCAGGATTTAGGCAGATTTAAAATTTTTCTGATTGGCAATTGGTTGAAAGAGTTAAGATTATCTAAAGACCTGGAATCAATAGAAAGGAATGTGTGGATTATAAGAGGTGTGGAGACCAGGGTTTTATCATCAGATGAAACCTCCAGGTAGCAGGCTTCCGAGCCAATAGACGGTAAATGTTTCTCATCAGACTGAAGGTCTGTGTGGATGTTAACGCTGGTCAGCTTTCCCTGAATTCCAAGAGGGAGGAGGGATGATGAGGCTGTCCAACCCTTTCCCATCATGGTCCGAACCAGTTTTTCAGGTTCACTTCGGAATACCCTAGCCGAGAAGAGGGTCCATTCAGATGGTTGGGGGCGGGGGCTTAGAATTTTATTTTTGGTTTACGGTAAATAATCCTTCCAGATCCCCAAAGAGCAACAGATATGAACAGCCTGTTCAGAGAAAAAGCCATTCAAGTGGCCAAGCCAAGGAGAAGAAATTCAACCGTACTTGGAATCAGAGAGGTGCCAAGCAGTACTGTAAACCCCCGAGCAGGAGAGCAACCCGGCCACGTGGTGAGAAAGGACATGGGCCAACCTCTGTGCTGTCACAGACGCAGCCCTTGCAGGACAAATCAGCCCTGTCCAGGAAACTCCAAAATGCCACTAGCATTTTGTTGACTGCTGGCTCCCTAAAATGTCACCAAAAACCCAAGGACAGGTCACCCCAGCTCCCTCCAGCACTCCTGGGATTTGAGTCTGATTTGAGGTAGGTCTTCCAAGGTGGGGGTTCAGTTAGGGTTGGGCCAGGACTCGGAAAAAGTAGTTTAGAATTTTGAGGCCATGGGTTCTGAGTCTGGAGGTGTCCCCTAACGGTTTCTATTGAAGAGTCAATAGACCTTTTGGGAAGATCCTCAAGAAATGATAGCTATTTGCTGCTTTATCTTCCTAGAAGCGTGAAGCTCAGGAATGAAGACGCAGGGTGGAAAGTCGTGGTCTAGGCCAGGCGTGGTGTCTCACTCCTGTAATCCCAGCACTTTGGGAGGCCAAGGTGGGCAGATCACTTGAGGTCAGGAGTTCAAGACCAGCCTGACCAACATGGTGAAACTCCATCTCTACTAAAAACATGAAAATTATATAGCATGCGCCTATGATCCCAGCTGCTCAGGAGGCTGAGGCAGGAGAATCACTTGAACCCAGGAGGGGGAGGTTGCAATGAGCCGAGATAGCACCATTGTACTCCAGCCTGAGTGACAGAAGGAGACTCTGTCAAAAAAAAGGGAAGGGGAGGGGAGGAGAAGGGAGGGGGTCGTGGTCCCATGAACAGTGAGCCCTGTGGGTGGAGTTGGCTCCGGTTCTCAGTGTGAACAAGCCCCACTGCTCCCCGCTGCTCCTAACAGGGTAGGGGGCAAAGAACGTGCACAGACAGATGTTCCCTGCAGTTTTCCCATCATGAAGCTGCAGGTGAGCTAACCTGCATGCGTGCAGAGGGTGGCACTGGAGGGCACATCCCTTCTGGAAGGACACAGGATACCTCTTTCCAACGTACAACCCTTGGTGCTATTTGTGCCTCCACTTCCTTTCCAACATAGTAACATTGGTTTAGGAGCCATTGGTCTGCCCTGCTGGAGCCCCTCAGGGGGGATGCCCGGGAGAGCCAGAGCCCAGGTGGGGCAGCCCTTGAGACTCCCGGGAGGAGACCACCCTGAGGGCAGGCTGCACATGAAGGCTCACTGGGCCCTGGAGCTGCAGTGGCAGAGAGAGCTCTTCTGGGTTCTGGGTGAGGGTGGGTGTTGCCAACATAAATTGGGAGGGACCGTGCAGGGGACAAGGCCACAGAGGGGTACAGTGCCAGCTCCTACAGGGCTCTGCATATCAGACTCAGGATTGTGTCTCCTCCCCACTCAGCACCTCTAAACCTGACTCCTTCCAGCCAGCCCCCAGGCCTCGCTGGAGGCTGCCAGCCCTCCCTGAGCCTTGCTGGCATCTGGCCTGGAAGGGTGCCCCAGACCTGAACTTTTGACACTTCCTTTTCCTGGTCCACCCAGGGAGCTGCTCAAATAGAAGAATTCCTCTTTTGGAGGCAAAAAAAGAAATGAGGCTGTCCCATACGAGTGTGATCAGAAACTGCCCTGCCCCAGGCTTGGCCACAGCCTCCCACATGGGGCCTGGGGACTCCTGCCCCGAAGCAGAGGACGGGGCAGGGGTGAGAGGATGGAGGAGAAGCCACCAGGAGCAGAGCAGGTGGGGCTGTGTACAGGCAGGGCGTCCCTGGGTGCAGGGGAGAGGCCCCCAGTGCTGCCCCTGTGGCACCTCACTGTGGCTTGGGGCCAGCGGGGAGCCTAGCCTGTGTTGGTAGAAGGCCCTGGCTTCCACCCACAACCATGCCAGGGCACCGCCTGGCGCTGCAGGGGCTGGAAAACCACGGCTCCCTTTCCCAGGGGCCCTGGAGCCTAGGGGCGACCTCTATTTCCTGAATGTGGAAGGCAGGAATCCAGGCAAGGCACCTACTTCTCTGCTGGCCACACGGGGTCCTGGCTCATGAGGCTTCCTGGCCACAGGCCACCTGGCAAAGGTATACACATGCACAGGCCCCGCCCACTGCCTCCCTGATGAGCAGTGGCTCCGCCCACTGCCTCCCTGATGAGCAGTGGGCATGAGGTCTCATTCCAGGAGTCTTTCTTCAAGACCCACTGAGAGCCATCAGAAGGCATTACTTGCAAGTGACCCTTGAGGGTCAGATTCTGGAGCTGGTCATCCAACCTCTGAGGGTCCCATCAGCCGAGAAGATGGGCAACAACAAATCAGCTTCCAAATCCCTCCCCTGGGATGAGGTGGCCATGGAAGGTGAGGCTTTGAGGACAGCTGCACTTCATCATAAAGGTGAGAAGGGGGAAGGCAAAAGCAGAGGCCAGAAGCCACCTCCAATGAACCTCAGCACTTGCAGAGAGAATGACAAAGTTGGGGGTTTTACTGTTTGGTGCAAGATGCAGCCAGGGACGGAACATGTCTGCTAGTGGCAGAAAAGGAAGACAGAGACTGAAGCCGGAGGAGGATGCAGTGTGCGTGGCTGACTGGCAGGCAGAGGGGTCACCTAAGGAGGACTGGAGGCCCTAGGGCAGAGAGTAGCCTCCGCAGATGCCAGCAAGGAAACAGGGACATCAGCCCTGTGACCTCAAGGACGTGGATTCTGCCAGTGCCTGAGTGAGCCTGGACGAAGATTCCTTCTGGAACCTCCAGGTTGGAATCCAGCCCCACCACACCTTGACTGTGGCCTGTGGGACCCTGAGCAGAGAGCCTAGCTGAACCCACATGGCAAGAAAGACCGTAGCTAAAAATGAGTGTTGTTTTAAGCCACTAAGTGTAGGGTGATTTGGTACCCAGCAATAGACGCTAGTGCAGCTTGAGGCTCTGACGAAACTGGTGACAACGTTGAATGGGCCCACACGGCCGGGAGCTGAGGGCGGCCTCCACAAACAGACAGTGAAGAACAGAATTTGGCCAACTCCACACCAGTTTAGAAGCAGGTCCTCCCCAAGCTGAGCCTTGAGATGATTATGGCTCAGCCAAAGCCTGCACTGAAGCCTGGGAGTGACCCAGCAGCAACATGAAGCCATGCCCAGACTCCGAAACAGAAACAGTGATGCAGTAAGTGTGGGCAGCCACAGGACACTGACTGACCGCAGGGCCTGAGCAGACAGAGAACACTGGGTAATGATGGGACACCAGATGACCATGGACAGACCCTGGGTAGCACGGGACATGGCAGACCATGGAACCTGAGCTCCCATCCCACCCTGGGTACCATCCGACCCACTGACCTGTCAGCAGAAACTGCCAGGGACCAGAGTGTGTCCTCTCTTCACTGCTGCCCTCCCCCACCAGAGTGCCTCTAGGAGACAGACTTGAATCTTCACCCCGGCCCATGGAGAGGGATCTGGGGAAGGTCCTGAAGAAAGGCCTCACAGCAGGGATCCAGTGTGCCCAGAAAAGAGGCAGTGGTGTGGGAGCAGGTGCAAGGGCCCCATCTGATCCCTGGATCACAGTTCAGGGGTAATTTCTTGAAGTCAGCAGCTCCAGTGGCAGCCTGACAATTCCTCAGTTTAGTGGCAGCATTACTGTAGGTGGAAGTCATCCCTGGAGGCTGTCTCTCGTCACACACTGAGCCCTGATCCTAGTTACACAATGATCCTAATCCAAGTCACAAGCTGAACTCTGACATTTGTTACATGCTGAGCCCTGCTCCCAATCACACACTAAGCCTTGATCCTGGTCACAAGCTGAGCCCTGACATTTGTTACATGCTGAGCCCTGCTCCTAATCACACACTGAGCCCTGATCCTAGTCACAAGCTGAGCTCTGACATTTGTTACATGCTGAGCCCTGCTCCTGATCACACACTGAGTCTTGATCCTCACAAGCTGAGCCCTGACATTTGTTACATGCTAAGCCCTGCTCCTGATCACACACTGAGCCTTGATCTTAGTCACAAGCTGAGCCCTGACATTTGTTACATGCTGAGCCCTGCTCCTGATCCTGACTACAAGCTCAGCCCTGGCATTTGTTATGTGCTGAGCCCTGTTCCTGATCACACATTGAGCCCTGATCCTGAATAAAAGCTGAGCTCTGACATTTGTTACATGCTGAGCCCTGCTCCTGATCACACACTGAGCCCTGATCCTCACAAGTTGAGCCCTGACATTTGTTACATGCCAAGCCCTGCTCCTGACCACACACTGAGCCCTGATCCTAGCCACAAGCTGAGCTCTGACATTTGTTACATGCTGAGCCCTGCTCCTGATCACATATTGAGCCCTGATCTTAGTCACAAGGTGAGCCTTCCTCCTGATCACACATTGACTCTGATCCTGGTCATGTGCTGAGCTCTGACATTTGTAATATGCTGAGCCCTGATCTTAATAATACACAGATCCTGGATTCTGGTCACACACTGAGCCCTGACCCAGAAGTTCCTAGTGGAACTGAGGAGGGAAGGGTGTGGTCTTCTTGAAACACAGTCCTCCCAAACAAAGCCAGCCCAGACCCTGGCTAGGCCACATTTTTCCACACCCCAATCAGGCAGCTGCAACTTTGCAGAAAGGCTTAGCCTGGATCTCTCCATTGGGGGTCAGGCAGAAATTCTAGGAGGAGCTGGATGCCTGGGGGCCAGGCGTGTGTTCTAGGTAGAAGGCACAGGTGGGGTCCCTGGGTCTGAGGACAGGAAGGAGCTGGGCCATGCCATGTCAGAGGAATTGGGTCAGGCCTCAAGAGGAACCCAGGGTGTGTAGGGTGGGGTGTCTAATCCAGTTAGCTGCACCCAGCATCAACGGCCAATTGCAGCGTGGCTGAGTGGCACCATGCAAAACCAGACAGGCTTGCTGCTGTTCGGCCTTCACCCAGCCCTGGCTAGGCGGCCTTGCCTAAGTCAATTACTTCTCAGAGCCACAGTTCCCTTATGCAAAATAAATGCATTAGCACTGTGCACTTCTGGAGCTGCAGTGAGGAAAAGTGAGATCCACTAGGCTAAGTCTCTGACACAAGTGGGACGCTGGGGAATCCTGGGTGCCTCACTCACCACCCCTGCACGCTCCGCCCCCACCTAGTGCTCAGGGAGACACAGGCTCTCTCAGTCGCTGGGGCGAAGACCAGATCCCAAACAGAGCTGATCCAGCAGGAAAACCCAGGGACCCCTAAAGGGCCATGACAAGGAGGGGGTGTGGGCAGGAGAGTGCAGTCTACCAAAGACAGAATTTCAACCAATGGGGCAGGAGAGGGAAAGGCATTCCTGGCAGTGGGAACAGCAGGAGCAAAGACCAGGAGGGGGTGGGATTTAGGCACTCGGGCTGAAGAGCTCCAGTGTGAGTCTGGGCATAGCTGACATCATGGCCTTGATGGCCAGGGCCCAGGAAGATGCAGGCTGCTTGTCATGCATCCGTCCCCCCACCCCCACACCCTACACACTGGCAGCAGCAGGACTGGGAGCAGGAGGTGGCAGGATCACAGACCAGACACAATCTGGGAAGGCTGGTGCAGGCACTCTGGGGGGATGTCCGTAGGGGGAGAGGGAGCTGAGCTGGAGATGGCCTGAGTCATCCCAACCCAAAGTCACTGTCCTCTGTCTGAGCCCGGGGCAAGGAACTTTCCCTCAGTTTCCTTACCTGCAAGCAGGAGGTAAGCCCTGCCTGAGGGCAGCCTTATCGGAAGGTTAGGGATGAAGGTGCCCAGCTGGCAGGTGGCTGGGGGCATGGGATTAGCGCCCCAAGGGACCCCAGCTCCTCCCCACCCCACTCTCCATCCAGGACCTTCTCTGCTGACCCAGTAGTTTTTGGCGTTTGTCTCCTTAAGCCTCTGAGCAAACCGTGTAGCTGACTGTCCGGGTGGCAGTTCAGTCCCAGGCCCCCAACACCCAGCCTGACCACCCAAAGGAGCTGGGAGGTGGGACCAAGGTCCTCCTGGGAAGATTCCAGCCCAGAATCTGGGAAGATCCAGCACACGGATCTGTCCTGGAACACAGATGACCTGAGGCAGGAAGGATCCCTGAGGAGCCGGCAGCAGAGAGTGGCCCACCACCCTTCCCTGTCCCCTTCCAGGCCGTCTGGGGGGTGTCCCTGGGCTGCCTGGGGTGAGTCAGTGGGGGCTGTCCTGGATGGAGGGGAGTGGGGAGAAGAGTCGAGGCATAGAGTGTGTAGGAGTCAAGGAGGGTCCCCACAAAGGGAAAGGGGTCAGCCCCAGGCCACGGTGGCGGAGGCAGGGAGGTGGAGGGGTCAGGAAGGGGCAGGGAGGGGACCCGCCTGTTACTGGAGGAATGAGGAAGAGACAGGGAGGGTCCCAGGCGGGTGGGGTGGGCCTAGAGGGCCAGGCTGGGAGTGGGAGGAGCAGCCTGGAAGGATGGGGAGCCCCTGGAGGCGGGCCTGGGGCGGGGTCTTCACACCTCCACCCTCGGGAAACTTGATCCCACTAATCCGCTCAGCCAACCGGTCTGTCGGCCACCTCACTTGGTGTCCGCTGTACCCCGCAGGGCAAGAGCACTCCCGCTAGGGTGAGAGCACAGAGGAGTGGGCCAGACCATGAGGGGGACACGGCTGGTGCTCCTGGCGCTGGTGCTGGCTGCCTGCGGAGAGCTCGGTGAGGCGTGGGACCCACAGGGGAGCTGCGGCAGAGGGAGATGCCACCCACTGACATTCGCACACTGTTCCTGGGGAGGGCACCCCAGGAAGCGGCCTCAGAGGCAGGAGAAGCCAGAGGTGCAGGGCCAGTGTGTGGACCACCCCTGGCCATAAGGAGAGGAGGGTGGAGATGCAGAGAGGGGTGGGCAGTAAGGGGGGCGGGAGCCTAATGAGGGTGAGCAGAGGGTGGCCTTCGAGGTGGGCGGGGGGCAGCCAGCCACATCCCTGGACACCAGCCTGGGTGTCGCACTTTATGGGGGGCTATGGGCACCCGAAGGGCCTTAAGCAGGGGAAGGAAGGGGACCCCAGGGAGGCTGTGAGGCTGGGGTGGCAGTAGGGATGGAGACGAGTGGGGAAACCAGACACACGGGGTGGGGTGACTCCCTCACACGGGGCCTGAAACAACCATCGGGGCAATGTCTGGACTCAACCAGAAGCAGCTGGGCCCAGAGACCCCTGGCGGATGGCTCTGCCCATTTCCCAGAAACAGGTGCACCAGAGCGGGCAGAGGCCCCGCTGGGTCCCCAAAATGGGGACGGAGGAGTCAGGCCTAGCTGTGCAGCTGGCTGCCCCAGCCAGCATGGGGGCCAGTCAGACCCACCTGGGGTGCTGCCGTTGGGGCTGGGGTCACTGGAGTAGGAGGGAATTGAAGCCTCTCCGACCCCTGCCGGCCTGTAAGTCCCTGTGGGAGAAGAGTGGGCACCCAGACACAGCCCGGCCGTAGCCTGGTCCACCCTGCATTCCATGGGCCTCCTGGCCTGATCCTTTAACCCCCACAGCAGCACTTCCCTGATGGGGAAACTGAGGGGGTAATCTGCTCCCAGCCACGCCCCCACCCGAGGCTTCCTGCCTGAGGTGCCTCTTGCTATGGAGATGCCAGGGCTTCAGTCCCGGAGTCTCCCAAATGTTTCCAAAAGGACTTGGCTTGGCCCCGCCCAGGCCTTGCCGGCTGGATCCCCACCCCCAGCAGCTGACTCTGTTGGATGCAGGGTCCCAAGGCGGAGCCCGGCCTGTCCCCAACCCCAGGCTCCTGGTATTGTTCCTGAGTTTTGGCTGGTGGGCATCTTGGCCCTGGCCAGTGTCACTGTCCCATTCAGACCTGGGCTTCCAGGACAGACTGTCTCTGGGCTTGGGAGGGGTGAAGCCTGCCTGACAGCCCTTGTCTCTTCTCCCCAGCACCGGCCCTGCACTGCTACGTCTGTCTGGAGCCCACGGGAGTGTCCGACTGCAACACCATCGCCACCTGTACCATGAATGAAAACATGTGCAAGACAACACTCTACCCCCGGGAGATAGGTCAGTGGGCACGGAAGGTGGGCAGAGCTGGGTTCCTGGTCAGAGCCACCTCCAGCCCAGTCACCACCAGCCAGCTTGGCCCCAGTGCACAGCCACCACCTCACCCATCTCCAAAAATGGCTTTCTGCCTGAGCTAGGCCTCCCTCTGCCCTCCCCTTTCTTCCTCTCTCCCTCCTGTCCTTCAGTGGGAACACATCTGCAACCTCGTTTTGGGGGGACTGGGGAAGGTGGGCACACTTACAGGCTTTGGTTTCACAGTCACCTCAGGGTGGGAAGTGCCCCATCAGGTCAGGTGCAGAATGCCAGAATGCCAGGCGGCACACGGTAGACACCTGGACAACACCAGTGGGAGGAAAGAGGAAGAGGAGGGCACTGGGCCAGGAGGGACGGAAACCCGGGTGGGTGACCCCAGAGTGAGGCCTGTATGAGGTGGTGCCAGCAGGGACCAGGGCTTGGAGGCAGTAACCAGTCCTGATGGCTGACTCTTCCCGCACCCCACAGTGTACCCCTTCCAGGGGGACTCCACGGTGACCAAGTCCTGCGCCAGCAAGTGTGAGCCCTCGGATGTGGATGGCATCGGCCAGACCCGGCCCGTGTCCTGCTGCAACACTGAGCTGTGCAATGTAGATGGGGCACCTGCTCTGAACAGCCCTCACTGCCTGGCCGGGGCCCTCACGCTTCTCCCACTCCTGAACCTCTGACTCTAGAGTCCCCGCCAACCCCCGTGGCCCTGCGCCAGCCGGCCCTGTGCGGCCCAGCCCCACATGCCTTGAAGAAGTGCCCCCTGCACCAGGACTTCTGAGTCTCCTTTCTGGGCACAGACCTGCGTTCCAGGGCAGAGAAAGGGGCCCCGAGCTACATCTCTAACCCCGTCTGTGTCCCCGTTTCTGTTTGTCTGTCTCTCTTCCTGCCTTCCTGTGATGTTAGGCTCTATCCCATCGCGAGAACAGCCACTGGGCCTGGGACCCCCACACAAACAATGCAGATCTCTGCTCTCAGGGGATGTGGGGGCCTGACCAGGGTGGGGCAGGAGCTGAGACCCATGGGCAAGGGAGCACCACATCTACCAGGGTAAAGTCAGGGCCGGCTCCTTGGAGGAGGGGGCATTAGGGCCAGGCCTTGAATGACGGAGAGATCTGGCAGGCCTTGAGGAGGGCAAGGCATTGTCAGGTGGCAGGAAGGTCAAGGCAGTGACCAGGATCTGGGGTTGTCCCCTGGAGCACCCCACTCCCACCTCCCCAGCCTAAGCAGGGCCTTGCCCCAAGGCTGATGGTGGAGGCTGCTTTGAGGAGGAGGCCATGGGCCAGATCCCAGTGAGTCCACTGCCTGCCTCTCCAGGCTCACCCCACATGTCCACTTCATATCCCTGCCCTCATTTAGCTCTGCTCCCAGGGGTCGGGTGCCCAGGGGGTCAGATGCCCAGGGCAGCACAAGTTCTGGTGCAGAAGGGGCCTTCGTTTCACCTGGGCCCTAGGTCAGTGCCCCAGTCCTCCAGGCCACTCTCCAGGGAGTCCTCTGCTCCAGAGGCCTCCAGGCTGAGACTCCCCATGATCACAGGCAGGGACATGCATGCACACACATGCACGTGGTCCTAGAAACACACAAGGAACTCAAGGACGTGAGGAAGGACAGGACGCAGTGGCCCTGCTACCCAGCACCAGCCCCTCCCAAGGGCTGCCCAAGGGAGGTGGTGGCAAGAGATGGGCCCCAGCCTGGACAGAAGAGAAGAATGTTCACCCTGGAACCTGCCCCTCCCCCTGGACCCTGCAGACCCCCACTGAGCCTACCCACCTCACCCTCCCTGCTCCTGTAGCTGTTTCTGGGCCCCTGGGTGTCACCCTCCTGGGACTAGACCTGTAGTCCACAGTGGGCGCTATGGTCCAGGGCCTGCTCCCAGGGGCCGGGCCCCCACAGCCCAATGAGTCCCACCACCTGGAGCACAGTGACCATCTGTCAGAGACGCCTTGGTGCTAGAATGAGGGCAGCCTCCTGGAAAGGAAGGGGCCTGGGAGGCTAGGAATATTCTAGTGCTGTCTTGGATACCCCATCCGGGCTGTGACCCTGAGCTCTGATTTTGTCAAGAGGGAGACATGCTCTCAGCCATCAGACATGTCACAGCTCTCAGCTGGCTTTTCTCAAGACTCTCACAAAGTGGCCTCAAAGCCTAGTCTGGGACTCTATTTACACACACACACACACATACACACACCCTACAGAGACTGCGAACGAGGCCTATCTGTGATCAGAGATCAGGACTCAGCCTGGAATCAGGATCGGGGCTTAGTCTTTGGCAGTGATCAGGGCTCAGTCTGTAACCAGTGCCAAGCCTTGATCTATGATTGATGTCCTGGCTCCGTGTGTGAGCCTGTGGCACAGCCACCGAGTATGACCCAGTCAAGGGCCAAGGATCGGGATTCGATCTCTAACCAGGATCCAGGCTGTGTGTGATTGTGTGATCAGGAAATGGCTTCAGTCAATGATAGGGGAAGAGGCTCAGTTAAGGCCCAAGCACAGGCTGTGAGTGAGGCCCATGCCAAGCCTTAGATCCCTATCTTTGACCTTAACCTCACCGTCCATGATGCCACCTTTAGGGTACCTGTCCCTGAGATTCCCCATGACCCAAGTCCTTCAACCAGGCTTACTCCTCAGCTTGCCAGTGGGGTAGGAGGGGCTTATAGTGAGGTGCCAGGGCAGGGACCCAGGGCCCCACCAGTGCAGTGCCCTGGGCAGTTTCACAGCCTGTAGGAATGAGCAGGGCAGGGCATGGTTTGATGGGAAAAGGAAGAGCCAGTGGTTCCAGATTTTGGTTAGGAGCCAGGAGCAGGCAGGGGAGGGGAGGAGTTGAACTCAGTGTCTGGTGGCGCAGGCCACTCCCACCCGTGGCAGGCTGATGGAGTGGGCTCTGCTCCTCTCTAGGACCTGCCAGTTCCAGCACCCTCTGCCCCGGCCCCATCACATCTGGCCCTGAAATCAGAGGAATGATGAGACCACCTTGCCAGCTGTCCTTTTTTCTCTCCTACTCCTGACCTTCCCCAGGCCACCTGCTGTGACCTTCCAGAACAGGATGAACACCTGCCACACTTCCTCAGGGAGCAGGGCTCAGCCCACCCCAGGGCAGGTATGTCTGGCTCTCAAATGCAGACAAGAGAATCAGGACAAAGCTGGAACCCAGCACTAACCTTCAAGAGGACAGAGCACCCTCAGGACCTCAGTCATCACCTCCCATATCTCGGCATTAGCAATCCCCCCACCCCACTGCCAGGACATCTTCCTCAGCCTCAGCCCTGTGCCCACTGTCATCATGCCATCTAAGTCACCAGCCAGTGTCCCTGGGTAGCTACTGCAGCCACCTCCAGCTCCTTGCCTCCCCCTTTCTATTCTAACCATTGTTAAATCAGCAGCCAAAGCTGAGAGCTCACTCAGTGCCTGTCTATGCAAAAAACCCCAATCCTGGCCAGGCGCGGTGTCTCATGCCTGTGGTCTCAGCACTTCGGAGGTCGAGGAGGTGGGCGGATCACGAGGTCAGGAGATCGAGACCATCCTGGCTAACGTGGTGAAACCCCATCTCTACTAAAAATACAAAGTGGTGGCGGGCGCCTGTAGTCTCAGCTACTCAGGAGGCTGAGGCAGGAGAATGGCGTGAACCCGGGAGGCGGAGCTTGCAGTGAGCCAAGATCGTGCCACTGCACTCCAGCCTGGGCGACAGAGCCAGACTCCGTCTCAAAAAAAAAAAAAAAAAACTTAACCCTCCAAGGAACTTGACTAGCTATCAGACTCACCTGTGAGATGTGACTGGCTCTGCAGCCTGGACACAGGGTCAGAACCAAGGCTGAGGGTGTCAGACTGGCAAGTCTGAGCTCACATGGAAGAAGGCCTGAAACAGGTCTGTCCCAATGGGGCAGGTTCTGCCCTGAGAAGAAGTAAGATTCCCATTCCCAGGGGTGTCCAAACCTGTGCTGAGTTCTGTTAGAGAGGTTACAAAGCATTTGTAACCTGGGGAGAGGTCATCCTGAATGCCCACAAATACCCATCCTGGGTCACCTTGGAAGAAACAACATTAAGCCTGTCTTTAACTACCCATCCACCCATTCATTCCATTCATCCACTCATCCATTCATCCACCCATCCATCCATCCACCCATTCATTCCATTCATCCACCCATTCATTCCACTCATCCACCCATCCATCCATCCACCCATCCATCCATCCTCCACCCACCCATCTCCCCTTTTAGCCATACATTATTCACCCATCCATCCTTCTACCCATATGCCCACCCACCCATCCATCACTCTCTTCATCCATCCACCCATCCCCTATCCGTTTATCTATCCATACATCCATTCATCCATCCATCCATCCATCCACTCATCCATCCACCCATCCATTCATCTTCTGTCCAGTCTCCATTCATTCACTCATCCATCCATCCCCCCATCCATCTACCCATCCACCCACCCCTGCATCTATCCCTCTTCTGTCTCCCATCCATCCACCCACCCATCCATCCACTCACCCATCCATCCACCCATCCACCCACCCATTCATTCAGCCATCCCCCATCCATCCACCAATGCACCTACCTATTCATCCATCTATCCCCCTTCCATCTACCCATCCATCCATCTTCCATCCATCCCCCATCTATCCATCCACCCACACATCCATCCATCCACCCATCCATCCATCCATCCATCCATCCATCCATCCATCCATCCATCCATCCTCCAGCAAATGCTGCTCAACAGTCAGCATGGTCAGACCCAGGCTGTGGGAGAAGGATTCTTAGAGGAATGGAAACATGTTCTGCTTGAGGAGATGACAGTCCAGTAGTCCCTCAGGCCAGTCCAGACAGGGCAAGCATCAAACACCAACGGTGGTGGTGGGGCTTTTTGACTGCATGCTGAAGGCAGTGGAGAGCCAGGGAGCGTTTCTGGGAAGAGCAGTGCCATGGGCCAGTTTGCATTTTAGCTGGTCTCTCTGAGAGGAGGGTGAAGAGTGTAGCCAAGGAGAAAGGGCCAGGCCCCTGGGAAAGAGACTGGGCTGACATGGCAGATAGCTGGGGCTTGGTGTGAACTGGCTCAGTGCTGCAGGCCTACCATGGATGAGAACTCTGGGGTTTGGGAAATGGAGCTGCCCTCAGAAAACCTGGTCTCCCGGTTCCACATGTCGGGAAAAGGTGTGGATTCATGGAGAGGCAGGAGGAGGGGAGGGCAGTCACCTAACTAGGGCATAAATTCTCCCTGCTTGAGTCGTGTCTGACACAGTGCTGCTTTTCCACCTGCCAATAGGGTGCTGGGCTCAGGGATGGGCCAAGTTAGTGCCCACGCTTCCCACATAGCAGAAAGGCTGCCTGTGCCCCTCTGCTGGCTAATACTCCCATCCAGAGCACCCTCTGAGGACTTCCCTCCCTTTGAAAGCCAATGCAAGCAGCGGCTGAGAGCAGTACCCCTGTCCTCAGCATCTGCCCACCTCTACCCCAAGTACACCTGCACTGTGATCAGCACAGAGCTGAGGCGAAAGCGTGATGGAGACCCATCCTTTGCCAGATACTTGCTAGTTTTCACAACCACCCTCTGGCAGATGTTCCCCTGACCAGCTTATAGATGAAAGAAAGTGGGGTGAGAGTGTCTTGTGAGTAGACATGGGCCACACGGAAGGCTGGGTGGAGCACAGGTGCCAGAACTGGACAGTCTCTGACTCCTCTCGAAACATCTGGGTGTATCTGTGGACCAAGCCCTGGGGAGAGGCTGCTCTTGGCTGCCATCTGTGCACCAACCCATGTCAGCCCCTTTGTTTGATTTGCAGTAACTACGCCCTCCCTTGGCTTTCTTGCAACCATCCCATAGCCTCACACAACTCACCTCAGCCCACAAGGCCAGGTCACTTTAGCTTTCACAACTACTAACAGAAAACCAAAGACTGGAAGGAAAAAGGGACCACATCAAGGCCACAGATGGAGAGAGCAGTAGGCCAAGACCAGAACCCAGGACTCCTGGTGCCAGTCCAGAGCTCCTTCTGGCATCGAATTCTGCCTCAGAAGGGCCCACTCACTCACTACACATTTGTCTGCCACCACGTTTATAGCCACCCATCCCTCCATCCCTGAATTCTCCCATCCATTCATTCATTTTTTCACCCATCAACTATCTCAAGTGTCATTCATTCAATAATCCATCCACTCATCTTTCCCCCATTCATTCCTCCATCCTCCACCCACCTATCCACCCATCCTCCATCCATCCATCCTTCTGAAATCCACCTATCCACACATCTATCTAACATCCATCCATGCATCCACCCACCCCTCCTCCACCCATCCTCTGCCCATCCACCCATCCATCCCCCATCCATCCACTCATCCTCCCCTCATCCCCACACATCCACCCATCCATCCTCCACCCATTTCCCATCCATCCTGCACCCATCCACCCATCCATCCCCCATCCATCCCATATTCATCCCCCACTCATCCATCTACCCATCTAGCCATCTATCCATCCATCCATCCACCCACTCATCCATCCATCCATCCACCTATCCATTCATCTATCCATCCCCCACTCATCTCCACTCATCTCCCACCCATCCACCCATACATCCTCCACCCATTTCCCATCCACCTCCCATCCATCCACCCATCCATCCATCCCCACCCATCCAAACATACGTCCTCCACCCATTTCCTATCCATCCCCCACCCATCCACCCATCCATCCTCTACCCATTTCCCATCCATCTCCCATCCATCCATCCATCCATCCATCCCCCACCCATCCACCCATATGTCCTCCACCCATGCCCCATCTATCCCCCACATATCCACCCATCCATCCACCCACCCACCCATCCATCCATCCATCCCCCATCCATCCTCTATTAATTCCCGACCCATTCACCCATACATCCTCCACCCATTTCCCATCCATCTCCCACCATCCACCCATCCATCCCATATTCATCCTCCACCCATCCACCCACTCATTCATCCACCCATCCACCCATTCATCAACCCATCCATCCCCCATTCATTCACCCATCCATCCCCCACCCATGTATCCATCCATCCCCTATCCATCCCCTAATCATCCCCCATTCATCCATCCCCCATCCATCCATCCATCAACTCATCCATCTATGCAACCACCCATTAGGACATCACAGGACAGAGAAACCAGAGAGGCTAGTATACCTAGAAGGACTGTGGAGAGGAGCACCTTAGTGGGCCTCACAGCATGGGGAAGATGTTGGACATCAGATGGGAGACCAGGTAATGTGGTCACTGAGTGGCATGGCATAGGCAGGCATGGATATGGAACAGGGTGTGGTGGGGGGCATGCAGTAAAGAGCAGACAACACAGTCAGGCCAGGAGGCTGGAGGGTGAGCAGAATCCTATTGTCAGGAACCTAAAACCAAGAAACTTAGGCTTGGTATAAAGGTCATTAGTGGGAAGGGGCTGGCAGTGATGAGGGGCCACTCCTGGGCCCAACCTTGTCAGCCTGAGAGAGGTCTAGCTGGCCCACGCTACCGTCACCTGACACCTGCTTCCTACCTCTGGCCTCTACTTTGCAGGTGTGTATCAGGTGTACACAGACGAGGTAGAGGTCTGTGGAGAGGGCTGCAGGCCAGGCTGCAGGGAGGGGGTGCCAGGCAGGGCTAGAGCAACAAGGGCAGAGGCCACACTGACCCGGGTCTTAAGGGTCCCCCAGGTTGGGGCTGGGTGGCCTATGTGAACCCCAGAGGCACAGCCAGGACATGGGGGCTCATTCGAGGGGCAGTCTGAGCTCAGTGGGAAAGGCCTGCTCTGTCACAGCTGTCCCAGGACCACTGGACATGGCTGGGGAAGAGTGAGTTCCCCAGTGTTGGAGGTGTGCAAGCAGAGGGCAGGGTCACTGTCCTCAGAGCTCCCAGATCCAGCTCCCTGCCTGCCTGCCATGTTCCTGCCAGCTGCCTCCCCACTGGGCCCTGTACCGCCTTCGCCTTCCTGACTCACACGGCCGGTTCTGCCACCGCCCAGGAGCCAGTGCCCAAGGGGCTGAGTATAAATCCTTGATGTGAGGCTGGCTGCCTCTCGTTGCTCCTGACCACGGAGCAATGGCCTCTCGCTGGGCTGTGCAGCTGCTGCTTGTGGCAGCCTGGAGCATGGGCTGCGGTGAGTAGGCCGCAGGTTGGTGGGGACCCTGCCCCTGAGCTTATCTGCCCACCTCCTAGGGGGATGGGGCCGTTAGGGGTGCTTTGGAGCCAAGAGCCTCCTTAGGCCCCCATGAGGCTCATACTCCTCATTCTCAGTGACCCTCCTGGGTCCCAGAGCCCAGCTTCACCCTGGGACAGGGGTCATGGCTCCATTCTGCAGGAAGGGAGACAGAGGCTTGGTGGAGGGATGCAGCATTCAAGTCTGTGGCTCAGCTCAGTTAGAGAAAGCTGCCAGAGAGGCCCCTTGAAGGGCTCCCCAGGGCCTTGAAAGATGTCAGCGAGACTCCTTCAGCCCCTGCCTCCTGGTTCCAGGATGAGGCCCCCGAGGCCAGGTGATGAGGTTCTGCCCCCATCCCTCACCTAGGTAAGGCCCTCAAGTGCTACACCTGCGAGCAGCCCATGGTCAGTGCTTCCTGCAAGACCATTACCTACTGCAAGCCGGAGGACACAGCCTGCATGACCACACTGGTGACGGTGGAGGCAGGTGAGTCCAGGCCCCACGGCAGTGCTGGGTGCACTGGAGTCAGGGCCACCTCCCCCAAGTGCCTCCCTCCTTTGCTGGTGCTCCCCTCAGCCCAAAAGGCAGCAGGTGGGATGGGCAGAACAGGCTGCCACACCTTGGCTGGGGTGCCTTCGAGGGTGGCACAGCCCCCTCAGAGATCCAGTCCTTGGGCACCGGGCGCTGGAGGTGGGTGGGGCTTAATTGTCGGGGTCCCCTGGGGGCTCAAACACCAGCTCTGACACAGACCCACTGGGTGGTGTTGCCACAGCCTCTGGGCTCGGGCTCCCATCTCAGGGCAGGCACTTCAGAGGTCCGACAAGTCCTAATAATTCATGAACAGGTCACAGTCGGAGGAGGGCTGGGCCCCGGGCAGCTTCACAGATGTGGGCTATTGGGAACGGGGATTGCAGGGAGGGCGAGGTCAGTGGACAGCGGTTGGGAGCAGTGCAGCAGCAGGGAGGCGCTGCAGGGGAGTGTGGGTTCTGACACTGGCCCACCCTGCAGAGTTCCCCTTCAACCAGAGCCCCGTGGTGACCCGCTCCTGCTCCCGCTCCTGTATGGCCACCGACCCCGACAGCATCGGGGCCGCCCACCTGGTCTACTGCTGCTTCCGAGACCTCTGCAACTCGGACCTCTGAACCGAGGGCGGCAGGCTGGAAGGTGCTCCTCAGGCACCTCCTCTCTGACGGGGCCTGGCTCCATCTGCGGTCACTGCCCCCTGCTTCCTGCTGCCGGGGCACAGCTCACTCAAGGGGTCTGAGGGGAGAGAACCATACCAGGGGCACCCTCTGCCTTCCATACCCCACACGTATAAAACATAAATAAGCAAAGAGTGGAGATGACTTTTGTCCTTCCTGGGCACTGACACCATGTGGAGCTGGCCTTCAGGAGAGCCAGGCTGAATGACAGCACATTCTAGGCACCTGCTCCTCCCTATCACCCAGAGCCTCTGTGACCCATTTCACAGACAGGAAAAGAGAGACTTAGGGGAAGAAATGCCTCCTGGGCCCCTTTCCTGATGCAAACTAGCCTGGCGTCCCAGACCAAGACCTGTTCCTTAGCCCAGGGAACATCTCCTCCCGCTAAGAATCTCCCCTGCAGACCCTGGAGGCGTCACTCCCACCCTAGAGTGGAAAGGAAGCTCAGAGTGGGAATCCACTTTCCTCCCAGGGTGGATACATCTGGTGCTGCCTGCGCGGCCCAGGGGGTCTTCCTGGATGTGTGCACCTGGGCCTGCTGGTACCACACAGCTCCACGGTTTCAGTCACCTCCTCTGACAACTGCCCGCTATCCCCTTGGGACGGCTGAGGAGAATAGAGGAGGAGGAGCCCAGGGTCCTCAGGACCCAGGAGACCTGACTTTCAGGCTTGCTTCCCCCTCTGCCTGGCCCTGGCTGTCCCATCACAGTCACAGTGCTCTGTGCCACTGTCGCCACTGTCAGGAGGTGGGCAGAGCCAGTGGGGAGCACGGGCTGCTGTGGGCCTGAGCCACCCCCAGACATTGCCCCTCTTCAGGCCCCAGTCCCCTGGTGTCCCCTGGGCTGCACACCTTCTAAGCGCTGCCCAGCTAGGTCTTGGGTTCTAAGGCCCCACACGTCAGCTGGGCCATGCCCATGGGGTCGTGCGGGCACCTGTGGCTGCTGGGGTGGGAGCAGTATGCAACAGGCAGCGGTCTGACCAGCTGGGCATACCCCAGGCGCACGCGGGAGTAGCCAGGGCAGTGGCGGGGGTCGCCCAGGACCCCTGTGAGAGCTCACCTCTATGAAGGGCCCAGATGTCCGAACCTACCCCTACCTCTACGCCCTCCCAGAAATACCAGGAATTAAATGCTCTCCCTGGGGAGCAGCCCCGACCAGAGAAAGCTGCCAGAGAGGCCCCCTTGAAAGGCTCCCCGGGGCCTCCCCGCTACCAGCACCGGGCCTGCGGTGTGGCTTCCCGTTAGGGCACGTCCCCTGGGTCATGGCCGGACCTCCAAGGGCCTCACCAGGGCCTGGATTGGAGCCAAGGGGCAAGGGCCTTGACCTCACCAGGTGCACCAAGCAAAAAGTCGCCGCATCTCTGGCGGCGTCCCCAGCGGCGCAATGGGGTGAGGCCTCCAGGCTCTTTCGGAGCGCAGTGGGAGGGCTCAGCGGGGGCCCCCATGCCTGGGAAGGCACCTGCAGGGGTCCCCCGGCGCTGACCCCGCGCAGCCAGCAGAGGGCGCGCGCCCGAGCCCGGGAACCCGCGCCGCGAAGACCCCTCCCAGAGCTCTCTCCGCGAGCACGCAGCGACCCTGTGCACTCTGCCAGGAACCTGCACTGCGAGCGCGGCTGCGCCGCCTGGACCCCGGGGTCCCGCAGCACAGAGTTCAGAGAGCCCTGGCCCTCTCGGCCGGCCTGGAGGACCGGTCATGGCTCCATTCTGCAGGAAGGGAGACTGAGGCTTGGTGGAGGAATGCAGCATTCAAGTCTGTGGCTCAACTCAGTTAGAGAAAGCTGCCAGAGAGGCCCCCTTGAAGGACTCTCCGGGGCCTTGAAAGATGTCAGCGAGACTCCTTCAGCGAGACTCCCGCCCTGCCTGTCGCCGCGACCCTCCCAGGAAATGCGTGGGGAGTCCACGGTCCACCAGCGACCTCGGGAGGGCGCGCCCACGGGGTGGGCTCGCGGGGGCCAGGCGCTCACCACTGGGGCGCGCGGGGTCTAGGGAAGGGAGTGGGCGCCGCATCCGTGACCGCCGCAGGACGTGGGAAAAGCTGGCGGGGAAGCAGCCAGCTGCAAGAGGTGGCGGTGGAGGGGAGGGAGAAGGGCGCCCAACCGGGCCACTAGACCCTACTGCGCGGAGGGGAAGCGGAGGCCCTTCTGAACCCCACTACCGCGGAGAGGTCAAAGGAGCCAGTGCTACTCTTCCGCAGCTTTGAGAAATCTCTAAGATAAAGGAGAGGGGTGTGCAGACCGTAGGGCGTCCCTCCCTGCCCTCAGGAGCAAGACCCTCCACCTCCCCAAGAGTGCCCTCAACTCGCAGGTGTCCAGAGGGGAAGTCATGCGGGAAGCGGCGGCCTGGGCCGCTTCAGCCCCTTTGGCCTGCCTCGTTGAGCCCTTGGGGGCCACACTGGGAATTCCCTGCCTTAGTCTGTTTCCCTGTCCATGAGGTGGGCGATGGTCCTGCTGTCCCAGAATTCCGGACACCAGGCACAGCCGAACTCCACTCAGCAAGGCCTCAGATGTGGGGATCTGTGTCCCTGGGCCCTGAGGGGACACAACAGTGGCCACTTAGCAGACTGAGCCTAGAGGCAGTGGCTGGGTGCTGAGACTGAGTAGGTAACTGGCCCAGGGTGAGCCCCGGGGACACCCACCAAGGCACTGTCCACCTGGCCATCAGAGGGCACAGTGCCCACTCCCCCAGGATGACGGACCCGTGCACAGCCACCACCCTAGGACCTCTGGACACACTCCCATACCCTGTACCTGTCCCTTCTTCACTAGCATCCACCAAGGGCCTCCTGGGCCCAGCACCTGGACACTGTGCAGACACCTCCGGGGGTGGGGGCGGCTGGGGCAGAAAATCTGCAGCTGTTGGCCTTGGGGGAAGGACGCGGGCTGAAGCAGTCGCTGCCCTCTAACTCCTCTGAGGTGGTAGGCCCACAGGAGCAGAGTGGGCTCCAGTGGCCCTGCCAGGACAAGGCACTGGCTCGCTTCCAATCCCAGTCGCCCATTCACTGACCCAGGCCGGTCCTGCTGGCAGGAATCAGCACCATCACAGCCAACAAGGGCTCTCCTCCACCCTGTGGTCCGCCCATCCTCCAAAAACAAGACCAAGAGAGGGCCCTGCTGGCTCAAACCTTCAGCCTCCGTATGGAGAGAGAAGTCCCAGAGGCCTGCGGGTGTTGCCCATTCAACCACCTTGAAGCTCTGTTGCTTGTGCACGCCCGTACAAATGCACACACACACGAATGCACACAGGCACGCACATGCATATGTACATTGGATACACTCATCCCTAGTCCAGTCACTGAGCCCCACTCCCCATCCAGGCCAATGTGCCTTCCACGACCCGGGGACAGCTGCTGAGCCAGGGACCGCAATGGCATCATCACATAGTGGCCCCCCAACTCCCCAGGCACCCCGTCCTGTCGCCCACGCCCTGCACCAGGGCTCAGGCAGCTGCTCATGACCACTGGCTGGACAGCATCCCCACAGCCTCGTCTGCAGCCCCACTGGGAAGCTTGTCTTGTAACACTCAGCTCAGACACCCATGGTGACCCCACGAGCCACCTCCCCCAAGGACCCCCAAGAAAGAACAGAGGCTTCTGGGCAACCGCCCTGGCTGCAGACCCCCGACTTGCCGCACAAGTTTGCTTCCCCTCTCCAGCCCTACTGCCCCATCAGTAAACGCTGGGTTCATAGCTGCTTCCAAGTACCCACTCCTTCCCTGGCCCTCAGAGCCTTCTGGACCCTCCCGGGAAGGTGGTCAGAGCATGGACGTGGCCACACCCCACCTCATTCACCTTTATGTCCGGGAGGGTCCCACTCCCCCCCACCCCTTTTGAAGGGCCTGCAGATCAGCCCCTATGCTCTGCCTCCCGCCCACCACCCACCAAAATCCATTGACCTCTGCCCCCAGGGGCTGCCCGCACCCTGCCAGAGGCTCTGGGAGGCTGGAGGCCCAGACCCAGAGTCTGGGGCATGACCTCCAGGGTAATCCCTGAAGGAGGGAGACCAGCAACCTGGAGCCGGCATCTGCAGATGGCGCTGCAAGCCTCAGAGCTGGGAACCAGGGGGGCCACAGCAGGAAGGGCTCCCCAGGGGGCTTTGAGCAGCACCTTCTTGGCCTCAGTCCTATGCCCCACGGGATGAGGACAAGTGCTGCCCTGCCAGCCTGATCCCTAAGTTCATGGGAGCCCAAGAAGCCTGGATAGCCCCCCTTGCCAGAAAACCCATCCTGGGAATGGGCCCCACCTCAGCCCGTCTGGATGGTGGTGGTGGTAGGAGCTCAGAAACAAGGACCTCCCCAGCACGCTTGCAATGAAAACCCTTTAATGTTGGGCTTTCTTTAAATAAAACAGAAAGATTGCAGCTTTCCAGTGGTGGCTATAAGTCAAGAACAGCAGTGGGGGCGGGCATGTTCTGTCGGGGCAGCGCTGTAGCTCCTGGCTCTGGCTCGAGGCGGGCTTCCTGGAGGCAGCGGCAAAGAGGCAGTTCTGGATGTGCAGGCACAGATGCAGGGGCACAGGCAAGTGGGCACAGGGCCCTGAGCTGACAAGAATGACCCCCGCACCCAGCTAGACAGGGCACCCCCTCTCTGGGAGCTGAGGGCATCAGCTGGAGCCTGAGGCTGGGACTTTGCCTCGGTGACTCTGGGCATTCCAGTCCTCAGTTTCCCCAGCTGTAAGGTGAGGTATTAGGCAGGAGGGGGTGGCCCCGGCCAGTGTCCTGGTAGCCTGGTGTCTCCATTAGGGAGGCCTGAGAAGCTGCCAGGAGAGGCTCTGCTAGTGCAAGGCAGGGCCAGCCCAGCAGCTGACAAGGAACACGCTAAATACAGAGGGCAGAGTTGTTAAGAAGATGCCTGCTGGCCGGGCCAGCGACTGGGACAGAGGCCTGCGGTACTACAGGCCCAGAGAGGGCAGGGATCAGCCCCAGTCACAGAGCATGGCCCTGGTGGGCACTGAGGGGTGGGAGTGGGCAAGCACACCCCTGCAGAGACCCACGCCTGCTCTGTTCCCTCCCACAAGGGACCCCCAGCAGGAAGCCTGCTGCCTCTCCAGGAGCCCCTGTGCCACCCCGTCACCTAGTCTGGCCCCTCTCAGCCACAAGGCTACCCTCCCATCCAGCCTGACTGGAGGAGGAGGAGGAGGCAAGGCCGACTGCAGCGGGGAGCCCGGGTGCCCTGTCCTCTGTCGGCAAATGCCTCCCTTCCATCTGCCTCCAGCCCCAGCCTCTGACCACCCAGGCTCTGCCCCAGGCCTCCATCCACCTCAGTGGAAGCCAGAGGAGACTGCCTGGCAGATGCTGCTCTGACCCTTCAGGAGTGCCCACTGCACCTGAATCAGGCCCAGGCCCTGGAGAGCCCAGGCCTGTACCCAGGATGCTCTGGCTTGGCCCTGCCTCAGCCCTTGCAGTGGTCAGAGCCAGAATCTAGACTCAGGAGGCACCTGTGGGTCCCTCTGCTCCAGGCACCGTCCTCCCCTACCTAGGCCCACACGAGTGGCCTCATTGTAGGGCGAGACAGGACTCCCCTTTGCTCATCCATCCTCACCTTGAGGGCAGAGCTAGGTGAGGATGCCGATGCCACCCCCTCCCTCTGCCTAGTGTGGAGCCCAGCACAGAGGGCTATCAATAACTGGGGGGGCCCAGTGGTTGAAGAGGGGTGGGCCAGCTGGTCAGGAGGCCACTCCAGCTGGAAGAGAGTGCAGCCCAGCCTGCCCATCTTCAGGCAGCCCCCAGGCCCAGGATGGTGGCCGGAGCAGGCAGGGTGTGAAGGTGGTGGTCACTGGTCCTTGGTGACATCACTGAGCCCACTCTCCATGCGGAGCAGCTGGCTGCTGGCCTCGTTGTAGGAGATCCAGTGCTGCAGGTCAGCGGGCAGCTCAGGGGGCTCCACCTGCAGTGGACAGAAAGGGGACACCCAGCCAAGCTGCAGCCTTCTCACCTCTGGGCCACTGCCCACACTGCTCCCCAGCCCATGACCTTCTAGGAGACCCTGCCTCGCGGCCTGCCATGCTTTGCCCATGCCTCCCCAGGCCCTGCATACTTGTGTGGCGCCTACATACCCACCTTGACACGGCCCTGCTTGTGCCAGGCCCATCTCCCCTAGGGACCATCCCCAGAACCCAGCCAGACGCCCATGAAGTTGGCAGGTTGGGAAAGGCAGACAAGAAATCCAGAGGCCTCAGGGTGACAGGGGATGTCAGGCCTCTGAGCCCGAGCCCATCGCATCCCCTGTGACTTGCACGTATATGCCCAGATGGCCTGAAGAAACTGAAGAATCACAAAAGAAGTGCAAATGCGGCCGGGGCGGTGGTTCAAGCCTGTCATCCCAGCACTTTGGGAGGCCGAGGCGGGCGGATCACGAGGTCAGGAGATCGAGACCATCCTGGCTAACACGGTGAAACCCCATCTCTACTAAAAAATACAAAAAACTAGCCGGGTGAGTTGGCGGGCGCCTGTAGTCCCAGCTACTCGGGAGGCTGAGGCAGGAGAATGGCGTAAACCCGGGAGGTGGAGCTTGCAGTGAGCTGAGATCCGGCCACTGCACTCCAGCCCGGGCGACAGAGCGAGACTCTGTCTCAAAAAAAAAAAAAAAAAAAAAAGAAGTGCAAATGCCCTGCCTCGCCTTAACTGATGACATTCCAACACAAAAGAAGTGAAAATGGCCGGTCCTTGCCTTAAGCGATGACATTATCTTGTGAAATTCCTTTTCCTGGCTCATCCTGGCTCAAAAAGCTCCCCCACTGAGCACCTTGTGACCCCCACTCCTGTGCGCCAGAGAACAACACCCCTTTGACTGTAATTTTCCTTTACCTACCCAAATCCTATAAAACCGCTCCACCCTTATCTCCCTTCGCTGACTCTCTTTTCGGACTCAGCCCGCCTGCACCCAGGTGATCAAAAAGCTTTATTGCTCACACAAAGCCTGTTTGGTGGTCTCTTCACACCGACGCGCATGGCAGGGGACAGAGGGCCAGGATGGGAGCCCTCCTCCGAGAAGGTACCAGACAGGGCTCACTGAGTCCTCTTCTTTCTCCAGGGCACCCAGAGGACGGCACTTCATCCCCCAGGGCAGCCTGGGCCTGACCACTCTACTATCAACCCTCTCCACACACACAGCCACCATGTGGCAATGGGAGCCAGGCTCCAGGCCACTCCTGAGGGGTCCACAGCCTTGCAGATGGGCATTGGGAACGCCCAGAATGAGGGGACAGGCCAGGCACAGGCCCACCCCCACTGCAGAGAAGAGCAGCATACAGATATGCTCAGAGATATAGAGCCCAGACCTTACCTACAGATGGGCCAGGACCCCCATGGCAAGTCCCAGCAGAGCTAGGCCTGGACTCTTCCCTGGACGACTCCCCTCCCTCCCTAACTAGTTTCAACCATGTGACCAACACTTGCTCCAGCCCAGCTCTTCCCCTTTGGTCACATCACCGCAGGCCAGCCTCTCAACATGCAAGACCCCACCCTGGCTCAGCCTGCCCAAACTGCACCCGTCTTTCCACGTCACCAACAGGGTCTCTGCTGTTCTGGGTCCCAGCCTTCCCTCCCACAGGGACCTCACCAACCAGCCCATGCCTGATTTTATCACGTCCTCTTTCCCGGAAAAGCAAGCCTGGTTCCCCATCTCCTCGGCCTCCGTGCCCGGCTCTCAGCCTTAGTGGCTTCCCCTCTGGACTCTAGATGCATGAAAGACATACAGAGCCCAGCACCTGGGGGCAAAGAGAGATCTAGGCCCTTCAGGGGTTCCCAACTGTAAACCAAAAATAACATCCGAAGGTACCCCCAACCATCTGAATGAACTTCTTCCAATAGGCCAGGGCCCTCCACATTTAACCTGAAAGACTAGCCGAGGCCGTAAAGAGGGTGTGAGACAGGCCTCATTATGCCCTCCAGCATTAACAACACAGACCTTAAGTCTAACAAGAAACTTTTACAATCTAATCCCTCTGAAGCCTGAAGCCTGGAGGCTTCATCTGCATAATAAAACCTAGGTCTCCACAGCCCTTATCTTAATCCAGACATGCCTTTCTACTGATAATAGCTCTTTCAACCAACTGCCAATCAGAAAACTTTTAAATCTACCTATGACCCGGAAGCCCCCCTTCCAGAGGGCATCAATGTGAAACCTTCATATAGTGCTTGACGTACTGTGCCTCCTGGAAATGTATAAAAGCAAGCTGTGCCCCAACCCCCTTGGGCACGTGTCCACGTGTCCTCAGGACTGGTGTGTCCTTATCCTTGGCAAAATAAACTTTCTAAATTGACTGAGACCCATCTTGGATACTTTTTGGTTCACATGACTCAACAGAAACAGAAGACCAGGGAGCTGTGCCCTGTGGCCTGCTGTGCAGCTTTGTGCAGTGCCGTCGCTCCTGAGCCTCAGTTTCCCCACCCCTGACATGACCTCTCAGTGTCAGAGGCGTTGGAACCAGTGACTCCATTTTGAGCGAGGGCTGGGAAATGAAGCTGGGGCCTGCTGGGCTGCATCCTCAGAAAGTGCGACATTCCAAGCCTCTAGGTGTCCACAGTTGTAAAAAGTAAAGTAGACTTTCCAAAGACTTTCCTCCTGATGTAATGAGGAATAGTAACCTCTCTTAAAAGCAAAACTTATTCAAAGACCTGTGCTAACATTCTTAAATATCTGCTAGCCGTGATAAAGAAATCAATGTACTTTATGTTCTTAGCTCCCACAATTTAGCCTAAATATTTGCCCTGGCACGCTTATACTGCTCCAAGCAAGCATTGGGTCATAGCCTGTTCCTCTTCCTTATTTGAAGGTGTTTTTACCTTTTTCGGCATCCCACAAATTACTTCCTTCCTTTGCTCTCCTACGCCTTTGCCTCTTTTACAAAGTTCTAAGCTGTTAGCCAGTCAGGACAAACACAGAGTGTGAGGTCCCGTTCCAGCCAATGGAAACCGGACACAGCCACAGGGTGGGTGCGTCAGGTTATAAATGACCCTGTCTCCTTTGTTCGGTGTACTCTCCTGGCAAAGCTGCTGGCGAGTGTACCCTTTCTGCAGGAAGTAAAAATGGCCTTGCTGAGTAAATTAAATTTATGTTCAAGTGCTATTTCTGTACGGCACCGGGGAACAAGCATTTCAAACGATTTGGCAGCAATCCGTACGGGACATGGGATGATGATGAGAGAGAGAGAGAGACAGAGAGAGAGAGAGAGAGAGAGAGAGAGAGAGAGAAAGAGAAATTAAAATATAGAGGGAAAGAATAAGAGAGAAACTGGAAGAGACAGAAATCAAAGGAAGACACAGAGGGTGAAACTAGGAAAAATAAACAGTGTAAAAGGCAGGCATAAAGTTAAGACATGTTCAAGATTGTGAAAGTCTTAAGAAAAGCTATAAAAGGGAATTTATGCAAGAAATAGTGTATAATTTAAAAGTAATTAGGCCTCCTGAATGTAAAATTATTTTTTTAAAAAACAGTTTATACACAAGGTATGTAAGAAAAATAAAATACACTTTTAATAACAGGACTATAAGGAGGCATAAGAATATGGATTTTTACCTACATTAAAAAGTTAAAAAACATATTTTGTTTTAAAGGTTTAAGCAAGTTTTAAAGTGTTAACTGTAAAGGAAATTCTGTATGTAAACATATTGGCTAAAGTTAAAGGGGTATCATGCAGTTTTTCTGTGAACTGGCCATTAAAAGCACAACAGACTTTTCTTAAAGCACTAACCTGCTCTTTAACAGAAATCATAAAAGCTTAAAAAGAGTCTATAGAAATCTTATCTTCTAGTCAGACATTAAAATTGAATAAATAATGTCTACAAGATTTTATTAAGTTTAACATTAATAGCACATTAATATAAAGGTAAGATTTAACTTATCTGGTATAAAATCACACAAAAAGCACTGTCAAATATAAAATGGTGCTTAGCTTTCTTAAGGCCCAAAGGCGGCCGGGTAAGTCACAAGGCCCCTCATGTCCAAGGCCACAGTGCACAGGGGCAGTGAAGGCCTCAAGAGGCCAAGACGTTAAGAGGAAGCAGGGCCGCAGCGTCCCCTGGGCTGCGCTGAGCAGGAACGGAGCAGGAGGCATTACCGTGGGGCCTCAAGCCCCGGATATGCAGCAAAAGTTATATACTTAATTTATCTTCCACTTTCCCTTCCCTGGGAACTCAAAGTCTTTTAGCACAGCTACCGCCCCTAGAATTGCCAGTATACCAGCACCAGCCTGAAAACCACGTCCTCATCAAAAGACAGAAAGAAAACACTTGAGCCAGCCTGGGAAGAACGCTATTTCATGCTGTTAACCACTGAGACAGGCATCCGCAGAGCCAAGAAAAAATGGTCCCACCATTTTTCTTGAAAGATGTTTCAAGAAAACATCTTTCTCTCAGAATCATGGGTTACTGTACTAGGATCAAGCCCTACTAAATTAAAGAAAGCTTAATTTTCACATACCTTCTATATTGCTTCCTTTCCTTATTTTGTTACTAGCTCCTTTGTTATTACTGTAAGTAACTCACCTCAGACCACTGCCTTTAATGCTTGCTTTGTCATACCTTGGGGAAATGTAAAAGATCAACAGCAGCTAGCCTTTTCACAGATACTTATGTCCCAGCCCTCTGACAGTTACCCTAGCACTCCCTGTTGCAATGACCTGCAGCCAAGATGCTAATTTTCTGCTCCTACCACCTGGCAACCTTATAGTAAGTGGGACTACTACGCCCTTTACACTACTCAGGAACAAAGCTGGACTTCCATATAAAAGGTCTGTGCAGTTCTAAAATCCCTCATTTATTTCACTGAAAGGACTACCCCTTCTAACTGTCAGCCTTATGAATGTAACCCTATCCTTCTCTCTATCACCACCTCCACCTTAACTAACTCTAGGCCTGCCCTTAGTCACTTCTGTGGTATGGGGATTGACATAAATGGAAAAGACCCCCTAGGTATTTTTAAAATACGCATTATTCCCCCATCTCTCCCTTCTTCAGTAGCCTCAGTTCTAGATCTCACACTAGTTGCTTCTACATCTAATAAAACTAGGGTGTCTATTGTAAAAATAAGAGATCTAAGACAGACCTTAGCCATGAAAACAGACTATCAAGATGCAAATGCCTGGCTGAAATGCGTTAAATATTCCGTTCGCACTTTAAATAAAAGCGATTGTTACGCATCAGGTTATAAACGACCCTGTCTCCTTTGTTCAGTGTACTCTCATGGCAAAGCTGCTGGCCAGTGTACCCTTTCTGCAGAAGTAAAAATGGCCTTGCTGAGTAAATTAAATTTATGTTCAAGTGCTATTTCTTTATGGCACCGGGGAACAAGCATTTCAAACACAGTTAAGGGAACAAATTAATAATGTTTACTAAACAGACCCAGACTTGGAAGTGTCCAGATACCCCCGATATCTGGAGAACAAAGGCATTCCTAATTTTGAAACCCTGTCTCTACTAAACATACAAAGAAGTAGCCGAGCGTGGTGGCGGGCGCCTGTAGTCCCAGGTAGTGGGGAGGCTGAGGCAGGAGAATGGCATGAACCCGGGAGGTGGAGCTTGCAGTGAGCCCAGACCACGCCACTGCACTACAGCCTGGGCGACAGAGCGAGACTCCATCTCAAAAAAAAAAAAAAAAAATTGTAATTAAGAAAATTAATCCTTTATCACAAACCCTTGTAGCAGAACACACCTCCCCATATATACAAGCATTGCACCTAGGGTGGACGCGTTCCTCCTGTTACAGGAACGTCCTACTCAGTCTTTGGAGCAGCTATTCTTTCACCACTTTACTTTCTTAATAAACTTGCTTTCACTTTGCACTGCAGACTCGCCCTGAATTTCTTCTTACACAAGATCCAAGAACCCTCTCTTGAGGTCCGGATCTGAATCCCTTTCCTGTAACATTAGGACTGACGTGAGACATTGACCCTCCTCTGCTCAGGAGGCACCTGTCCGAGACCGGAGACGGCAGTGCCCTAACGCACACCAGGGGTGGTTAAGCCCTGGCTTCCTGCATGGACGCTCCAGGCAACTTTTCAGGCATCTGCTCTGGCCACATCGGCCTGGTGGCCGTCCCCAGGGCCCCAGTTGTCATGCTGCTGGGGAGGTTCCGCCCTGCTGGAAGGAACGAGTCCTGGGGAGATGCATGGCCCTCCTCTCTCCAACTGCAGAAAGGCCAAAATGCTTGCAGCTCCTCGGCTCGGTACTTCAACCCCAAACCCAGGTGTCCAGGACCCAGGCCTTCAGCTCTAAGCTGTGCGAAAGGGGGGTTCAGGTCCTTGGGAACTCCTAGGAACCTCTTCTAACTGATCACCCCTCCAGCCTATATTCAGGACCAAGAACCAGAGAGAGAGCTCAGCACTCTAGCCACAGAACAGAACCCCAGGCGAGAGGGGAGGAGTGAACATGAAACCGTGAGGCGCCAGGTTAAGAAATGGCAGGAGGGAAGCACGCTAAGCCAAACTATGGAGTTGATTCCAGGACCCTAGGAACCCCCATGAACAAAGGCATCAGTGAGGAATGCCCGGTAGAGAGGGAGGGGCAGGAGCGGCAGGAGGCAGGACTCCAGCAGTACCCGAAAGAGGTGCAGGCAGCTGGCCTTCCCTAGGGGAGGTGGCCGGGGACTAGGAGAAGCCCCTGGAGGTCCCGCAAAGGCCGTGCTCCGGGGCCAGGGGCGGGGGCCGCTCACCCTGCGCTGGCACAGGTGCTGCACGACACGCTCGGGTGAAGTGCCCAGCAGGTGCTGCCGGAAGCGCAGCAGCGCGCACACGAAGCCGTCCCGCAGGCTGACAAAGCGCGCCTCCAGGTAGAACGCGCGGTCGTCCCAGCCCAGCAGGCGGGTGCGCACCTCGAAGGGCTCCAGCAGGCGCAGCGAGCGGCGGTGGCGCGCACACGAGGCCGCCAGCACTGAGTGTGCCCGCAACTCCCTCAGCGCCCCGAGCACCCCGCAGCGGGTCAGGTGCGCGGTGCGCGCAAAGTCGGCCTCGCGCAGGTAGCGCGCGTTGTTCATGTGCAGCAGCAGGTCCAAGTCCGAGGGCAGCACGCGGCCCGGGAAGCGCTGCTCGGCTAGCAGGTCACGGACGCGCGGCTGCAGCAGGCGCGCGCGCAGCACGGCGCACGGGAAGCGCACCAGGTACCAGCCGTCCAGCAGCGCAAAGACGGCGAGCCCCAGGGCCAGCAACGCCACCAGCAGCCCCAGCATCGCGGCGGCGGCGGCAGGCGCGGGGTGCTGCGAAGCCGGTGGCGCTGGTGCCAGTGTCCGCGGCGCTGGCGACGGTGCCCGCCAGGCCTCTTGGGAACTCGCGAGCGCAGCGCGGCCAGAGCGAACCACAGCGCGAGGCCGGCCGAGGGGGAGGTGCCCGGAGCCCCGCCCACGGTTGCGTGATACCCTCAGCGCCCTACGAGGTCAGTCCCGCCGCCCAGACCCGCGCCACTTTCGCGTTCCCCGGGGCGGGGCGGGGCGGGCGGCGCGCTGAGCGCCACAGCGGCACCTGGCGGCCATGAGCGTCGCTGCAGGCGCGAGGGTGCCCGCGCGCCCCGGCGTCTCCGCGTCCCCAGCAGCGCGGGCCCCTCGCCAGGCTCTGAAGACGCGGTCTGGCCCTGGCCATTCGGCCCTTCGACTGAGCACAGTCAAAGGCTCCAGCAGCTCCGCGGCCGAAGCCGCGGGACTTTTCGTGGAAAATGGGACCCAGCCCGGTCGCCAGGGGCGCTGCAGCGGACTCTGCGGTAGCCTAGCTTCTGCTCCAGGACCTCCAGCCGCAGGGCGTGCTCAGCGGCTCAGGGCGAATCATGCTCTGGTCCCCATGCGCATTTTCAGCCCCAGCCGGTACCTCCTTAGTCGCCCTCACGACATTCATTCTACTCCCTAAAGGTCCTGGCAATCCTAGGCCCCTCCTAAGCATTCCCGCCCTTCCTCCCTTTTGAAACCGGAGCAAATCAGGGCTGGGCGGAAGTGGGGGAGCCCGGGTGAGAGTCAGTGACTCAGCTGCGGACTTTAAGTGTCGCCGGAGGCCCTGGGGCACAGGCCGAGCAGGCTGTGGCACAGCTCGGCTGTCCTGTGCCCCTTCCCTACGAGGCTGGGGAGGAAAGGCGGCCCAGGGAAGGCCGGACCAGCTCTCCCCGCCTGCCCCAGGCTCTCAAATGACAGCGGATGCCGGCGACCCGGGATGGGGTCCCAGAATTGCTGGGTTAAACAAGCTCCGGATTCAGGCCTGGGCCTGGGCTCGGGTTCCAGGGTTCTGGACCTCCCTTAAAGGAGAAGCTACCCGGGGCGGCATCTGGCTCTGCTTGATAGCCGGAGGGACAGGGAGCTCACTACCTCTCAGGGCAGCTCCCCCAGTGCCCGAGACCAGCTCAGCTGGGGAGACCCTAACCCAGCGGCGCTAGAGGAATTAAAGACACACACACAGAAATGTAGAGGTGTGGAGTGAGAAATCAGGGGTCCCACAGCCTTCAGAGCTGAGAGCCTGCAACAGAGATTTACCCACGTATTTATTCACAGCAAGCCAGTGATAAGCACTGTTTTTATAGATTATAGGTTAAAAGTATCCTTTATGGGAAACAAAGGATGGGCCAAAATAAAGGGTTGAGTTTGACTAGTTATCTGCAGCAGGAGCATGTCCTTAAGGCACAGATAGCTCATGCTGGTTTTTGTGGTTTAAGAACACCTTTAAGCGGTTTCCTGCCCTGGGTGGGCCAGGTGTTCCTTGCCCTCATTCCGGTAAACCCACAACCTTCCAGTGTGGGCGTCATGGCCATCAGGAACATGTCACAGTGCTGCAGAGATTTTGTTTATGGCCAGTTTTGAGGTCAGTTTATGGCCAGATTTTGGGGGCCTATTCCCAACACCCCAGCATTGCTCACACTTGTCCCTGAAGTGTCACCTTGTGGCTTGGCTCTGAGCCCTCTGCCCCGGGGAAGGGTGGCCGCTTGAGTTGAAAGGACTGAGGACATAGCCGTTGAGCCTGTTGGCCATTGCTCAAAGAATGCAGCCTCCTGGTCACCCACATTGTCCCCCTGCCAACAAAAAGAGTGAAACACGTGCAATGTTTGAAGAGATTTATTCTGAGCCAAATCTAAGTGACTGTGGCCCATGACATGGACTCAGAAGATCCTGAGAACTTGTACCCAAAGTGGTCAGGTTACAACTGGGTTTTACAAATTTTAGGGAGACATAAGACATCAATCAATACTTGCAGGATGGACATTGGTTTGGTCCAGAAAGGTGGGGATAACTGGAAGTGACAGAGGGACTTCTAGGTCATAGGCAGATTCAAACATTTTCTGATTGGTCGAAAGAGTTAAGTTGGCCAGGCATGGTGGCCCATTTCTGTAATCCTTGCCATGGGGAGGCCGAGGACCGTTTAAGCCCAGGAGTTAGAGACCAGCTTGGGCAACATAGAGAGACCTCACCTCTACAAAAAAATAAATAAATAATAAATAAAAAGAGTTATAAAGTCTTAGCATTAATAGAAAGGAGTGTCTGGTTAAGATAGGAGGTGTGGGCCGGGCATGGTGGCTCAAGCCTGTAATCCCAGCACTTTGGGAGGCCGAGACGGGTGGATCACGAGGTCAGGAGATCGAGACCATCCTGGCTAACACGGTGAAACCCCGTCTCTACTAAAAATGCAAAAAACTAGCCGGGCGAGGTGGCGGGCGCCTGTAGTCCCAGCTCCTCGGGAGGCTGAGGCAGGAGAATGGCGTAAACCCGGGAGGCGGAGCTTGCAGTGAGCTGAGATCCGGCCACTGCACTCCAGCCTGGGCGACTGAGCGAGACTCCGTCTCAAAAACAAAAACAAAACAAAACAAAAAGATAAGAGGTGTGGAGACCAATGTTTCGTCTTCAGATGAAGCCTGTAGGTAGCAGGCTGCAGAGAAGAGGTTGTAGATGTTTCTCATCAGACGGAAAGGGTCTGTTCTCTCAGTCTTAAGGACTGTGTTGATGTTACTGCTGGTCAGCTGGGCCTGAATTCCAAAGGAAGGAGGGTACGGTGAGGCATATCTAATACCCATTTCCCATCATGGTCTGAACTAGGGTTTCAGGTTAACTCTGGAATGCCCTTGGTCGAGAGGAGGGTCCATTCAGATGATAGGAGGGCTTAGAATTTCATTTTTGGTTGACACGGCTATGTCCTATCCTACCAGGGGAAGGACCCACAGCTGGAGGCTTAGCCCTGGAGATACCAGCGAAGATTGTTGAATGAGAAACCAGTTGGAGCTTCCAAGGTCTCTACCCACCCTCCAGGCTTCCTCAGCTCCTGCCCCCACCCATTCATTCCCAGTTTCTGCTCTCACAGCTCCCCTCCCACCCACACGCCGTTCCCTTCTCTCCCATCTTCCCCTTCCTGGGCCCAGAGACTGGGAGAGATCCCCAGGGCTCTCCTTGCACAGGGAACTTCTCCCAGGGTGCAATGGCCTTGCTACAATCTTACACAGGGAATACATAAGCAAGAAATACTTTCGTCCCTCTTGGACCCGGAAGCCAGGAGGCCAGGGCCAGGTTGGCCTCCTAACTGCTGTGTCCCAGGGCCACAGTGGTGCCAGAAACCCAGCAGTCTCAGCACCCACGAAAGCTGGAGGTACCCACACCTTTCCCATCACTTGGTTGCATCAGTCTAATGCAATGGATTTGGGCAGCTTGGGGTGGGTCACTGGCAGTTTACTGGGGGACTTGAAGGAGTCAAGGTCAGGTGAGGGACTTCTGGGTGCTGGATCTGGCCCTTCCTTGGCCTGGGCTTGGGGTGTCCAAGCCCACAGAGCCGTGCAGGGGGAAGGGGCTGGGCAAGCAGGGGTAGTGGTGCTCCTGGCTCCCTTGGCTCCTCAAGGATCCCCTGGATGCAGTAGTGCTGGACGTCACCTCCAGAGATAGGCCTACAGCGTAAGTTCTGGTAGCCATTGCCTGGGTTCCGGACTCCAGGGTGCCTAGACCAGCTCAGTCAGGGAGACCCTAACCCAGCAGCGCTAGAGGAATTAAAGACACACACACAGAAATATAGAGGTGTGAAATGGGAAATCAGGGGTCTCACAGCCTTCAGAGCTGAGAGCTCCAAACAGAGGTTTACCCATGTATTTATTAACAGCAAGCCAGTCATTAGCATTGTTTCTATAGATGTTAGATTAACTAAAAGTATCCCTTATGGGAAACAAAGGGATGGGCCAAAATAAAGGGATGGGTCTGGCTAGTTATCTGCAGCAGGAGCATGTCCTTAAGGCACAGATCGCTCATGCTACTGTTTGTGGTTTAAGAATGCCTTTACGAGGTTTTTCTGCCCTGGGTGGGTCAGGTGTTCCTTGCCCTCATTCTGGTAAACCCACAACCTTCCAGTGTGGGCATTGTGGCCATCATGAGTATGTCACAGTGCTGCAGAGATTTTGTTTATGGCCAGTTTGTGGCCAGAGTTTGGGGGGGCTGTTCCCAACATGTCCCCCTTCTTTGATTTGCAAAGCAATAAAAGCCAGGGCAGCTTTGTCACAGTGAGCTACTTCTTGCAGGAGTCAGGATCCGCATCTGCAGACTGCACAAAGACAACACAGATTAAAAGCACAATCGTCATTGAAATCACAGAGCTTCCAAGTGTTTTTATCCATTTTAATGGGTTACTAGCTGCTAATCTGTCTGCAGCTCCTTCAAGCACTCCGGTTCCTAGCATTAAGGTCAGGTGTGCCTGGGATGCTTTAAATATTTGTTCTTTTAATTTTACAATATCCAGAAACAAGTTTGTAGAGTGTCCTTCCAGATGCTTTTTTATTCTTTCCCAAATTGTGATCTTATTAAGCCACAAATCCTTATGTTTAGCTCCTACAATGGGCCATATCATTTGAGGCTGAGGTGCTACTATACCACCACGGTTCAAGATAATAGGAACTCTTGTCATACTTCTTATCATTTCTACCGTCTGACATTTTGTTCAGATCAGCTGAACATAGTGTGACCGTGGCACGCAGACTGAGAGGTTCAATTCAAGCTAAACATCCCCTTAGGGGACCAATTAATAATGATTCCATAGGAGTCGTTGTGCAGCACTTCTGCCTGTTCTGCAAAGCAATCTTCCTAAACAAGTAAGTTCATTTTTTCTAACTGGGTCCAATTCTTTTTACAAATAGGTTTTTGAGAGCGGTATGCCTCAATTATAGGAGCAGATTTATTATGGTAACTACTGAGATCAGAAAGCATGTGTAACTGTGTCATAGAGTGATTACATCCAGGCATTATTGCCAGCCAAGATTGATAAATATGCCCAATAAGTATAATTGTTCTCTGTGTCAGCCCTTGTTGAAGGAATACTCATGGCAGTGGTGATCATCACTATCATAGCTACCATTAAATTACTCATTGGGACTGGCTGTCCTGCTTTCCTCAGGTTTTCTTCTGCCATCGGTGACAGCTTCTTCATCTGTCCCCAGGCGGGTGACTGTATTCGACGGGTGTTGCTCGTGACAGTCAGTGTCAGTCTCAACATGGCTGCAACCGGGGGGTCCTCAGGATCCTCCTGGAATCGCTTCCTTGGCATCTGGCTCATGATAAGGTTTCAGGTGTCTTGATGGTATCCAAATCGGCTGCTGATTTTGGCCTGGAGAAATATAAGCATAACCTCTACCCCAAGTTATTATTTTACCTGTTTCCCAACTTTTTGTTATTGGATCTCTCCACCAAACCAGTTGTTCTGCTTCTGTCTTTGCAGCTGGTTTCTGTAGATGCTGTTCAGCTGCTGATAACATCTGGCCTTTGGGCAGGCTCAAAAAATTTGAAGTTAATAATGCTAGATTCAGTTGCATCTATGGTGTTCCATATTCTCTATTCCACCCCCCCCCCCACCCCCCGCCACTCTGCTTTTGCAACTGCTGTTTTAGGGAGAGATTCATTCTTTCCACTATGGCTTGTCCTTGAGAATTGTATGGGATACCAGTAATGTGTTTAATATTCCCCATAGATAAAAATGTAGTTAGAGCTTGGCTAGTGTAGCCTGCGGCATTATCTGTTTTAATAGAAGCTGGAATGCCCGTCACCACAGAACACTGCAAAAGATGACGTTTTACGCAGGCAGAAGACCCTCCTGATTGGCATGTAGCCCACACAAAGTGAGAAAAGGTGTCCACGCACACACGTACATAAGCTAGTCTCCCAAACGAGGGACCATGTGTGACATCCATTTGCCAAAGAGAGTTAGGTTCCAATCCTTGAGGATTAACTCCCTGTAGAAGTTGAGGAATGTACCATTTGGCAAGTTGGGCATCGCTGGGTAATATTTTTAGCTTCCTTCCAGGTAATGCTGTATCTGCGTTTGAGACCAGAGGCATTAACATGGGTTAAATTGTGAAAGTGTCTAGCATTAGATATTGCATTAGCAACTAGGCGATCAGCCATTTGATTCCCTTCAGTCAAAGGTCCTGGAAGAGGTGTATGAGCCCTAATGTGAGTGATGAAAGGGTGCATTCTATGCCCAACTGCAGTTTACAATTGGGTAAATAAAGTCATCAGTTGTTCATCTGTATGAAATCGTAACTGAGCATTTTCAATTAACTGTGTGGAATGAACCATGTAGGAAGAATCAGAAATCACATTAATGGGCATATCAAAAGCAGTCAATACCTCAATTACAGCTCCAAGCTCCACTTTTTGAGCTGAAGTATAGGGCATCTGAAAAACTTTACCTTTTGATCCAGAATAGAAGCTTTACAATATCTAGACCCATCTGTGAAACAATGAAAACGCTTAGCAGGCTGCAGGGTGTTTACCGCAGGAATTGTAAATGCAAACCGTTCACAGTCTTGCTTAGCTAAGAGGATAGTAAAGAAACAAGTCTTTTAAATCTATGACTATTAAAGGCCAATTTTTTGGAATTATAGCAGGAGAAGGCAATCCTGGCTGTAATGCTCCCATAGGTTGTATAATGGAATTGATGGCTCTTAAGTCAGTTAAGAGTCTCCATTTACCTGATTTTTTCTTAATTACGAAAACTGGAGAATTCCAAGGGGAACATGTTGGAGCTCTGTGCCCATTTCCTAATTGTTCAGTAACTAATTCCTCTAACGCCTCTAGTTTCTCTTTACTTAGCAGCCATTGTTCATCCAAATTGGCTTATCTGTTAACCATTTTAAAAGTACAGGTTCTGGGCCGGGCGCGGTGGCTCAAGCCTGTAATCCCAGCACTTTGGGAGGCCGAGACGGGCGGATCACGAGGTCAGGAGATCGAGACCATCCTGGCTAACACGGTGAAACCCCGTCTCTACTAAAAAATACAAAAAACTAGCCAGGCAAGGGGCGGGCACCTGTAGTCCCAGCTACTCGGGAGGCTGAGGCAGGAGAATGGCATAAACCCGGGAGGCGGAGCTTGCAGTGAGCTGAGATCGCGCCACTGCACTCCAGCCTGGGCGACAGAGCAAGACTCTGTCTCAAAAAAAAAAAAAAAAAGTACAGGTTCTGGAGGCTTAACAATGTCCGCCATCAAAAATGATATCCTAATCTTTGGCGGGAACTTTGTCTTTCTGCTTGAAGCGGTTCTTTTAAACCTTGCAAATCTTTTTCTAGTCCCATATGAGGGACATACCCCATTTCATGCATCGTATGTTAACTTTGAGGAATACATAATTGTTCTGCAATTAGAACTTGCGCTCCCCATTGTTGTAATAAATCTCTCCCCATAAATTTATAGGTACAGAAGTCATAATTGGTTGAATAGTCCCAGGTTGTCCATCGGGCCCTTCACAGTGCAAAATATAACTACTTTGATATACTTCAGGGGCTTTACCAACTCCAACTATGTTAAATTGAGCAGGTTGAATTGGCCATGCAGATGGCCAGTGCTGTAGAGAAATGATTGAAATATCTGCTCCTGTATCTACCAAACCTTTAAATTTCTTCCCCTGAGTAGTTATTTCACAGGTAGAACTTTTTTTTTTTTTTTTTTTTTGAGACGGAGTCTTGCTCTGTTGCCCAGGCTGGACTGCAGTGGCCGGATCTCAGCTCACTGCAAGCTTTGTCTCCTAGGTTTATGCCATTCTCCTGCCTCAGCCTCCCGAGGAGCTGGGACTACAGGTGCCCAACACCTCACCCAGCTAATTTTTTGTATTTTTTAGTAGAGACGGGGTTTCACCGTGTTAGCCAGGATGGTCTCAATCTCCTGACCTCGTGATCTGCCCGTCTCGGCCTCCCAAAGTGCTGGGATTACAGGCTTGAGCCACCGCACCCAGCCTCACAGGTAGAACATTTATCAGTGATTTGATGTACCCAATAAGCTGCTTTGCCTTGTTTATTTGTGCTGCCAAATCCTCCTTTAATTTAATTTCACTTTTTCCCATTCCCACATAGGGCACAATCAGGAGCTGTGCTATGTGCTCCCTGGCTCTGCTTTCCAGGAAGCAGAAGTAGATATAACAATGTGAATTTCCCCATTGTAATCCGAATCAATGACTCCTATATGTATTTGTATCTCTTTTAAATTTGAACTAGACCTTCCTAAAAGTAATCCTATCATCCCTGCTGGGAAGGGTTCACAGACTCCTGCTGGGACCTTTTGTGGGGGTTCCCCAGGCAGAAGACTCACAGCTTTTGTGCAGCATAAATCTACTGCGGCACTACTGGCTGTGGCAGGGGACATTGTACAGGGCTGAGGGAATGGTCTGAGCTAGAAATGCCCCGGTTTGGAATGGGGCCGGGATGGGCCCCTCATGGCATTTCCCAAAATCGGGTTCCCATCTTTATCAAACTTAGAGTGACACTGATTAGCCCAGTGTTTTCCTTTTTCACATTTTGTACATATTTCAGGCTCAGCAGTTTTCTTTTTTCCTGTCTGGCAGCCTGACTCGCTGATTTTTTCTGCGTTCTTTTTTAGTATGACCATGCTTCCCACAGTTAAAACAAGCTCCAGGAAATGGAGTATTTCCTTTATCCACTCTCAGTCCTGCCATTGCCTGTGCCAACAAAGTAGCCTTATGCAGAATACTTCTGATACCATCACAGGCCTTGATATAATCAACTAAATGTGCTTTCCCTCTGATAGGTCACAGAGCAGCCTGGCAATCGGGATTAGCATTGTCGAAAGCTAATAACTGCAATCATATATCCTGAGCAGCCGAATCTGCAATCACCCTTTTAAGAGACTCCTGTAACCGAGCTATAAAATCCACATATGGTTCTTTTGGTCCCTGTTTTATAGCAGTAAAGGAAGGGTATTTTTCCCCACCTGAAGTGATTTTTTCCTAAGCTCTAATGCACACTCCTCTAAGCTATCCTTTGGCATCATCCTGCATGACCAGTTGTGCATCTAAACCAGCCCAGCTGCCAACCCCCAAAAGTTGGTTTGCAGTTATATTAACTTGCGTTTGGGCCTGGGCATTGCGAGCAGCCTGAATGGAAACTTCATCTGCCCACCAAGCTTTAAATTGTAAGAACTGAGCAGGAGTTAGACAAACTCGAGTAAGAGCGTCCCAGTCAGTAGGAATCACCCGACTGGAAACAGTAACATTCTTTAACAGTCCCATTACAGAAGGAGAACCTGGTCCATACTGATTAATAGCTTGTTTAAATTCTTTGAGTAAATTAAAAGGAAAAGGCTCAAATGTAGCTATAATATTTCCCTGTTGATCTGGGGGGTGTATTCTAACAGGGAACTGCCAAGCCTCTAAATCACCCTCTCCTCTAGCTTGCTAAATTCCTGCCTGAATAGAACTAAGAGCAGTCGCTTGAGGCACTGCTCGAATAGTCACTGGGGCAACTACTTTTCTCCCAGTGTCCTCCAGAAAAGAAAGATCTCGTGGGTCAGGTCACTCTTTTTCTTCAAAATAATAATGAAGGGGTGCAGAAGGGTAGGGATGAACCTCTTCCTCCTTTGCTGCTTTAACTTTAGCTGGCAAATAAACCTGCTCTGTACCCTCTTCTGTTACTTCGTTATACTCTCCTTCCTCCTCATCAGTGTGAAAAAGTTCCCAGGCGAATGAACCAGACCCCACGCTTGTCCCATTGTTACCCTGATGCTTCCAAGCTGCCCTTCTTACTCACCATGGGCATTGCTTTAAGAGTACTCGGGTGTCCTCCAGCTTAGTTCTATGTTCTCCAGCCGTCGCTCCAGCAACCCTTTGACCTGGATTTGAGCCCGCACAATGGACGCCACTTGCCAAGACCAACTCAATCAGGGAGATCCTAACCCAGTGGCACTAGAGGAATTATTAAAGACACACACACAGAAATATAGAGGTATGAAGTGGGAAATCAGTGGTCTCACAACCTTCAGAGCTGAGAGTGCCAAACAGAGGTTTACCCATATATTTATTAATAGCAAGCCAGTTATTAGCATTGTTTCTATAGATATTAGATTAACTAAAAGTATCCCTTATGGGAAAGGAAGGGATGGGCCGAAATAAAGGGATGGGTCTGGCTAGTTATCTGCAGCAGGAGCATGTCCTTAAGGCACAGGTCCCTCATGCTACTGTTTGTGGTTTAAGAATGCCTTTAAGCGGTTTTTCTGCCCTGGGTGGGCCAGGTGTTCCTTGCCCTCATTCTGGTAAACCCACAACCTTCCAGCATGGGTGTTACAGCCGTCATGAACATGTCACAGTGCTGCAGAGATTTTGTTTATGGCCAGTTTTGAGGCCAGTTTATGGCCAGATTTTGGAGGGCCTGTTCCCCACACCAGGGTGAGGAGGAGCAAAGGCTCAGGGCACTGCCCAGGGGAACTCTGCAAGAGAACAGCAAGTGTGGACCCGCCCCAGCCCTCAGCCTCACTTCCCTCCCAGCAGAGTGAGTCACACAGGTCTTCCTGGCAGCAGCTCCTCTGAAATGCTCGCAGATATTACTCTAGGGTTTGGGGATATGAGCGCTGGACTTTTCTTTTTGTTTTTTGCTTTTCTCTCATTTCTAAAGCGGAGGCGAAGTGGGAAGACAGGGAGGTGTGGGTTCCAGACCAGATGGAGCTGTGGGGCCCTGAGCGAATAGGTGATCTCTGGAGCCCAAGTGCACCAGGGCTGTAGCCTGCACTGTTGGTATAGGTGGCCCTCCCTGGCTGATCCTCTCCCTTGGAGAGAATGCAGTGAGACCTCCCACGTCGTTACCTTTCCTCCATTCACCTGGCCCAAAGCATTTCAACATGAGGAAACCCAGGGAACAGGGTGTGAGTGTACTGTACCTACTGTGTCCTGGACACCCCCAGCCTGCCTGATACCGATGGGCCCCAGCCCCGGAGCATGCTGCCTTGTGTCTCTGAACCTAAGCCCCAGGGAGAAAGACCCCCTTCCACCAGGGGGTAGGGGCTGCTGTGTGGGCACCTGGGTGGGCTGAGTCCTGCTCAGTGAGGACAGCCACTCTTATCACTGAGGCATCTGCCTCTGCACTGCAGGCCTCCGGAGCCCCTCCCTGGTCATCCCAGCATTTTGGATCCTCTTTCCTTGCTTTGCCTTTTTTTCTCCCAGTTTTTATCACCAGTGTGACCAGGAGCAACTGGAACAGCACGTGGAACATACCATACCAAGGGTTAGATAACTGTGTGCTAAGTGGATGGAGCCAGGCAGGGCACCAGCCTCCCTCACCCATTGTCCTTGATGCTCCCCAGAGCAGGTCGGCAAACCCAGGCCGGAAGCTTCAGGAGACACAGTGTGACCAGCAGCACTTGCCTGAGCCTTGGGCCCCAGTTACTTCACCTGAGCCCATAGAGGTGCAGAGTTCTGTGTGGGGTTGCCAGGTCTGCAGGGCCCTCCTAAGAAACAAAAGCCTAGCCCTGGACTCTGGACCTGAGCCCTGGGCCAAGGCAGATCTGTGTGCTGAGTGTGCTTGGGCATCAGATGTGCTTGGGTACCAGGGTGGGTGTGCATCAGGAGGCTGAGTCCAGAGCTCCCCGTGGAAGCTGGGCAGGCTGGGGTTTAGAGGAGCTGCAGAAGAAGCACCTGAAGAAGCTGCCATGTTGGCAGCAGGTCCAGCAGTCAGAAAGGGATGCCCAGCTACAGATGGTGTTGGATAAGTTGACCAGGTTATTGCAACTCCAGGGGCTCTGAGCCCAGACAAAAGGAAGAGGGTGCAATAAGATATAGGAAAAATAGGGTATAATGGGAGTGTAATTAGTATTAAAGGCAAGATGCAAGTTTGGTTAATAACTATGCTCTGGCAGGTGACCTGCTCCCAGCCAATATGGAGCAGACAGAGTAATGCCAACTTGTTGGGAACAGGCCCCCAAATCTGGCCATAAACTGGCCCCAAAACTGGCCATAAACAAAATGTCTGCAGCACTGTGACATGTTCGTGATGGCCATGATGCCCATGCTGAAGGTTGTTGGTTTACCGGAATGGGGGCAAGGAACACCTGGCCCACGCAGGGCGGAAAACTGCTTAAAGGCGTTCTTAAATCACAAACTATAGCATGAGCGATCTGTCTGGCCCATCCCTTTGTTTCCCATTTTAGTTAATCTGTAATCTATAGAAACAATGCTTATCACTGGCTTGCTGTCAATAAATATGTGGGTCAAACTCTGTCCAGGGCTCTCAGCTCTGAAGGCTGTGAGTACCCTGATTTCCCACTCCACACTATATTTCTGTGTGTGTGTCTTTAATTCCTCTAGCGCCAGTGGGTTAGGGTCTCCACGACCAAGCTGGTCTTGGCACCAACCAATAGATTATTAAGAAACTCCTAACGATTTAACAGGAATAGAAGAGTGAGTGCATCCGATCAGTCATTTTATAAGAGGGTATTACTTACATACTGCTGTCTTCCCGAGGCAGCTTCTTGAACCAATAGTTGAGATCCTCTATAGGTTTACAGGAGTAGACTGTTTTCTCTAAGCAGGCCTGTTGTCCATCAGGAGAAGCAAAAGTTTTTATTCTAGAGACGTGGATGCCACTGGGAAGTCCTTCCAGCTGTACAGCTGTTGCAGTGGCCAAGGAAACCTGGTTTGAACTCTTTCATTTCTCAGTAAACTGAGCCTCTGGGCTTCCTTCTTGCCATGTCTAGAGCAGGACCTGGGCTAACAGGGAAATGATTTGAAACTCCATTACCTGGCTGAGGTCACATCTTATTATCATATTGGAAGATTGCCTGCTGAACTTGTCCCAAGTGAATGATATATTTTTGAGCCTGATTTAAATCTTCATGTAGAAGAAAGTGGCTAGGAAGAGGCTAGCAACAAGAGGAGCGGGTTGGGCAGATTCATTCTGTCCTGGCTTCCCAGGATGGAGTGAGCAGTCCCTTTCCCAGTGCCCCTCCTTCCTATAGTGGGAACATGGGTTACAGGAGCCAAGGGGCCAAGCTGCCCTCTCTGACTGCCTGTTTGGCAGCTTCACCAGCCTGGCTGTCTCCTCAGCTGGTTAAAGAATTGCCTGCTGGGGCCCTTCACAGTGCATGACAGCTACCTGGGCAGGGAGCTGAACTGCCTCAAGAAGGCACAGAATCACTTTGTTATGTTTCATAGGGGAACCCCTAGCAGTCAACAATCTCCTCTTTCCAGACAGCTGCGTGAGCATGGAGCACTAGGAATCCATACTCAGAGGCAAGATATACATTAAGTCTTTTTCCTTCCCTGAGTTAAAGAGCCCTGACTAGGGCTCTGAGCTCTGCTTCCTGAGTGGAAGTGCTTGGGGCAAGGGCTTTTGCTTCTACAATGTGGTTCAGGCCAACAGCAGCATAGCTTGCCTTCCGGACTCCATTTTCTACAAAGCTGCTCTCAGATATAAACAGTTCTTTGTCTGGATTTTCTAAGGGGGAGTCCTGCAGGTCCATTCGGCTGGAATAGGTCTGCTCTAGTCTCCACACAAGTGTGGTCCAGTGTCTCCAAAGGGGGCGAGGGAACCGGCATGGCAGGATTCAACATCTAACACACCTTTAAGGTTCAGTTGAGGGTGTCTAGCAGCAGGGCCTGCTGTTAAGTCAGGCTTCCCCAGCCAGTGGTGCTCTTTTATTTCTAACACATTCAGGACTGGTGAGGAGTGTCAGCCTGAAGGGGTTGACCTTGTGTGAGTTAAGAGGTCTCTTTGACCAGCAGCCTGGTGGCCACCACTGCCCTAAGTCAGCTGGGCCTCCTCTGGGCTACTCAGTCCCATTGTTTGAAAAGTAACCACTGGCCATTGGATGGACTCCAGTTGGAATTAGAATATCCAGGACTTGCCTGAACCTCTCATATACAGATAGGAAGAAAGGCTTCTACAAATCTGGGAGTCCTAGGGCAGAGGCCTTCCTAACTCAGATTTTAGGGTTTCATACGCTTGCTGACAGGCTTCTACCCAGTGGGATGGTAGGTTTTCTCCACACTTGAGTGGGTTTAAGTATGAGGCCAAAGTTTAGGATCTAAACCCAGCAGAAACCAGTCATCTGCAGAAATCCATGCAGCTGTCTTCTACTACCAGAGACTAGTAGTGAAGTGATGGCCTGCTTTCAGTCTGGGGCAAGCATCCTGGCTTCTGGGGTAAGTATGTACCCTGGGTATCAAACCTGTGTCTGGGAGATCTGGGCCTTTAAGGGGAGCCAAAAGGGTCAGTAAATGGATTCCCTTCTCTAGAGGTACTAAGACTTATATTGCATTCCCCTGGAAGGAAACTGAGGCTCCCAGGTTGGATAATAAATCATGACCTATTAAAGGAAGGGAACTCTCAGGAACAGAGGAAATAATGAGTAATAGCCTTAAATCCGATTTCACAAGTCAAAAGAAAGGCAAATCATTTTAACTTCTCCTGGCCATCTATTTCCATCACCATACAGTTGGCATTGCAGAGGTCCCACAGGTTGGGTCAGAACAAAGTAGGTGGTCCCAGTATCCAATAGTTATTTAAGTTTCCTACCTGCCACGTTGAGAGTGACCTGAGGCTTTGCAGTGGCGATGCTGACAGAACTCGTCAGGACTGCAGCTGGGTGAGCACTTGGGCTCTAACCAACAGAGAAAGTGGCCTTTTCATCCAAGAGTCTAGCATCAAGAGGAGTGGGTTGGGGAGATTCATTCTGTCATGACTTCCCAGGATGGAGTGAACAGTCCCTTTCCTGGTGCCCCTCCTTCTTATAATAAGAACATTGATTGTGCCTCAGTCCTATTGCTGCTGGTTGAGGTCTGGTCGCTCCTTGTCTGGAGTGTTTCTGTTGCCTAGGGTCACCTTGAGGCAGACCTGTAATTACGGCAGCCAAAATTTTTGCCTTCTTTTTCATTCTCTCATCCTTTTTTTCCTCGTCTGCCTGGTCCTTATTGTTAAAAACCTTAAAGGCCTCCACTATCCATGTCACCTGAGGTGTCTTGGGGTAAGATTCCAGTTTCTGAAGCTTTCTCCAAATGTCTGGTGGAGCTTGAGTTATTAAATGCATGGTAGTTGTATGTTCATTTTTATAAGAAACTGTCAAACTGTCTTCGGTAGTGGCTGTAGCATTTTAAATTTTCACCAGCTGTGCATGAGTGATCCAGTTACTCTGCATCCTTTTCAGGATTTGGTGTGGTCACTATTTATTATTCTAGCCATTCTCATAGGTATGTGGTGATATCTCATTGTGGCTTAAATTTGCATTTTATAAAGATACGGATGTTGATTAATTTTTAATCTGCTTATTTGCCACCCATATCTGCTTGCTGACAAAATGTCTGTTTATATGTCTCATCCATGTTCTCATTGATTTTTTTTTTTTAACTGTTGAGTTTTAAGAGTTCTTTATATATTTTAGATAAAACTCTTCTTTGTCAGATTGTGGCTTGTAAATATTTTCTCCTAGTCTATGGCTTGTCTTTTCATCCTAATAACAGAGTCAATAGCAAAGCAAAGGTCTTAATGTTGGTGAGGTCCAGTTTATCAATTGCTCCTTCTATGGATTCAGCTTTTGGTGTCAACTTTAAGAACTTTTTACCTAGCCCTAGATGGTATCTTTTTATGTTTTTAGTCTAGATATGTCATCTTTTTATTCATGATATTGATAATTTGTGCCTTCTTAGTCATGATCAGTCTTTCTAAGGATTTATAAGTTTTATTAGTTTTTCTCAAATAAGCAACATTTTATTTTGATTTTTGGTGAATTTTCTATTAGTTTGAATTTCTTTCTTTCTGTGGATATATTTGCTATTCTTTTTCTAATTTCTTGAAGTAGATATTCAGATCTCTGTCTTTCAGACTTTTTCCCATTAATAGATGATTTTAGATCACAAGTTTCTCTTAAGCATGTCTTTGTCACTATATCACAAGTAATAATAGGTCATACAATAGTATAATTCTTTTTTTGAGAAACAGTGTAATTTTTTTGAACACTGTGTCATGCAGGTTGGAGTGCAGTGGCATGACCATGGCTCACTGCAGCCTTGACCTTCCGGGCTCAGGTGATCCTCCCACCTCCACCTCCATAGCAGCTGGGACTACAGGTGTGCACTACCACACCTCACCAGTTTTTAAAATTTTTGGTAGAGATGGGTTCTCACTATGTTGCCCAGGCTGCTAACTCATGGGCTCAAGCAACCTTCCCACTTTACCCTCCCAAAGTGCTGGAATTACTGGCATGAGTCACTCACTGTACCTTGCTTCAGTATAATGTAATACAAATATTTTCCAACTTCCTTTGTGACTGTCTTCTGAGACTTAGAATATTCATAAATTTATTTCTTATCTTCCAAAGCTTTGGGGATATTTTATTTTTTGATATCAGTTTTTTATTTAATTGCATTATGGCCAGAAACATGCCACATGATTTCAAGTCATTGATGTTGTTGAGATTTGCTTCATCCCTGGCATATGGACAAAAATTTGATGAACATTCCACGTACACTTGAAAAAACTGTGACTTTTCAGTTGTTTGGTGCAGTGCCCTGTATATGTTAGTGGGCCAAGGTTGTTAATGATGTTCAAATATTGCATATCTTTATTAATTTGCTGGATTATTCTGTCACACACTGAAATAAGTATGTTGAAATTTACCATTTCATCTTTTATTTCTGTTAATGTTTGGTTTATATATTTGGAGGCTATGTTAATAGATGCATACACATTGAGAATTACCTAGCTCCGCAAACCCATTTCTACTGGGCCCGCTGGTGCTGTGCTAAATTCTCCCACTAGGGGCACCAGAGAAAGCGCGCAAGGCTTGGGGAAGATGGGGGATGTGCTCCTTTCAGTTTGCTTCCGGTTTCTTTCCCAGGCTTCCAGTCTATGTGCCACTGGGGCCACTTGTCTTCTGGACGTTGCTGGTTCACCTGACAAGGGCACTTCCCCACCTAGCTGCTAAAACTGGACTGCAGGTTCCCGACTCTGCAGAACCAGCTTCATCTCCCAGCTAGATACCTCAGACCACCGCCAGGGATGCCTCATCTCGGGGGTCTGGGTTTCAGGCCACAGGCCCTTCCGGCTCAGACCCTGGTAGCAGCTGCCCTCCCTCTTCAGAGGCCAGATCCCAGTGTGGCAGCTGCCCTGGGGTGCCTGGGGAGTGCCTCAGTTTCATGAATTCCAGCTTATCAGTTTTATTAATTCTCCCCTTTGTACCCTAGACTGAGTGGTGGTAGCTGCCTTGTGTGGTTGCTGTTTCCCTGATACGTGGGCTGGCAAACCAAAACCTGAGACCACGGCCAGCTGCAGTCCTGTGTTTGTACAACCTGTGAGCTAAGAATGTTATTTATTAAGTAGAATATTAATAAATAAATAATAAACAATACTATCTGAGTGTGATTTTTTTTTTTACTTAAAGCATCTTCCATAGGTATATATGAAATTCAAATACATTTTATTGGGACACAACTGTTTTAATTCATTTTCATATTTATTGCCTCTTAGCACAATGCTTGAGCCTTGGAATACTTTTAACTCCTTTCATTCCTCTGTCACCTGTGTTACTGTGGTCGCATACAATTATTCACACTACTTATATTCATTATATTAAATCTGCTGTATAATTTTTTACTTCTATATATTATATCCCTAAAGGCCTCATTATTATTGTCTTATCCAGTAGATTTTCATTTGTATTAACTAATATTCTTTCCATTGCTTATGTTTGAGATAATTTTTCATACACTGTTTGGATTCCTTTAGTGTGGTCTGATTGGTGATAAATTATATGAGGGTGTGTTTCTTTTACTTTGTCTTTACTTTTGCATTTTGAAGGGTATTTTGTTTTGTAGAACACTCTAGAATTAGCAGTGATTTTCTTCCAGCAGTTTCACAATGTCCTTCCATTGTCTTCTCTCATTGCTTACTTTACCTTTTTGGAATTCAGGTATTGGTCTTATTGTTGCTCCTTTAAGTATTATGGCTGTTTGCTCTGGCTACTTTTAAGACTTTCTCTTTATTCTTGGGTTTCAGAAGTTTTGCAATGATGTATCCAGGTATGATTTTTCCTTGTATCAATTCAGCTTCAGTTTCTTTGAGTTTCTCAAATCTGTGGCTATTTTCTATCAGTTTTCAAAAATGATCTCCTATATCTTCAAATATTGTGTCTGTCCCTTTCTCTTAGTGGATCCATGGTCTATCAGTTAGCTACTGCTGCATAATTAGCCGCCCCAAAGCCCACTGATGTGAAACATCCATTTTCATATCATCACTCATGGATCTATGGGTAGGCCCAGCTCAGCTGGGTAGCTCTGCTTCTCACTGCAGATCGTGAGTCTACTGGGATGGTTCTACAATACACGTCTCCCATCCTCCTGGTACAGGTGGTCTAGCTGAAGCATTTTCTTCTCAGGATGATGGTGGGGGCATGAGAGAAATCCCAATCACACAAGCTCATCTCATGTCTTTGCTTGTGTCACTTCTGCTAATTATCATTGCTTGAAGCAAGTCACGTGACAACGTCCAACGTGAATATCAGGGAACTAAACCGAGTCTTTGGCTGGAGGAACTACAAAGTTACATGGCAGCGGGTACTGTATAGCAGAGGTCCCCAACTCCACAGTCCGTAGCCTATGAGGAGCCGGGCCCATAGCAGGAGGTGAGTGGCAGGTGAATAAGGATTCCAGCCTGAAGTCCGCCTCCTGTCAGATGAGCAGTGGCATCAGATTCTCATAGGAGCACAAACCCTATTGTAAACTGTGCATGTGAGGGATCTGGGTTGCATGCTCCTTATGAGATTCTGATGATCTGAGGTGGAACAGTTTCATCCCGAAACCGTCCTTCTGCCTCATCCATGGAAAAATTGTCTTCCGTGAAACTGGCCCCTGGTACCAAAAAGGTTGGAGACTGCTGTTGTATAGCGTAGGGTGAAGAAACAGAGTCAATAATTACATCGACTTATATACAACTATGCCAGACCTTTTCTCCACGTCCCAGGTATCAAGGCTTTTTCTGTATTCTCCATTCTTTTTAAATTTTGTGATCTTCAGTCTGATGGTTCCTACCCACCATTCTAGTTTACTCTTCCTTTCTCTGATTGTCTAATATGCTATTAAATTGACCTCTTGGGCCTTTCTATCATACTCTTGATTTCTATTTCATTAACTTCTACCACTTTGTTATTTTCTTAATACCTACTTTCTGACTTTTAAAATGGAATTTTTTTGTTGTTTGCTTTTGAAGTAGGGTCTCACTTTGTTGCCCAGCTGGAGTGCAGTGGCATGATCATGGCTTGCTGCAGCCTTGACCTCCTGGACTCATAGCATCCTCCCATTTCAGCCTCCTGAATAGTTGGGACTACAGGTGTGCACCGTCATGCCCATCTACGTTTTGTATTTTTTGTAGAGATGGGGTCTCACTTCGTTGCCTGGATTGGTCTCAAACTCCTGGGCTCAAGCGATTTGCCAGACTTGGCCTCCCAAAGTGCTAGGATTACAGGGGTGAGCTCACACGCTTGGCAAAATCGAATGTTTAATGTATTAATTTTCAATTTTCTTCTCTCCTATTATAAACATTTAAATTTCTAACTGCTTTATAAATTTATCCTTGAGTACTGCTGTAGCTTTAGCCTGAAGGGTTTTTTTTTTTTTTTTTCATTTCTGTATAGATTTTTAACTGTTCAATTTAAAGTATTTTAAAATTTTCTGTTTGGTTCCCCCCTCCAATTGTTTTAGAGACAGGGTCTTGCTCTGTTGCCCAGGCTGGAGTGCAGCGGCCCAGTCATACCTCACTGTAACTCGAACTCCTGGGCTCAATCAGCCCTTCTGCCTCAGCCTCCCAAATAGCTATTGCCATAGGCATGCAACACCACACCCAGCTACCTTAAAATTTTTGTAGGGATGGGGTATTGTCATCTTGCCCTTGCTGGTCTCAAACTCCTTGGCTCAAGCAGTACTCCTAACTCAGCCCCTCAAAGCTCTGGGTGGTTTTCCATCTTTGAGAAGAAGGCCTGATCTGTAATTTTTGAGTGCAAGGTCCCACATATGTATATTCAATCAGTCTTGTCAATTATCTTGTTCAATGTTTTCACTATACTTTGCATTCTAGATCTATCAATTATTGGGCAATGTGTGTTAAAATATTTCATTATATTGTCGATTTTGTCAAATTTTCCCCTTATTTACAACATCTTTTACTTCCTTATATTGAAGCACCTCTGGAAGACATATAATTTTAAATTGTTAACATATTTTTATAGTGACTTGAATATTTTGTCATTTATGTCTATTAATATTTTTGCCTTGAGGTCTGTTTATCTCATATGAATAGTATAAGTCCACTGTATCTTCTATCATTTTTTGTATGATTAACTTTTCTGTGGTCTTATGTTTTGGGTGTATCTTTTTATGGATTAAAACAAAAAATCAGTATAATAATTAGCTTTGAACTGGTGATTTTTTTGTTTTCTTTTTTGAGACGAGATCTGACTGTTGCCCAGGCTTGAATGCAGTGGTGTGACTGTGGCTCCCTGCAGCCTAAAATTCCCAGGCTCAACCCGTCCTCCCACGTCAGCCTCCCAAGTAGCTGGGACTACAGGTACACACCACCATGCCTGGTTAACTTTTGTTTTTTGTTTTTTTTTTTATTGTAGGGACGAGGCTTTGCCATGTTGCCCAGGCTAGAACTGGTGATTTTATTTGTTGTCATTACTAAGGCATAAGGATATATTTCTATCATCTTGTTTAGTTCTTTTTATTTCTTTTATGCTTTTCACCATTCAATATTGATCTCTTATTTTTCTATACATACATAATAGAAGTTTAAAACTTGATTTCTATCATTTTGCATTTTGGAATTTACTCTTTATGTTTAATTTTTTCTTTTTTTTCTTTTCTTTTTTTCCTTTTGAGACAAAGTCTCGCTCTGTCACCCAGGCTGGAGTGCAGTGGCGCGATCTTAGCTCATGGCAACCTGTGCCTCCTGGGTTCAAGCGATTCTCCTGCCTCAGCCTCTCGAGTAGCTGGCACTACAGGCATATGCCACCATGCCTGGCTAGTTTTTTTGTATTTTTAGTAGAGACAGGGTTTCATTGTGTTAGCCAGGATGGTCTCGATCTCCTGACCTCGTGATCTGCCCGCCTCAGCCTCCCAAAGTGCTGGGATTACAGGCGTGAGCCACCGTGCCTGTCCAAATTTTTTCCACATATCTGAACCTCTTTGTGAACTCTGCAAAAACTGCAGAACAGCTCACCTCCCTCTTTCCTTTTATGCCACGTGTGTCTAGTGTTATCATTCTTATTTTCTTTAAGCCGCTGTAAATTGGAAATTCTTATTGTGCTATGTATTCAATGATAGTTTTGATTTTTCCATATGTCTTAGTCCTCTCTAGCTGCCATAATAAATTACCACAAACTGGGAGGCTTAAACAACAGACGTTTATTTCTCACAGTTCTGGGGGCTGGGAAGTCCAAGATCTAGGTGCAGGCAGATTCAGTATCTGGTGAGGGCTCACTCTCTGGTTCATAGATGGCAACTTGTCATTGTGTCCTCACATGGTGGAGAGAGATGGAGCTCTCTGGTGGCTCTTCATATTAGGAGACTAATTTTACCAGATCGGAGGCTAACACCTATGACCTCATTTAACCTTACTTACTTACTCCAAATGCAACCATTTTGGAGGTTAGGGCTTCAATATGTGAATTTGTGGGGTAGGTAGGAAAAACAACACAATTCAACCCATAGCACCACACATTAATATATCTTTTTCTATGATTCCTTCTTTCATTGCATTTGCCTGAGATTTTTTTCACTCATTTTAAAGAATATTTTGGGAGTTCATTTAGTAATGGCTGAACAGTGGTAAACAATTTCAGTTTTGTATTTATCAGAAAATGCCTTTATTCCAATATTCAATTCTACCTTAATTTCTTGTCATTTCTTTCAACACTTTGGAGACACTAGCACACCATCTTCTAACTTCCATGTTCAAACTGAGAAGTTAGTGCGAATGCAATTGTTGTTATTTTTAGATGTGTGTCTTTTCTCTCTGGCAGATTTTAAATTTTCCTCTTGGCTTTGGAATCCTGAAGCAATACCCTGAATGTGCCTCAATATGATTACTTTATCTGAGTATTAATGTCTTTAATCAATTTTGGAAAAACCACTCATTGTTAATTCTTTGAATATTGTCTGTACTCTCTTCTTCTGAAATTCTGCTTATTTCTATATCAGACTGTCTAATTCTATTATCTCTGTCTTCTAGTTTATTCTTTGTATTTTCCAACTCTTATTATCTCTGGGTCACATGTGAGTAGTTTCTTCAGCTCATGTTCCATTTTCTTATTCTCTCTTCGTCTGTGTCTAATCTGTCAATTCAGTTTATCCCTTGAGTTTTAACTAATGGTGGTTATATATTTTTTTACTTCTAGATGTTCTCTTTAGATTTTTTTTTTTATTTTGGGGGGGTCAAGGCTGCCCAGTATTTTTTTGATGGTATTATATTCTTTCCTGATGCTTTCTATGATTTTTTCTTTCTTTAAAGTTATTTTAGTTTTATAAAACAGAGATGGGGTCTTCCTATGTTGCCCAGGCTGGTGTCTAACTTCTGGGCTCAAGCGATCTTCCCACTTTGGCCTCCCAAAGTGCCGGGATTACAGGTATGAGCCACTATGCCCAGCTGATCTTTTATTTCTTTAAGGAAACTTATTTTGTATTTGATATCTATTTTTTCCAATGTTTAAAACCTTTTATGCTCTAATTCTACTCACTCATTGCTTCTTGTTTTTATTTTTCTTTTGTAAATTTTGATTTATAGCAGATTTATGGAGAGAGTATCTATGAGAATTCTATGATTTCTGGACTCAGAGTCTATTCCTTCAGAGAGAATTTTCCTTTGATTTCCAGGCATCTATAGAGTGAAACCAATCCATTATTACCTTACATTTATTTCTTGGTTCAGAGTGTAGTGTATTTAACTAGTAATATAAACACAAACTCTGTACTCTGGATGTTTCTGGATTCTGAGGTGAAACTTCTCTTCCTACTTGTACCTTCATGCAGAGCCAAGAGTGAGGCAGACAGGGTTGTGCAGAGCATGTCTTTCTTCCTAGTTTAGTTTTTAATTTAAGGTATATCCCTTCCTAAGCTCCTAATTTATGTGTTTTTTTAATTTTAACTTCCTATCTTACGGACATCCGGTGCCTTGTCTCCTATTCCCTACATGTGGCACAAGATAATTACAGAAAAGCAAACATTCTCAAGGCAGCTTCCAGCCTCCTGACTTAACTACCATGTTGAATCATGATCCAGTTCCCATTTTATTTTTGGCCTCTGAAATGTTTGTGTTAACTTGGCATAGAGTTGAAAAGGATTTAAGATATTTTTTCATTCAGGATTTAAAAGTTGTTTTTTTTTATTTTTTTTATTTTTTTAAATCTGAGCAGCCAGAGAATCAGATGAAGTGTTTTATAATAGCAGAGTTTTAAGCTATTGCAAATAGTCTGAATATCATGTCCCTCCAAAATGTTGCAGTCTAATCTCCATTGCATTGGTATTAACAGGTGGGGTCCTTTGGGAAGTAATTAGATCATGAAAGTTCCATCCTCCTAAATGGGATTAATGCTGTTATAAAAGAGATTGAAAGGAGCATTCTAGCTCCCTCTGCCACATGAGGACACATAGAAGGTGTCATCTATGAGGAACAGGCTCTAATCAAACACTGGCTATTCTGGTGAGGGCTCAAAAGAAGAGAAGAGCTATAGAGAACATCTTCAGTCTTCTTGGAGATTATCCAAGTGGTCATGATCAAAATCTGGGTAGAAACATGGACAGTAAAGGCCATTCTTATGAAGTACCAGACAGAAATGAGGGACAGATTATCAGAAACTGAAGGAAAGGCAATCCTTGTTACTAAGTGACAAATAACTTGGCTGAATTGTGTTCGTGTTCTAGCCTTTTGTAGAAGGAAGAACTTATCAGCAACAAGGTAGAATATTTGACAGAAGAAATCTCTAAGCAGTGTTCAGGGTGTGGCACAGCTTCTCTTGACCGCTTATAGTGAAATGCAGGAAGAGAGTTACGAATTAAAGACAGAATTTATCATCAAAAGGGAAGCAAAACTTGAATATCTGGAAAATTCTCAGCCTGACAATATTGTAAAGAATGTGAAAGTGTGTCCAGGAGAGAAACCAAAACTGTGGTCAAGCAAATGTTTGATAAAGAGACTAGTATGGATAGAAGGAAACTCTATGTTATTCATCAAGACAGTGGAGGAATGATCTTGAGGGCATTTCTGAGACTTTCATGGATGTCTCATCCATCACAGGTCCAGAACACTAGGGTCTTGGGAGCAAAATGATTTCAAGGCTTTGCTCTCTGCATTCCAGTTCTGGGCCTGCATTGGCTGTTACAGTTGTGGCTCAAGTAGGCCCAGGACCAGTTCAGAGTGCCCCCCGGGAAGGCAGCGTATGCGGTAAACCTTGGCAGCATCTGTATAGTACCATTTCCACACGGGCTTTGGAGGAATGGTTGCCTCCACCTATATTTCAAAGGATGCCTCAGACAGACTTAGGGCACAGGCAGAGAACAGCAACAGATGTGGCAGGGGTCACTGGAGAGAGCAATACCCAGTGGCATCATAAAAGCAGGGCTGCCCTGAAGACCCCAGACCAGTAGAGCCACCAGCATGCAACTCCAGCCTGTGAGAGGTGCACCTAGCAAAACCAAGAGGGCAGGCTGCAGGGCTGCCAAAAACCTTGGGGGTTCAAGTCCTACTCCAGTGTGTCCAGAATGTGTGGCATGGATTAAAAAATATTTTGGAGACTTAGATTTAATGTTTGCCCTGTTGGGTTTTGTACTTGATCAGGGCCTGTCACTCCTTCCTTCCTATTTCTCTATGTTGAAATAAGCATGTTTATCCTATACCTGTCCCACCATTGTATTTTGGAAGCATGTCACTTGTTTGATTTTGCACGTTCATGGCTGGAGACAAATTTGCCCCAGAATAAATCTTACCTTGAGTCTCATCCATATCTGTTTTAGGTGATACTTAGGTAAGACTTTGGATTTCAGACTTTTGAGTTGATGCTGGAACTACATTAAGACTTAACTGAAGTTAAGAGTTTTGAGATGGAATAAATTTATTTTAAATGTCAGAAAGGCATGAGTTTGGGGGCGGGCAGGGGCAGAATGGTATGGTACAAATGTTTGTGTCCCTCCAAAATTCATATTGAAACCTAATCACCATTGTGTTGGTTTAAGAGGTGCAACCCAGCCCAGCGCGATGGCTCACACCTATCATCCCAACACTTTGGGAGGGTGAGGCGGGTGGATCACCTGAAGTCAGGAGTTTGAGACCAGCCTGGCCAACATGGCAAAACCTCGTCTATACTAAAAGTACAAAAATTAGCCGGGTGTGGTGGCAGGTGCCTGTAATTCTGGCTGCTCAGGAGGCTGAGGCAGGAGAATAACTTGAACCCAGGAGGAGGTGGAGGTTGCAGTGGGCCAAAATCTCGCCACTGCACTCCAGTCTGGGTGACAAGAGCGAGACTCCATGTCAAAAAAAAAAAAAAAAAAAAAGTGGTGCATCCCTTTTGGAGGCACCCCTCAAGAATGTGATTCATGCCTTTATAAAAGAGACCGAAGGGAATGTCTTTGCCTCTTTAGGTCTTTCCAGAGACACATAGAAGGTGCCATCTATGAGAAACAGGCCTTCACCAGACATCAAATCTGTTGGCATCTTGATCTTTGACTTCCCCACCTCCAGAACTGTGAGCAATAAATTTCTGTTCTTTACAAATTAATTAATCTAAGGTCTTCTGTTATAGGTGACTATCTAATGTGGCAGATTGTTGGGAACAAGTTTCTATACTCTTTATTTTTCTTATACTACATGGCTAAACTCTCCACTTTAATGTTTTATTGCAATGGTAACAATGTATATAGGCTTATCATGTTTTTCCATTTAGACAGAACACTACTAATGCTTCACCACTAAGTATGGTGTTTGCTTTAGGTTTCTGGTAAGTAACTTTTTTCAAAATATTGAAATTGCCTTCTATTCTTAGGTATTCAAGATTTTTAAAATGTTATAACTGAATATAGATTATCATTTGGTTATTATTCCGCATTCTCTTGCTACGGTAAGTGATATCTTTTCCTAAGATTTTATTATTCTCACATTTTGGGGATTAAATTGTACTTATCATACTGTATTAGTATTTTACTACACTTGGATTTGATTAGCCAATATTTTATTTATTTTTTGTTCACAATTATGATGGCTTCTAATTTCCTTTCTTGTGCTGTTTCTGTTTTATAGTATCAGCTTTGTGTTTGCCCATAAAAGAATTTAGTCAGTAATAGTTTTTTAGTGCTTAAGGTAGAAAGGCATTTCAGAGACCTGGACACGTTTGTTTGACGAAGCAGAGCCTTCAGAAAGTCTAGCTGTTTGGAGATTTATGAATTACTTCATGTGTATTACAGGAGGGTCATTTTCTGTTTTCAGAGATCAAGACATGAAATCCATGTTCTAGATACTTTCTAGTGTGTCTTCGTGTATCCTCTGAGTCCAGCCATCAGGCTACCAGCAGCTCTTGGAAACCCTGACATACTTATTCTTAGAAGACTCTTTCTGGACTCAAAGTGGAACCTCAAATTTTCAATTTGGTTTTTAAAGCCTACACATAGGTGATGATCTATACATGCATATATATTTTGGAGAATTTATAATTCTGAAAACCATGCTGGTCTTACGGAACCCATACATTACCCTTTCCCCGTGTGTGCTCCAAGCTGTGGTGGCACATGAAAAGGGGTCCTTCCAGCAGTGGCCCACAGCCCTGTGCTGCTTACTTGCTCACTTCATTTACAAGAGCAAGAAATACACATTCTTGTGTTAAGTCATTATGATTTGGGGATTTCCATTACTCACACACCTGATCTAGTAGTAACACAGTAGCCTATTTTAACAATATCATTTATTCAATAATCCATTCTTTCCCCATTAGTTTTGAGCCTTCATTTACTGTGTACTAAGTTCTGGTTATTTTTAGTGGTTGTAATCTCCTTCTTTCCTACTCTCTTAATCATGAGATTGCCAACATCTGCTCTGTGTTTCTGTGCTGTCTACAGCCTCCGGCCTTGGTACTGTTCTTCAAAACCAGTATTTCTAACCTTACTTTGACTTCTCCACTTAGTTAATCTCCCACAGTTCATCATTCAACTGCTCTCTTTCCATCTTGACCTTCTGAACCGGCTCACACCCAGATATACTTTTGTCATCTGCCTTTCCCCCTCATAAACATGGACTGCTGCTGGGGAAAATCCACCATTGAATTCTTGCAGGTCTCTGCAAATGTTTAATGCCCTGTCTTAGCCATGACCTCCACAATGCTGGGCTATCCTATGTTATGTCCCCTAAGATATCCCTTCTCTCTTGCCTTTAGGGACAGTCCTAAGCTTCCATCATGGCACTCAAAGTCCAACCTTATTTGTACCCTCATTCTCTGAGCAGACACCACTGTATTCTGTTTCACAGAGAAAATGTGAGTGCTGGGGATGAATTCTTTCAACTTCCTGGTCCCTTCCCATACATGATCTTTCTCTGTATTCTTGCCTATTGCTTTTCCACGTTGATAGAAGTGTCTGCTCTCCTTGTCAGTGTCTCAGCCTTGGATCTGTCCCCTGTTCTATTCTGCCTGTGTAAGGACCTTCCCTGACCAGCTGGGCCACCATCTCCTGCTTCTCCAATCCCTCACTCTAGACTGACTCTTAACCTTTTGTCAACAAATACTCAAGCTTTTACATTCATAATGGAGCATATATGTTGAACCTTATTCTTTTCTTTTTTTTTTTTTTTTTTTTTTTTTTTTTTTTTTTTTTTTTTTTTTTTTTTGAGACGGAGTCTCGCTCTGTCGCCCAGGCTGGAGTGCAGTGGCCGGATCTCAGCTCACTGCAAGCTCCGCCTCCCGGGTTTACGCCATTCTCCTGCCTCAGCCTCCCAAGTAGCTGGGACTACAGGCACCCGCCAACTCGCCCGGCTAGTTTTTTGTATTTTTTAGTAGAGACGGGGTTTCGCCGTGTTAGCCAGGATGGTCTCGATCTCCTGACCTCGCGATCCACCCATCTCGGCCTCCCAAAGTGCTGGGATTACAGGCTTGAGCCACCGCGCCCGGCCGAACCTTATTCTTTTCTAGACACTACCCTCCATTCTGTCTTCCATCCATGGTGACTTTTCTGGAAAGAGCATCTATTACACTGGAGACAGCAAACTCCTTGATCCATTACAATTCCTAACCCTGCAATAATTTTCTACGTCCCTTACTCAAGTAATTGGGAGTGCTCCTAGTATTACCAGAGACCCAGCAGTTCCCTATTTCGGACCTTTCCATATTCGCATTTCTTGACTTGCTATTATTTTACATCATAGATTACATCCTTCATTTGAAGAGACTTTAATGGAAGGTTGCCATGGAAACTCTCATGTGGCTGACCTCCTACCTCACTTGCTCTTTCTGAGTGAAGTTCCCACTTTTGCCTGCCTTAACAAAAGTAATGCTCCCCAAACTCAAGTCCAGGGCTGTGAACTGGAAGCAGCTGGGGCTGTTGTTTCTGGGTGCTGGTATGAATGGCAGGATGTGAACACAAGCCTGTGATGGGTAAAAAGATGTACACACAGGCAGAGCCCGACAGGTGCTGGTGGTCCTATATGGTCCTGAGTTGCTGGGACCCTCCCTGCCCACTGCCCCCAGAATGGACTTTGGCCTCAGGTTTGAAGTGTTCAGATGTGACTGAGATGAGCCTGTTTCCCATGCCTCAGGAATAGCGAAGAAACTCTATCTGGAAGGTTCCCCAGGGTTCCCCACCCAGCAGCCTCTGGTATTAGACCAAGCAGTGGCTGGCCAGGATGGTGGGGACAGAAGGGAGACAAAAGTGGGCAGTGGGTAGGGTCACATCCTCCCTGACACTGAATAGGCAACATGGGGAGGAAGGATGAGTGATCTTTAGAACGTTCATGGAAAATGCATACTGGGAAAAAGAATGCATGGATTTCAATTTTTTTTGCAACAAAATAAACTTATACTAACTTGTGAAAACATGTCTGAATAGGATCTAGTTTGAGGCCCTAAGAAGTATAAGGCAATAGTTTGAAAAGAGCTCGTATCAGACACATGAATTCTGCTAAAACTGAAACCAGAACAAATATGCAATTGATGGTGAAGCTTGGCTGGAAAATGGTGAAATCATTGATTTCTTGAAAGTTTATAGGGACGATGCCTCAAAGAAATCAGCAGTTTAAGTAAGTGGATTACTCATTGGAAGAAGGGAAGAGATGATGTTGGAGACGAAGTCCATAGCAGCAGACCAGCCACATCGGTCTGTGAGGAAACAATTCATCTTGTTTGTGCCCTAATTTAAGAGTACTGATTAATAACAGCAGAAACAATAGACAATGCTGTAGGCATCCCAAGGTGCTCAGCTTACACAATTCTGACTGAAATTAAAGTTAAGTAAACTCTCCACTCAGTGGGTACCAAAACTTTCTCCCAGCTTAGCTGCAGATAAGAGAAAAGCATTCTACGGCAATTTAAAACAAGTGGAATCAAGATCCTAAAGCATTTCTTCAAATAATTATAGCCGGAGATGAAACATGGCTTAACCAGTACACTCCTGAAGGCAAAGCACAAGCGAAGGAATGACTACTGAGAGGTGGGAGTGGTCCCATCAGAGCAAAAGCAGACATGTCAAGGGCAAAGATCATGGCAACCGTTTTGTGGATGCTCAAGGCATCTTGCTTATTGACTTTCTGGAGAGCCAAAGAACAGTAACATCTTATTATGAGAGTGTATAGAGAAAGTCAATGATTTAGCAGGAAAACACCCAGGAAATCATCACTCTGGAGAGCTTCACCAGAGAGCCCTTCTCCATCATGACAATGTTGCTGCTCATTCCTGTCATCAAACAAGGCCAGTTTTGTGAGAGTTTCAATGAGAAATCACTAGGCATACACCTTCCAGGCCTGATTTGGTTACTTCTGTTTTATAACTTTAAAAAATCTTTAAAGTCCACCCACTTTTCTTCAGTTAATAACGTAAGACTGAAGTGGCATGGTTAAATTCCCAGGGTGCCCAGTTCTTTAGGGATGAACTGAATGGCTGCTACCATCACTTACAAAACCATCTCAACCTTGATGGAGCGCATGCTGAGAAATAAAACCTATTTTTTAATTGTTATCTTTTAGTTCGATTTTTCTGTGAACTTTTTGTCCCGACCTGCAGGACAGTCGAACAGACCCTGGAAGGGGGAGTGGGAATGGAGGAGACAAGAAAACACGAGAAATGGAGACAAGACAAATAGCCTGATCAAGTCTCGTTTATTGAGTGTAGGGTCATGCCTTATATAGGCTGGCAGGGGAAGAGGTTGGGCCAGGGCGGTGACGGGGGGCCGGGTCTTCTCAAATTACAATCGCGCATGCGCCGTGGGTTTGTACTTTTCCCAGGCGCGGGATCGCGCCTGCGCCCTGGGCTGCGTATCTTCCTGGGCGGGAAAATGTTTGCGCGTGCGCGGAAAAGGTTGGCGCAAGCGCGAGAGAAACTTAGGCGCGCACGGGAAAAGCTTTGGGCGCGCGCGGGAAGGGTTTGTAAATAAAGAACCCGGGAATGTGCCCTCTTGTCTCCGCTTTGTGGAGATCAAGCAACAGAGGTCAGCTAATTCCAGGCCTCATGGCTCCGGACAACTTTTGAAGTCCCCTTGTATTTGTTTTGGGTGGAACTCTGAGTCTGATTTCTCAGCTCTCTGTGGATGGCTGCATCTTGATAGAGAAATGAAGGCCATTTACCCTGATGCTCTCTACTGGGCCCAAGTTTCAGATGTTGAACACACACGTGTGGAAATTTATGAATCCATGCATCTGTGCCAGCTGGTGGGTGAAGTCTAAGTTTCTTCAACAGAATTAATTATCTTCTGCCTCCTGGAATCTGGTAGGAAAGGTTGAGGAAAAGCAGCCATCCATAGTGCCTCCACCACTGGAATGGGGGCAGCCCTAACGTGTGCCCCACTGTCCCCCATGCTGAGGAGTCCTTCACTCCAGGGATGTCTTCACCCCAGTCATTCAGACTCCCCCAGTGTTTCTGCATCACCTGAAAGGTCAGAAGCATCTGGGCACATACTCTCCATGAGTGGTGCTTTGGCCTCCCTCCCCATCAATACTGAAGCCCTCAGAGGCAGAGGGGAGTCAAGGAAAAGAGTGGCCGTCAGCAATAAATGAGTTACAACGTTTGATTTCAAACAGAAAACCTTGTCACCAAAATCACTACTCAGGAGATCTGGACTTCCTCTCAATGTGAGCTGAAGAACCCTTGAGGGTTAAGAGCCAACTTCACCTGATCCCCACTCTCCCATCCCAAGACCCTGGGAAGTCAAACCAAGAGGTAATCAACAGAAAACAAGTTTAATGCAACAGGGGACAATAGTCTGGAGCGAGTCCATGCTTCAGAAGGCTCAGTCCGTGGCAGTCCCGTGACTCAAGGCCGGCTAAGGCCGGCTGCAATGGAGACCAGCAGCGGGAGGACGGCCGGCCCCAGCCCACCACAGCTCTCACCCACACTCCCAGCATATTCTTTGAACAATGATGTGTTGATAGATGGCCCCTGTAAATTGCAGTAGCGAGTTTTACAACACTTGAGGTAAAAGAAGGGCAGGGGCTCTTCCAGGAGAAACCGCTTCTCCTCTGGCTTGGGTATCTCAATCGCTGCACAACTAGCGGAGCACTGCTTCGAAATCATGAAAAACCGTGGAAATATTTCTAATAGGAAATAAAGATCGAGAGAAGGCAATCACGCATTTCCAACGCCTGACACCGAGGCCTTTCTGTCTGGGTCAAAGCCTTACCCCTGGTGGCCCTGCTCAAAGGTGCACACTCAATTGAGGCACCAAGTGGGGTTCGGGAGGACGAGGGCCAGGCCTGTGTGTTGAATGCTGCTTCGGGGAAGGGCTGGCTTCTGCGTGGTATGGCCTGTCCACAGGCACTGGGAATGCGGGTCTAGGGGTCGCTGTTTGGGAACACACAGGTCTCAACTTCTCAAACACAGGGTTGGCTCAGGCCTTTGTGACCACAGACAGACACAGGACTGCCAGCCATTCTGGCCATCACCCAGGGCATGGAGCCGGCCTCTCGGTGGGCCTGGCTCGGCTCTGAGCTGGGGGTCTTGTCGCATGACCACACTTCATCTTATACTTCACTGTACAAATCATTTTGCCATATTAAGTTAAAAAGTCAATGTTGGCTACACTGATTCTGAAGCATCACCTCGGCGCCCCACCAACTTCGTGGATACCGAAGGGCTGGAGAGCAACTGCTGGCTGGAATCAGAATTCACCAGCCCTGAAGATCGCCCTGTGGGCAGAATGTACTGGGTGTCCAGATTCCCCTCGGGGAGGGCTTCATGTACCCAAAGGTTTTCAGGGGAATCACAGATGACACAGCAGCGGTCTCCAGTTTTTAAGGCATGCACCCTTCTTTGAGAACACACTTGAAGGCTGTACACCTTGGTTTTGTGCATCTCTTGTAAGAGTGACACAGACACTGTTCTCAGTGGCGCATTTAACATTATTAAAGCTTAATTTTTCATTTAAAAATGGATGACATGAAACCCAGATTTTCTTCCTACCTTCCAATATTTTATCTGGACCCACTGTAGCAGGCACTGCCTTACACTGGCACAGTTCTTACGGACTGAACCCCACCCCACTCCCCCTTCACCTCTCCCTGGCCCCTCAGGACTTTGCTCTTCACATTTTAAAGGACAAAAAGAGGCAGGGTGCAGTGGCTCACACCTGTAATCCCAGCACTTTAGGGGGCCGAGGGTGGGTGGATCACCTGAGGTCAGGAGTTTGAGACCAGCCTGACCAACATGATGAAACCCAGCCTCTACTAAAAATAAAACATTAGCCGGTGTGGTGGCGCGCGTCCATAATCCCAGCTACTCAGGAGGCTGAGGCAGGAGAATCGCTTGAACCAGGGAGGCGAGGTTGCAGAGGGCCGAGATCACACCACTGCCCTCCAGCCTGACTCCATCTCAAAAAAAAAAAAAAAAAAAAAAAAAGCTACTTTCTATTAGTTATTCCCTATTGAGGAAAACTAGACAGCCCTGATTCCTGAAAGCCCTCTGTTCACCTGCCTGTTGGTCTCCAACAAGACTGAAGATACTCACTCACGGCCGCTATGACGCAGTACGGCTCTGTCCATTGGCACCTCCTCGGGTTCTGGCACTCAAAAGTGTTTTCTCTCTCACACACGTGACACCACACTCTATCGTCACCCTCGTCTGAAAGGAGGAATAAAAAAGAAAGTAGAATGTTCCAGTTATCCGTGCCTATCTGAGGAACACAGCCAGCACCCGAGCCAGCACAACCTCGGCGGGTCCCCATCTTTCTGCCCCTGAGCAGTGGCTGGGGCCACATGACTCTGAGTGAGCCGCATGGGGAGAAAGCAGGAAGGGTCTCAGGCCACGGAAGAGCTGCCCGCTTCCCCTTCGCCTCCCCCATGATTTTTAGTGTCCTGAGGCCTCCCCAGAAGCCAGCACCATGCTTCCTGGACAGCCTGTGGTAGTGTGAGCCAGTTACACCTGTCTTCTTTATCAACTGCCCCGCCCTCGGCCTTCTCTACAGCCTGAGCGATGTGTCTTCTCTCCTGGGGGCTCCCCCATCCTCCCACATCCAAGCACACAGGAGCGCACAGCGCACCCCACTCGGCCGCGGCACCCTGACCCCTGGCACGGCCACGCTGCACCCACGGGCCCTGGCATCTTCCGGCCGACGGCTGCGGAAGCGACCCCGGGGCTTGGGTCTGCTGCCCGTGCCCTCCCGCCCACCTTCCAGGTCCGCCCACTCCCAGGCCCTGCACCCTGGCTGCCTCAAAGGAGTCCTCCCTTGGGTCTGGGTTAGGCCTGGCCCAGCTCTGCAGGAGGAGCCCGCCCTCCGCCCGCGGTTCCAACCGCTCCCAGCCCGCGAAGCCCGCCGGGGCCTCCAGCCTGAGGGTTCCCAGGGACGCGGCGGAGCAGGGCCACGGCTGGGGAAGGGCCGGGCTCAGGCTGCCCCGCCGCCCTGGGGAAGCCGCACGAGGCGAGGCTCCCCAGAGGCTTCCAGGCGCCGCGGGCCCCCTGAACGCCCCGTTCTCGCGGCGGCCACGCGGTGCTGGGCAGACGCCGCCGGCCCCGGCTCTCGGCCCGTGGCTGTCGGGGCCAGCCCGGCTCACCCGTCTGCGGGGTGTCCTCCGGATCTTGTTGTCTCGCAGTCAGGTTGAAGTCTGTCCACACCCGCGGTAGGGCCACGACCAGGAGCAAGGCGAGCAGCGCCATCGTCCCAGCGGTGCCCTGTGAGAGGCAGCGCGCGACGCCCCTCCCGGCCCTTCCGGAACCTTCGCAGCCTCCGCGCGCCGCTCCCAGGGTCTGGCCGGTAGGGGGAGCCCCGCCGACCCGGGGCGCCCGCCTCCCTCCCGCCGACCCCGGGGCGCCCGCCTCCCTCCCGCCGACCCCGGGGGGCCCGCCTCCCTCCCGCCGACCCCGGGGGGCCCGCCTCCCTCCCGCCGACCCCGGGGGGCCCGCCTCCCACCCGCCGACCCCGGGGGGCCCGCCTCCCTCCCGCCGACCCCGGGGGGCCCGCCTCCCACCCGCCGACCCCGGGGGGCCCGCCTCCCTCCCGCCGACCCCGGGGGGCCCGCCTCCCACCCGCCGACCCCGGGCGCCCGCCTCCCACCCGCCGACCCCGGGGCGCCCGCCTCCCTCCCGCCGACCCCGGGGCGCCCGCCCTCCCTCCCGCCGACCCCGGGGCGCCCGCCTCCCTCCCGCCGACCCCGGGGGGCCCGCCTCCCTCCCGCCGACCCCGGGGCGCCCGCCTCCCTCCCGCCGACCCCGGGGCGCCCGCCTCCCTCCCGCCGACCCCGGGGCGCCCGCCTCCCTCCCGCCGACCCCGGGGCGCCCGCCTCCCTCCCGCCGACCCGGGGCGCCCGCCTCCCTCCCGCCGACCCCGGGGCGCCCGCCTCCCTCCCGCCGACCCGGGGCGCCCGCCTCCCTCCCGCCGACCCCGGGGCGCCCGCCTCCCTCCCGCCGGGGCCTGTCGGGGTTCTTGGAGCCCCCTCTCAGCTCCTCGCGGCCCCGTCTCAGCGCCTCGCGGCCACTGGCGGCCCTGAGTGCCTGTTCTGAGTCCCGCCTCGTGCTGGTGTTGGAGCGGCCAGCAGTCAGGCAGGCGGGGGCGCGGGAGCCCTGGGAAACGCAGCACCGGAGCCCCAGGGCCGTCTCCTTGGGGACCCCACACTCCACAGAAAGTGGCCAGTGGCCGGGTAGGGGATTTTCTCCGCTGAAGAGCACGGGCGCACCTCTAATAACTCGCCCCTGAATAGCTTTTAGCGCATTATAATACCAAAGAGACACATCCCTGGGGAGAGATTTTGGATTCTAATGAAACACACCGGTGCACTCGTGTGTGAGGTCACGGTGCATGCGTGCCCAGAGGACTTCGCAAAACCCGGGCCCTTCATGAATAATCCTGTAAAACTCTCATCAAGAGGGTCTCCCCAGCATGAGTAGGGACGGACTCATTCTTTTGAGCAGCCCACCCTGTTCCTCTTTCAGGCTGTACTGTTTTCCTTCACTAAAAGCTCCAATAAGAATTCCTCCTGGCACCTGTAGTCCCAGCTACTCAGGAGGCTGAGGCAGGAGAATGGCGTGAACCCAGAAGACACAGCTTGCGGCGAGCTGAGATTGCACCACTGCACTTCAGCCTGGGTGACAGAGAGAGACTCCGTCTCAAAAAAATAAAAAAGAAAAAAAAAAGAAAGAAAGAAAAGAATTCCTCCTAAGTCACTAGCTTTTGGCTCTATCTCCTGAGTGGCAGATTCTGTCTTGTCTCTCTGAGCTCCTGACTCTTTAAATAAAGGTTACTTAACCCTTTACCTCTTGCTGTGCATCTCTTGTCTGAATTCTTTCCTCCAAGAAGACCAAGAACTGGAGGATTTCCATGTCTCTCACGGTAACAGTGCTACCCAAACATCAGGGTTGTCATCCAGGTCTGCTACCCTGCACAGAAAGCCAATCACCAAGAGCAGTGCCAGAGAAGAAGGCCTCATTCAGGTCCTACAGCCTGGAGACGGGTGCTCAGTCACAAATCCCTCTCCTCAGCCCACTAAAACTAGGAGTTTCTAGAGCAGGGAAGAAATGTCACCCTGTGTGGGAAAACAGAAATTAGGGAGAGTGAGGAGGCAGCTAGGCTTCATGACTGGTGAGGGGTCTGGCCTCAAGAACCTGCTGAGTTTCAGTGTCTTGATGCTGTCTGGAAGGCCCGACGGTTGGTTTCCTGAGAAAGGAACTCAGATAAGACAAGTGTAACTTTCCCAAGTTTTAAGCTAGGGTGGGTCAATTTCTATGTTTATTCAAAAGAAAACCTAAATACTAGTTTTATGGGAAATTGGGCGGATCTGAGTAGACCCCAAAGGGCAATCCACAGGTGTTGTTCTCCACCCTCCTTTTTCCCTTCAACCCTCTGTGTAGAGGCCCTCTGTTAACACAGGAAGGAGCAGGACTTTCATACTCTTTCTTTTCTTTCTTCTTCTTCTTTTTTATTTTTTAATTTTATTTATTTTTTTTTTACAGTTGTGATATGGTTTAGATCTGTGTCCCCACTAAAATCTCATGTTGAATTGTAATCCTCAGTGTTGGGGGTGAGTCCTGGTGGGAGGTGATTGGATCATGGGGTGGTCCTTCGTGAATGGTTTAGCACCAACCCTTTGGTGCTGTTCTTGTGGTAGAGTTCTCATGAGATCTGTGTTTTTCAAAGTGTGTGGGCAACTCTCTCTTCCTCCTGCTCAGGCCACGTAAGAGGTGCCTGCTTCCCCTTTGCCTTCCGTCATGATTGTAAGTTTCCTGAGGCCTCCTCAGAAGCCAGGACCATGCTTCCTGCACAGCCTGTGGAACTGTGAGACAATTCAACCTCTTTTCTTTATAAATTGCCCAGCCTCAGGTATTTCTTTATAGCAATGGGATAAAGGACTAATACAAGTTGCATCATATTCCATGGCCTTGATGTACCATAGCTAATTTAAATAGCCTTCTTGAATGAACATTTGTGTTGTTCGCAGTGTTTTTACATCTCACATGTCAAAGTCAAACACATTATAGGATGAATCTCTAAACATGTTATTCGGGAATCACAGAATTGTAATTCCGGGCATACGCAGACCAGAAATGTGTTTGGTGTGTCTGATGAACAAAGAGAAGGTTGAAAGTTTTATTTTAAAAATGTTACCTATTGTTTAGAAAGAAAACTTGTGGGCACTGGTAGAGGTTTGGGGAGCTGGCAGGCTCTGATGGGTGAGTGACACAGTAGGTAGACCTTGTCTTTGAGTCACAGCAGGTCGTTCCAGCAGCTGCGAGGTACACCTGATTGTAAAGTTGCAGCAGGCATTTCAGCACATGGGCTTGCAGATGGTTCTTGGAGCAGGTGCTGTCTGCCTGAGTGGTTTTCCTCTGGCCCTCAGCCTTGACTTAGTTGGGTATGACCAGAATAACTCAATATATGAAGTCAACTTTCATATACACAACACTGCAATTGTCCCTAATGTCATTCCTTACATATATCATTATACCACAACTTCCCAGAAATGAGACCAAAGGACAAAAGTTAAATATATTTGCAGTTTATATGAGTATTGCCCAGTTGCTCTATCTGGTCTTTGGAGAATTTTATCATTAAGGAGTGAGTGCTTATTTTCATGGCAGTATCAGAAAGAATATCCTCTTATTCACTCTTTGGATTTTCACCAGTCTAACAGATGAAAGTGAAAATAGTATCCAGGTGTATTTTTAATTTGCAAATTTAAATTATGAGTGAAGTTGAGCACTTGATATGGTTTGACATGTTTGATATGGCTAGTGGATATTTGTATTTTCCTGTGATTTCTCTATTTATGTCTCTCATTCATTTTCCTGTTTAACAGACATTGCTTAACAGAAGGCAATATTTGAGTTACTGACCAATCCCAAAATAGTTGTGAGGTACGATATCAGCAGGACTTGTTTTCCGAGCCCTGGTCATGACCCTGTGATCAAAACAGGATGTAACAAAGAAACTGGCCCAAATCAGCTAGGACCAAGATGATGACAAAAGTGACTTCTAGTTGCCCTCATTGCTTGTTATATGCTAATTATAATACATTGTCATAAGATACTCACACAAGCACCATGACAATTTACAAATGCCATGGCAATGACCCAGAAGTTATATGGTTCATATATGATGCCATAAAGGCTCATTACACTGGATCCTGGGGGTAGTTTTTCAAGGAATATCAACAAAGTATTTCCTGTGTGGTTAATTCATGAATGCTACTTTGGAATGTTCTGGATGGTCCAGACTTTCCTCTGTAATCAACACTGAGCTCTGCAGAACTTTAGGAGGGGCCACCAGACCTCGCTACTCTTAAAGAAAAGGCTGAAGTGGAGGAATTGATTCCCACTGATATTTTTTTTTTTTTTTTTTTTTTTTTTTAGACAGAGTCTTGTTCTTTCACCAAAGCTGGAGGACAGTGGCATGATCTCCGCTCACTGCAACCTCTGCCTCCCAGGTCCAAGTGGTTTTCCTGCCTCAGCTTCCCAAGTAGCTGGGATTACAGGTACAAACCACCACGCCTGGCTAATTTTAGTATTTTTAGTAGAGATAGGGTTTCACCATGTTGGCCAGGCTGGTCTTGAACTCCTGACCTCAAATGATCCATCTGCCTTAGCCTCCCAAAGTGTAGAGATTACAGACATGAGCCATTCCACCTGACCTTGATTTTATTTTTAACCGCCCTGTCTGAGAGATTATTTGTGGAGGCTGACAACAGATGTGCAGGGTTCAGCAGTGCAGTCTGCCATATTTCTTCAGCTATACCTGATATTGTAAAGACTGTCCAGGTAATGCAACAAGCTGGAGGTAAGGGTTGCAGGTGGGATGCCCTAATACACTCCATTGGTCTAAAGGCACATTTCCTTCTTTTCCACCCACTATTGCAGTCCAGCCAGGCATAACTTTAGGAGAATGTGGTTTGGTAAACATGTACCATTTGGCACAGGGATACTTGAATTTGCTGGCATGAGGAGTGGCGAGACTTGAACTAGCTAACCATGAGAGTGAGTTAGTAGAGATGTGGATGCCGTCATGCTGATGGCCTGCTCAGAGAAGCACTGGGCTGTTTTCACCCAAACACCCAACAGAACCTGGTCAAATGCAAGGCCCAGTCCGGTCTGGGGACTTCTCTGGAATGCCTGTGCCAGTATAACCACGAATGTCCCTCAAACAGAGAGAAACAAATTATTATCTCTTACTGAGCCCTTTGCTAAACAAGAAGCAGAGCTATGTGGACCTATGAGAGATTTGGAGACACAACATTCCCCATTGAGGAATACACTGCCCTTGCTATTGTGAATTCAAATGGGTCCATGAGCCAATAGAAGCATTCACGTATTTGCAAGAGGTAGTGCATGCAGCTTCACGCAGGCCTCCTGAGCCAGCTGTCGAGCTGTGGTTAGGAATATCTGCTATCAGGACACGTGCCGCCTGGGCACCTTTGGCAGAAGCCAGCACCAGCAGGGACCTCTGGTGTGTTGCAGCTGCTCCTCAAATGCCTCTGGAAGACAATAGCAGCTTATGACCTCCTTGCCAGGAAAGAGCATCAGATAGCCTTCAAACCAGAAATGCCTCTCATGCCTTGATGTCAGAGAACCATTCTACCAAGAGGAGAAGCAGCCCAGCAAAGTCTCTCACCCAGAAAGGGTGAGAGTATATTCCAGAGCAGGGGGTAGGAGGACATTAGGGGAGCCTGTGGCTTCCACAGCAGAGGCAATGGAGGAGCCTTCAAGGGCTGCTGTGTGTTCAGAGCCCAGCCAAAGCCAAGCAGGCCTCTGAGCTCCCTGCTAGAAGTTCATGTCTGCAGGGCATGTGGCTGCTTGGAAATTAGACACATAGACCTCACAGTCTGTCTTTGCTGGAGAAAGGCAGGGCAAACCGCATCATACACCTTTACAACATTGTTTCAAATCCAAAAGTGTGATGCCTCCACCTTTGTTTTCTTTTACAAAATTGCCTTGGCTGTTTTGTTTTTTTTGTGGTTCCATGGCGATTTTGGATTTTTTTTCTTTTCTCTCTTTTTTTGGGGGGAGGGATGGAGTCTTGCTTTGTTGTCCAGGCTGGAGTGCAGTGGCACAATCTTGGCTTACTGCAACCTCCGCTTCCCTGGTTCAAGGGATTCTACCACCTCAACCTCCCGAATAGCCTGAGACTACAGGCATGTGCCACCATACCCCACTAACTTTTGTATTTTTAGTAGAGACGGGATTTCGCCATGTTGGCCAGGCTGGTCTCGAACTCCTGACCTCAGGTGACCCACCCACCTCTGCCTCTCAAATTGTTGGGATTACAGGCGTGAGCCAACGCACCCAGCCAGATCTTTTTTTCTATTTCCATGAGAAATACCACTGAAATATTGATAGGGATCACATTCAATTTGTACATTGCTTTTGATGGGATTATTAGGGAACCAGGAGTGTAGGAGAGCCAGGGTGACGCCATTTTCAAGCCAGTTCCATTTTAAAACTTGCAAGGCACATTCTTTGCCAGTCATAGCCCATGGTCACAGCTGTTGATGGCTAAGGAGGGAGTTTAGGAATGCCTGCAAGGACAAACTCCTACACAACAAAATGTCCAGATGCACCAATATCTGATAACAATATGTGCTCTTAAAATAATTAGAGTCATGCGGGAGGCTGAGGCAGGAGAATGGCGTGAACCCGGGAGGCGGAGCTTGTAGTGAGCTGAAATCGCGCCACTGCACTCCAGCCTGGGTGACAGAGCGAGACTCCATCTCAAAATAAAAACAAAAACAAAAACAAACCAACAAAAAATAATAATTAGAGTCATGCTTTGATGTACTTACTCACTAAAATCCCAAGGATAGTTTACTTTAAATCAACAAAGTAATAAGTTTTGTCATGCTGTCAACCCACCCACACATAGACGTAACTTAGCTTAGCTTTTACGTAGATTAGACCCCTACATGAGAGGAGTTTGAAAGAAGGACAGTGTGTTCCTCCTCTTGCTTTCTGAGGATGCCCTACTCTGCATCTGAGTAGCTTTCAATAAACAAACTCTTCTCACTGCACTCTGCGACTCACCTGAATTCCTTCCTGTGCTAGACCGAAAAACCCTCTTCCAGCAACATCTTTCTGGCGATGCACTAAGGGACCATAAGATGAGACCATATGCTGGGGATATTTTGTCTGCAGCACCAGTTGGCCACCTCTGGTAAATGGGGTCCCTCTTGGCATCCTATGTCACACTTAGACAAAGATACTCACCTAGAAACTCAGGTTAGAGGCTCGGCCCACAAGGTTAGATGCCCTGTGGTATATCTGGAACAATGGAAGTCTCTTTGCAAGATGTTTGTCAGTATGTGATCTGAACTAATCCACCTTGTGCTCTCTGCTGGGAATGGGAAAGCTCTACTTCTCATCATTTGCCAGCTCATTGCTTTGCTGTACTGCGGGCTTGGGCAGCCCCGAATGGCTGGCCCAAAGTTTCCACCTTCCAGTGGTGACTTCTGATGCTCTTTATGTGTTTCTCTCTGTTCTTTTCTGCCTGCTTTGGATCTGCTGTTACTATTCTGCTGCCGAGCGGCGACTCTGCTTATCTCGCGGTGTTGAGGTGAGACTCACTGTTTTTGGTATTACTAATTCAAAGTGTATGCTGTGGGAAACATGTTTCTAGGATTGTGGAAGGGTCTCATCTATAAAGTGCTAACAGCTGGCTAACAGTGCTGGCTCTCTTGCTTACTCAGTTTTCCCACTCACAGATGATTGAGTGCCCTTAGCTGTCCCGTCCCTTCCCGCTCTGGTTTCCTGTATGCAATGTGCTCAGCCTTCCAAGCCCTGGGACACACAGGGACGCTCATGCTCCTTTATGTTCCCCTAGGGACTGGGGGTTAGTGGACCTCACCGAGAGGTGTGGGGTCCTTTGGGTCCCGTCTGCTGGGGAGCCTGGAGCCAGGGATCCTCCAGGTCAGCCACCATCCTGTTGCATGGGGCTCCTCAGCCTTTCGGGTCCCGGGGCTGCAGTGCCACCCCAGTGGAGAGCCCATTTAAGGCTCAGAGGGACGTTTGCCAGCATGTACTGCGGGGTCCCCCTCGTCCCCTTCATTGGCTGCATATTTGCTGTCTGTGCCTCACTAGTGATGCCCGTTGTCCTCAGCTTGCATGCTCTGAAGTCCTTCTCCTGGTGATTTTCTTTCTTTGGGTTATTTAATTCAGCATGTCTCTGGGCAGCATATGAGGCCAAAAGGCTCCCAGGAACTAGTCTTGTTGAGAAGAAAGATAATTTTGTCTAATTCAGAAGTTATCTTAAGATTAATTAAAATGATGAACTTGAAAATAGTTACTTATGAAACAAGGTAGAAAGGAGCCAGTAAGTAGGGGAGCGAGAGATGTGAATAAAAGTGATGGATATGAAGATGTATTTTTGGTAAGGAAGATTATAAAGAATAGCAAGTAATGTATGAAAAAGGATCTCGTGTGGTAAATTTTTGTCCTAAAGTGAAATGACTAATGATTATTAGTCAGTCATGAATATCACTATGACTTTTAGCCATTAGTCATGAATAATGACTAAATGATTATTTGGGAAAGAGAGAAGGTCAGGGCAAGGCAGGAAGTTCAAGCATGTCTAAGATGGTCTGTGTACACTGGGATAAAGTTCATGAAGGGAAATTTATGGAAGGAGTTTTGTCTATGAGTAAGTTGGTTATAATTGAAAGGAAGCCATTCATAACAGTCTTTCTAGAAATTGGTCCCCTATGTTAAAACGAAGTTGTCTTGAGGTACTGATTTGCTCTTAATGAAGTTACAAGAAATTTTACTTCCAATTTTGTACCCTGTTTCTCTTCTAAACTTCTCAGATCCATATTTTAGACATTCCATTGGTTCTGTCTTACTGCTTTCAGCTTTTTCCCCCTTGAGCAGGCCCGAGAAGACAACCCTCTACTTCAGCGTTTTTTGTCAGCTCCTGCCTCCCTTTTTTCCTCCAGTTTTAACTGTTGGAATGACCTGATGCTAACGTTTTATCTTAAAGCTCTATAAAAGTAATGTTTTCTTCTAGTATAACTTGATTTTATATTCTTGGCTTTTCTTGCTGCGTCTAAATTTTCAGTGTAATCAGAAAACTTCTCATGCTGTTCCTAAGAGTCACATATGCCCGTAACCTTAAACACTGTTCCTACGCCATCAAGCACTTCTTTCCTCAAGTTTGTCTTCCAGGTTATCTAAATGGGCTTCCCATAAGGAGAAGCAGTCTTACTGCAGAAGGTTTTCTCTGCCTTTTTATCAGCTGGCTTAAAAAAACAAAAAAAACACAAGATTTTATGTTTTTTCAAGAGAATTCCTATGCTGTCTTCATTAGCTTTGTGATTGCAAAAAAACTGACAGTTAAAAGGGTAAGATTTTTACATCCATATGACCTTTCTCTATTGCTTGTTAAAGTCTTTTTGATGATTTCTCTTGGTTAAGTGAATAACTATTATAATGACCTGTGATTTTATGTTGATAAAATGTTTTGAGCCTTTTAACATCTTAGAGAAATATCCTCAAAATCAAAATCCTAAATTTAGTATCTGATTTAGTCTTATTGCTGGGGCTTATTAAACCTACAGAAATTAATCTCTGCAAGGTCATAAAATCTTTTTAGCGCTTTCTGGCAGACCATGGAGTCCAGTCTCACCACCTCCAGCCTGACAATTACACATTGGAAGAAAATCAGTTAAAGGATTCCCTCAGCCCCCTTGAAGCTGTCCATATAAGGGGTTATTAACCAATCCTTTTGCTTAGTTAATAACCTGTTGTAGGACTTTGACTCCTGGACACATATATCTAAAGATGGCACTGACTCCTACCAGTATCTGACAAAAACTCAAGTTAACTGAAGGCTTGTCTTTAGACCTGAGCCAAGGGGAAAAAGTAAACTGCTTTCTTGAGACACAGGGACAGGTCTGTATTCCAAAACATTACGATGCATTTCATAATTTTGCCTTAATCTGAAATAACATAATTTCTTCTATGTCTTTGTGGAAGGAAAATATCTTGGGCCCCCAAAATCACTAAGGTAGAGGGAAAATTCAAGCTGGGAACTGCTCAGGGCAAACCTGCCTCCCATTGTAGTCATAGTCATCCCTCTGCTCACTGAGATAAACCTCCTTTGGAACCGCCAGTCCGAAACTCAAAAAAATGCACTGTTTGCCTCTCACCTACCTGTGACCCGGAAACCCCTTCCTCGCTTTGAGTTGTCCCGCCTTTCCAGACAGAACCAGCATGACTCCCTAGAATGTATGAAACCAAACTGTGCTCTGACCACCTTGGGCACATGTCGTCAGGACCTCCCGAGTCTGTGTCATGGGCGTGTGTCCTCAACCTTGGCAAATTAAACTTTCTAAATTAACTGGGGCCTGTCTCAAATTTTCTGGGTTCACATTTGGTAACCACAGGGAGATTCTGAGTGGAGGTGCCCCTGAGCTTTGACAAATCTTCTATCGATGCTTGGTACCATCATGAACTAATTTATTGCTCAAATCAATAGGACAATTTGTTGAGGTCTGCGAACTGCCCCTCCAGAGAATCCCTGCTCTCCCAAAATTTGGTCAAGATCTAAAGTTTATTTTGGTGTACAACTCCTTTATTTTGGAGTTTTACTTGCTTCCAACAAGGAAGGGAAGTTGTTCTGCTTCCGTGACGATGGAAGGCGGGTAACTCCTGTATTGAGTTTGAGCTCACTTCCAACAGGGAAGATGAGTTTTTTCCCACTTCTTGGATGGTAGAGAGCAGTCTTCAGCCTGAGACCCATCCCTGGGTAAGTAACTGAATTGGGGTTTGTCTTGGCTAAAGTTAAAGTTAACAACCAGCTGGTCTTAATTTCTTTTTACCGTTAGAGTGTTCAGTGATCATATAAGTTGTGTCATTGTTTGTTTTGCTTAAGTTTTTTTTTTTTTTTTTTTTGATGTTCGTTTCTGTTTTTCTTGTTGTTTCAGTCTTTTGTCCATTGGGTTTGATCAACTCTATCCAACTTGATCAAATTTGAAGGGAAGTTCCAAATTATGGGGAACAAGGCCTCTGAAGTGACTAAATTCCACCCCCCACCCCCCCTCCACACACACACACACACAAAAGGTGGTATGGTTGGGGGAGAAAAACAGCTAGCAAAAGGAGAAAAAAAGGAAAGATTTTTGATTTTGACTACTAAAGGGGTTTTATTTACAGAACAAGGCCACCTTTTTGCTAGCTGAAAGCATTGGCTGTTGCCCCATGCTGCAGTTCCACAGCTAAGGCTCTGCTTTCTTTTCACCGTGAGAGCCTGGGTTTGGTGGGTTTGGTTCCTAAATCAAGTCCTTTCTGGTTTGACACTTGGTACCTCTGAAATAGCAGCAATTTTTTCTGACTAAAATACGGTAATGAGGCTGGGCGCGGTGGCTCAAGCCTGTAATCCCAGCACTTTGGGAGGCCGAGACGGGTGGATCACGAGGTCAGGAGATCGAGACCATCCTGGCTAACACGGTAAAACCCTGTCTCCACTAAAAAATACAAAACAAAAAACTAGCCGGGCGAGGTGGCGGGCGCCTGTAGTCCCAGCTACTCGGAGGCTGAGGCGGGAGAATGGCGTAAACCCGGGAGGCGGAGCTTGCAGTGAGCTGAGATCCGGCCACTGCACTCCAGCCTGGGCGACAGAGCGAGACTCCGTCTCAAAAAAAAAAAAAAAAAAAAAAAAAAAAAGAATTGCCAGCATACATTTTTGTTTGCAATTATTAATAAGCAATTTCATATTTACCCCTGCCAAATACTATAAGTTGTCAAAATTTGGCAGAGGGTTTACAAAACTATAAACCCAGCCCAAAACATAATGATATTTGCTTGTGTAATCTTTAATAAATAAGTCATTGATATTGATTTAATGAATATATCTGCATCTTGAATTTAGTAAGATTATCATAACTTCTAATCCTGTGGCTTTAGCCAGTCTAGTGCACAGGCAGTGAGGAAGTTTGTTTTGGGAAAGGGCTGTTATCGTGTTTGTTTCAAAGCTAAACCATAAACTAAGTTCCTCCCAAAGTCCAGGAATGAACAAGGGCAGCCTGGAGGCTAGAAGTAAGATGGAGTCCGTCAGGTAAAATCTTTTTTCTCAGTTATAATTTTGCAATGATGGTTTCATAACTTTAAATCATGACTATCACAGTTTTCATAAACAATCTAGGTAAACAATTCAGGTAATTAGGTAAATGGAATGGGATACATACTTGTAGAAAAATTTGTCATAATTTAGAATAGAAAATTATATTAATAATAGATATTTCACTATTTAGGTATTTTCCAATAAAAATATATTATAGGAAAACATTCATTCTTGCTATAAAAAAAAAAAAGGTGTATCTTTTTTTAAAAAAGGTGAACAAGTTTTATCTAATTTAAAGCTTATTTAAAGGTTATATATAAAACAAGGTAAAGGAACCAGGAAATAAGAGAGATGTAAAGAAAGTTATAAAAATAAAGAGATATTTTTTGTGGTAAGAAAGCTTAAAGAGAAATAATTTTATATGAGAAAGAAATCTTGTATAGTAAGTTTAGTCCTAAAATAAAATGACTGATTTTTTTTTTTTTTTTTTTTTTTGAGACAGAGTCTCACTCTGTCACCCAGGCTGGAGTGCGGGGGCTGGATCTCAGCTCACTGCAAGCTCCACCTCCCGGGTTTACGCCATTCTCCTGCCTCAGCCTCCCGAGTTGGGACTACAGGCGCCCGCCACCTCGCCCGGCTAGTTTTTTGTACTTTTTAGTAGAGACGGGGTTTCACCGTGTTAGCCAGGATGGTCTCGATCTCCTGACCTCGTGATCCACCTGTCTCGGCCTCCCAAAGTGCTGGGATTACAGGCTTGAGCCACCACGCCCAGCCATGACTGATTTTTTAAGAAAGAGGATGTTCAGTACAAAAGACAAAGTCCAGGCATGTGATGAATGGTCTGTATAAGTCATAGTAAGAGGATTTATTTTTTAAAAAAACCAAAAAATTTTATATGATCAAGTTGTTTATAAGTAAAGGGAAATTACGTTGCTTTTCCTAGAGATTGGGCTTGACGTAAAAAAAAATTATGCACTAAATTATTGGTTAGAACAATGAAATTTTCTTAACAGGTTGATTTACTCTTAATAAATTATAACAGATTTTAATTTTTTTAACTGAAAGTTCAACTTTTATTGCATGTCACCTTTTTTTGGCTTTTCCTCCCATTTTAAAAGGCACGTTTTCTTAAAGCTCTAAGGAAACGCTTTCTTCCAACATAATATTCTGTGCACTGCAGACGGTCTTTTCTTTTGCCTTTTGGTAAATGACCTAACAGATATAACATTTTATTGAAATAATTCCTATGCCATTATTATTAGATTTGGTTTGCTTAGGAAAAGGATGATTTTTTGTTTTTGTTTTTGTTTGAGATGGAGTCTCACTCTGCTGCCCAGGCTGGAGTGCAATGGCATGATCTTGGCTCACTACAGCCTCCACCTCTTGAGTTCAAGTGATTCTTCTGCCTCAGCCTCCTGAGTAGCTGGGACTACAGGGGCACACCACCATGCCCAGCTAATTTTTGTATTTTTAATAGAGATGAGGTTTCACCATATTGGCAAAGTTGGCCTTGAACTCCTGACCTCGTGATCCGCCCGCCTCAACCTCCTAAAGTACTGGGATTACAGGCATGAGCCACCACACCTGGCCAATATTTAATTTTTTAAATTAAAGTTATTACATTTGTGTATCTTCCTGTATGTGCTTTTAAAGTTCTTGTGACATTGAATTACAGGGCTTTGACTGCTGGGTCTGAAAAGGACACCAAGTCTTGCTCAATTTTTAAACACTGACAACAATTAAAACCCCATCTTTGGGCCCAGTAGAAGATGCCAATCAAAATCAACTGCATTCTTGAAACACAGGGACAGAAATTAAAGCTATTCAACTCCTTAAGGTCCATGGACTACCTCGGTAGAGGTGGGTGCATGAGATTGTAAGGGCTGATTTTAAAGATAAAATAAGTCCGTTTCTCTATAAATTGATCATTAATGTTGAAGGCACACTGAAGCAAGACCAGCATATGGACCCCTGAGTCAAATTAACAAGGTTTTCTTAAAGTATTAACTGACTCCTATATAAAGATTGTAAAGGTTATGAAAGGCTTATGGAAGTTGTATCTTATGATCAAGATTAAAATTTTTTAATTTTTAAATAAAATTTTGAAAAACAAATTTACTTGGCTTCTTGTACACCTGTCCAAGATTAAGCCTGTTTCTTATGAGTCCCCACAGGCATCTGAGAAAGACCATGGCCTACACTTGTGAACCTTACAATACCTAAAGCTGTTGTTTTGGAAATAAACAGATGATTAACATCCTTAGTGCCTCCTACTCAGCCTCCTGAACAACTCCCATGCATACAGATTTGCACCACCAGTGGGTCCTACGGCCATGTGGTCACCTATTCAACCAGGCATAAATAGATTGTCTCTCATTTGGGATCATGAACCCAATGGTTACCAGCGTATTGATAACATTTGGTTCAGGGGTCAATGTACAACAAGACAGGCAAAGCCCTGTGGTATACAATTATATAACATCACTTCCCTGAGAGCTAAGCGGGCCTTATATTGGCTGGGGTTGAGGCTGCCATTGGCTTACTGACCCCATGGAGAAAATTTGCCTATCCTGAGGCAACTCTTCAAAACTTTACTTCTTCATTCTACACACTGTCTCATAAAACGGGAGACACTTAGATACATTCAAACTCTCCCTTGATTCCTTTGCAGATATAATAATGGGTGATAGATTAGCATGAGATTAATTATTGCTTGACCAAGGGGACATGTGCGCTATAATCAATAAAACCTGTTGCGTTTATTAACGCCGAGTTAATACCTGAGTTAACACCTCAGGTCAAATAGAAGAAAATGCTTGTAAAATATATGAGCAAGCTGCCCGGTTGCATAAATATAACCGAGGTTCTGATCTCAACTATATCTGATCAACCATTAAAAGCACCTTCCTGAGTCTCACTTGGTTCTGCCTTCCTAGGACCTTTGTTAGCTATCTTGTTATTACTAATTGTTGGTCCTTGCTTGTTTATCTTCTTGGTAAACTTGTGTCTTCTAGATTACAACAATAGGAAACATCCCAAAGGCTATGAAATGCTGGCAGATATTACGCTAGGGTTTAGGGATCCGAGCTCTGCACTTTTTTCTTTTTTGCTTTTCTATCATTTCTAAAGATGAGGCAAAGTGGGAAGACAGGGAGGTGTGGGTTCCAGTCCAGATGGAGCTGTGGGGCCCTGAGCGAATAGGTGACCTCTGGAGCCTGAGTGCACCAGGGCTGCGGCCTGCACTGTTGGTGCAGGTGGCCCTCCTGGCTGGTCCTTGCCCTTGGAGAGGTCAGCCATCTGTCCTTCGAGGAGGCAGCAGGATGGGGAGGACCTCTGTCCCCCATATGTCATGTGGCCAGAGCAGGCTCCTGCCCCATCGTCGTGGTGTGAGGGAGGGGCAGGGCTGTGCATCCTCACAGGCCCTTAGCTCAGAGGCCCCGTGACCTGAGGGACAGCTCAGGAGGTCGAAGGGGGCCACAGGTTTCAGGTTGGCCCCAGCATCGAGAGCCCAGCGAGGCCTCCCGCGTCCTTGCCCTTTTTCTCCTCACCTGGCCCAAGGCATTCCCATGCGAGGAAGTCTGGGGAACAGAGCGTGAAGGTCCTGTCTTGCTCTGTCCTGGACACCTCCAGCCCGATATGGATGGGCCCCAGCCCTGGAGCGTGCTGCCTTGTATCTCTGAACCTAAGCCCCAGGGAGAAGGACCCCCTTCCACCAGGGGAGAGGGGCTGCTGTGTGGGCAATGGAGTGGGCTGGGTCCTGCTCAGTGAGGACCAGTGGTCTTATCACTGAGGCATCTGCCTCTGCACTGCAGGCCTCCAGAGCTCCTCCCTGGCCATTCCAGCATTCTTGATACTCTTTCCTTGCTTTTTTCTCCTAGTTCTTATCACCAGGGTGATTAGGAGCACCTGGAACAGCACGTAGACCATAGCAGGGGCTCGATAACTATGTGCTGAATGGACGGAACCGAGCAGGGCACCAGCCTCCCTCACCCAGCGTCCTGGACGCTCCCCAGAGCAGGTCAGCAAGCCCAGGCTGGCAGCTTCAGGAGACACAGTGTGGCCAGCAGCACATGCCTGAGCCTAGGGCCCCAGTTCCTGCACCAGAGCCCTGAGGGGTGCAAAGTTCTGTGCAGGTCTGCAGGGTCCTCCTGGAAAACAATGGCCTAACCCTTGACTCTGGACTCAGGCCCCGGGCCAAGGCAGGTCTGAGTGTGCCTTGGGCCCGGGAGAGTGGGTGGATGTCGGGCAGGCTGAAGCCCAGAGCTCACCATGGAAGCCGGGCAGGCTGGGCTGGGTGTAGGCAAGGTGGGGAGCGTGTGACCAGTGCCCAGGGTCACTCAGATGCTGGCCTGGGGAGCTACACCCTGCTGACAGTGCCACCCTGGGCCCGCAGTGTTCAGGAGGGAGGTCTCCCCGTGAAGTCACATGTCAGACAGGAGGGCTCTTTCCAGCACAGCTCTGCCCACTGGCTGCTCCATGACCCACCCCCAGAGGTCCAGGCCAGGGTTCCAGTCCTGGCTCGGTATGGGATGTGGGCAACAGGCCCGTTCCCTTTCCTAAGCCTCTGTCTCCTCTTCTCTGAAAATCCCCCTGAGCCCCACCCCTAACACCCTTGGAGGCCCCACCCTGAGCAGGTCCCCACTCAGGTCACAGACTGCACCCCCAGCCCTAGGGCAGGAGGCAGGCTGTGTGCAAAAGGCTTCTCCTGAGCGCAGGAGGCAAGTGTGGATGGCGTCCTCCCACTCAGGTGCCTGGGGATGATGGCGGGGCACAGGTTCTCCCAGAAAGAAGCCCCCGGCACTCCAGAGAGGGAAGGGGCTGGGGTTCAGGGTTGGGGGAGGCCACCTGTCACTGGGGACCCTGCTGTCGTGTTTGGATGCTGTATGGTGGGTGTGCGGCGCTAGAACAAATTTTGAAAAATGGGGGTGCTCAAATAAGGCCAAAAGGATGAGTAGTAGCGTGAACGGCAGCAGCCCCGCCCCTCGGAACCCTCTCCTTCCTGTGAACTTTCTGGGTCCATCCTCCCAGCAGGGAGGGGTCATAGATGAGCCAGAAGGCTCGGAGAGTTCTGGCCACATGCTTCAGGCAGCACAGCAAGTGCAAGTCCTGGGAACTTCCCTCCCACCCTCTGCAGGGACGTCCTCCTTTCAGGGACCAAGCTTTGCTCCTATCAGGGCAGAGGCTGCAGCCCATATGACCAGGGCCCTGGTCCAGACACAGCCCTGGATCCCGTCCCCACCTGGGGTGTGCAAGGACAGAGGGTCTCTCTGGCTTATTCAACAGGTGTTTATTAAGGGCCTACACTGTGCTGAGGCTGCCGTTCAGGGAGCCCAATGAAGGTAAGGCCTGGCCCCTCCCTTCAGGCCTCCAGGCCCCATCTCTGGAGCCTCCCAGGAACTCACGCTGACCCCCGTCCTCCAGTTCTACTCAGTCCACTTCATCTCAGCCTTTGCTGGGCCCTCCTGAGTGCCTGTCCCCTGCTGGGTGTGGGGGACACCATGGACCAGACCTGGCTCAGGTCATAGATGGGGTAGGCAGGGAAGGCTTCCTGGAGGAAGAGGTGCCTGAGCACAGAGTTAAGGGTGGAGAATGCTGGGCCATGGAAACAGCAGCAGAGAGGGTTGGAGGGGCCGTCTGCAGGCCGATCTGTGTCACTAGAGCCGATCTGCCGGGTGGGAGTCCTGGAGAGGGCCATGGGAGGGTCAGGGTGGAGGACAGAGGCGCAGAGGGACATGGTCAGACCTGTGTTAGGACGTGCCTCAGGAACCAGGACAGGCTCCCACTGGGCCGGGTGTGTGAGGAGTGGCACGGGGGCCTGGGGCACCACACCCAGTGTGGGCTGCAGCAGGGCCCCCCGGGAGCCTACAGCTGGCTGGGGCCCCAAAGCAGCAGGCTGAGTGCAGGGAGCAGCACCAGGATGGCGGCAGCCGGCTGCAGGGCGTGGGCCCCGCTGGCGTTGCACAAGTCGGTGTCACAGCAGGTGATGTTCTTCTTGCCCACGTAGTAGTCCTGTGAGTCATCCACGCAGTTTGAGCTGCAGCCTTTACTGATGACGGTCAGGAGGCCCACGGCGCCTGGGGAGCAGCGGGACCCGGCAATGGGGCTGCCCTGCATGCTCACCCGCCTGACCTGTCCCAGGCCTCCTCCTGTCCCCACCCTGCCTGAAGCTCTAGAGTCCCCCTGGGCTGGCCTCAAGATTGCAAGCAGTGCAAGGGCCTGGTCTCAGCCCTGGTCTTAGCCCTATCCAGATGCCCAAGTCAAGTGGACCACCCACTGAACGTCAGCAATGGTGTGAATGAGTGAGCAAGCACAGGGATAGGGGGGACAGACGGGTGGAGGAGTGGCAGATGGAGGATGCGGAGGGACAGACGGGTGGAGGAGTGGCAGATGGAGGATGCGGAGGGACAGACGGGTGGAGGAGTGGCAGATGGAGGATGAGGAGGGACAGACGGGTGGAGGAGTGGCAGATGGAGGATGAGGAGGGACAGACGGGTGGAGGAGTGGCAGATGGAGGATGAGGAGGGACAGACGGGTGGAGGAGTGGCAGATGGAGGAGGATGGCTGGAGGAACAGATGCTGGGTGATCGTTGGGGGGCAGGTGTGGGACGGGTGAGGGATGGGTGGAAGGAAAAGAGCACATAGGTGTGGGCAGATGGCCAGAAGGATGAATAGTTCAGTGGCAGAGACCTAGGCCTGGTGACTTTCGTCCCCCCACTCACGGATGCGCTCGGTCCAGCACTGCTTCTCCGGCTGCGTGCAGTTCTCCACCTTCAGGCAGTCCGCATTGCTCACCTGGGCCTTGCAGGAGTAGCACAGCAGGGCAGTGCCTGTGGGGTGGAGTGGGAGGGGCCTCAGAGGCTGCCCCATAGCACTCACCAGGAATGGTGGCTCCTGGGCAGGGACCTGCCAGCCTCATCTTCTCTGCAGTGCAGAGGGCAGGGCAGAGAGCAAGATCCGGACCCTTCCGGAGAGAGCACAGTCTGTGCTGGGACAGGCCTCTGCAGGGGCACGAACTTCTCCACACACCCCCAGGACTGGCTTTTCTGCACGCCTCCTGCCACGGTGCCTGGCAGCTGCCATGTGTGCCCCAGCCCCCTGCTTGCAAGGGTAAAGCTTTGTTAAAACGCCCATGCTCCTGAGAGAGAAGGGGCTCGCCTCACCTGGCAGGGGCCCGGCTGGACACTTGGAGGCAGGGGATGGATGACGCTTTTCCAGGACTTCCTCAGGCCACCACCATGGAGGCCCACCTGGCCTTGTCCCCAGCAGCCCGGCCTCTCAGCCCCTCTCAGGCCTCCCGTGTCAGGTCTCGCTCTGCCCCTGGGGTGGTGGCCCTGCTGCTAGGTGCTCATGGCCACTGTCTCCTCCTCCGAAACTACCGCACCTGCCTGTGCAGGCAGGTGCCCAGCACTGTCCTCAGTGCCCCCTCCTCACCCTCAATATCTCCTCCCCATCTTCAGGGCCCCCTCCTTAGTGCCTCTGAAACGCTGCCCTGTTTAGTCCCTCAGTGGCTGTTTTTGTGACCTCACGTTCCAGAAGAGGAAGCTGCAGCTGTGGGGTTGACTGACCCCGGGACCCTGGGTCGGGATGGTCCTACCCCAAGCAGAGCAGCGCAGGCCAGCAGCTCCCTGGGACCCTCGGAAGCTGCAGTGCTGGGACTGGGCCAGATGTAGACCCCCGGGTCCTTGCAGGACATCCCCAGCACCCCCGCCTTGTGCCCTCAAAAGCACTTCTTAGCCTAAGGCTTCCTGCCCTGTGCCTCCCGGCTCCTCATCAGCATCTCTGTCCATCTGTCCATCAGTCTGTCTATCTGCCCCGAGGAGCCAGGCCCTGCCCCACGGTCATGAAGGAGAGTGACTCCGTGCTGACCCTGCAAGCCCTGGTCACAGGGGATGGCAGGGACAGGTCGCTGCCTGGTCGTGCCAAGAGCTGCCTTGGAGGAACGGAGGCTAGGGCGAAAGCCTCATCCCCTACCCCCTTCCTCCTTCCTCCTTCCCCCGCTCCTCTCCATGTGCCCTGCAGGTATCCCTCTGGCCTCCCCGGCTCACCCCTGCTCCCTTCCCTGCTGGGGGCCGGCCAGGGCCTCACCTGGCTGCAGGGCCAAGCCTGCCGTCAACAGGGCAAGCAGCACAGCCTTCATGGTCAGGGGTGGGCAGCGGTGGAGAGGGCCTTGAGTGGCTTTATATGACCGCAGCTGGGGAAAGGCTGGACTGCCCATAGTCAACACCAGCAGGTTTCCTGGAGCCAGTGAGGGCCCCGGGGCTGGGCAGATCTGAATCTCCTCCCTGAGCGACCTGCACCTCCCTCTCCCTTTGTCCTTCTTTCCACCTCTGAAGGACAGAGCCTGCCCAGGGCCATATCTCAGCCACCCCAGGCTGAGGGCTGAAACGTCCTCAGGCCCCAGATTATGCCTCTCCCACCTCCCCAACCTCACAGCGCAAAGCCATACAAGGAAGACCCTTTCTCCAGACTCCTCCAGGCCTCGGCCTTCCAGCCAAGGATGAGGGCACCTCCCTGGGCCCTGTGCTCCTACAGAAGCTGTGCCACCCTCCTGGGGCCCACGGCCCACGGGGTGATAAGTCTTGGTCACAGTGTCGCTGACAGATCAGCAGCAGGTGCTGCAAAGGAGAGGGGCAGGGGCTGTTCTGGGTGTGAACCAAAAGTAACATTCTAAGGACCCCCAGCCATCTGAGTGGACCCCTCCTCTCGGCAAGGGCTTTCCGAAGTGAACCTGAAAAACTGGTTCAGGCCATGACAGCAAAGGGTTGGACAGCCTCATTATCCCTCCTCTCATCAGAACTCAGGAAGAGCCAGCGTGAACATCAACACAGGCCTTCAGTCTGATGAGAAACATTTACCAGCTATTCTCTCGGAAGCCTGCTACGTGGAGGCTTCATCTGGTGATAAAGCCCTGGTCTCCACAACCCCATATAACCCAGACATTCCTTTCTATTGATAACTCTTGCAACCAATTCCCAACCAGAAAATACTTAAATTCACCTATAACCTGGAAGCCCCCAGTTCCAGTTGCCCACCTTTTTGGACCAAACCAATGTATGTCTTCAATGTATTTGACTGATGTCTCATGTCTCCCTAAAACGGATAACATCAAGCTGTGCCCTGACCACCTTGGCCACATGTTCTCAGGGTCTCCTGGGGGCTGTGTCACAGGCCATGGTCCCTCATATTTGGCTCAGAATAAATGTCTTCAAATATTTTACAGAGTTTGGCTCTTTGTTGACCCAGGGGACAGCCTCCCTGGGGAGGAGACCCTGTTGGACAGGTCTTCATTTATGGGGCATTCAGTGTGGGCTGGGCCTTGGGCTAGGAGCTTTACCCTCAGGACCTTGAGTGACCCTCAGCTTGGAACTTTAGCTGCAAGGGAGTCAGGAAGTGCAGCTTTTAGCAGCCTCTGCAATAGCAGGAGGCAGGGGCTGGGCCCAGGGCTGTATGGCCTCTGTCTGCCCCAGATCCCCTCTCCCTCCTGCTCCATGACCTGGGAGACTGGTCCAGCTCCCATGGGCAGGAGATGAGAGGGTGGAAGAGACAAGGTCAGGCCAGCTCTCCTGCCAGCTGGTTGGGTGGTAGCTGCAGTGCCTCTGGCCCTCTAGAGCAGGTCCAGGCTCTCCTGCCAGCTGTGTGGGCAGTGGTGGTCATGGCTGTGGCCTTCTAGAGCAGGCCCACGTCCTGTCAGCCAGGCTTCTCCTGTCCCCAGGGCTCTGGCCAGCCTCTGGTCACTGTACTCTCCCCCTCATTCCTGCAAGCCCATGGGGGCGGTGGCTTCCTGCTGCTGCTGATTTTGAGGGGGACTCGTGGCCCTGCTGTCTCCTTCAACCTGTCCCCTGCCTTTGTACATGGGCCCTGAGTTAGACGACTCTGCCTGGCAACCCTCTTGGGTATGCTGTTGTTCCTGCCGGATGCTGGTGGGTCCACTGTGGGCTGTGGCCCTGCCTGCTGCTGAGTGTGTGTCTGGAGGGAGGCAGGCCACTTCTCCCCTGATGCTCTCCCGTCCCTGTTGATGGGGTGTCTGGCGGGAAACAGGCCCCTTCTCCCCGGACGCTCTCCTGTCCCAGCTGATGGTTGTCTGGCCTTCATTGTTACCTCCTCTCCTCGATTTTGCCTCCGAAAAGGGCTCTGGCACATTTTAAGGGGTGGTGAGGATGTTGCAGGAAGAAGTCTTGGGGAATCAGCCCCTCTCCCAGTAGGCCTGCACCATCCAGGAAGGCTGGCAAATGTTTCTGGGGTGTTCGGGGGACATCAGCTTCCCACTGTCTCACCTTGAGTCTGGGATCAAGGTGACACTACTGATGGGAGCAAGGATAATGTGAGACCCAACCTCCCTGAGACTCAGTGGCACCAGGAATCTGCCTTTGGGCTTCCCCTGGGGCTCCAGGTCATCCCCTGTCCTGGGCTCTCTCCCGCCTGGCTCCCTGGAACCCATTGTCTCGGGCTCTTTTCCATGGACATTGTCTCTTCTCTGGCAAGTGAGAAGGCTGAGCCCAAGAGGGACAGGAACTTACTGGAGGCCATGCAGGGTGACTGCGGCCTACCCCAGACTCTTTCCTTGCCCACTCTTGCCCACCCTCTGGACGTGCCCTCCAGCCCATGTCCTGTAAGCTCAGGACAAGGAGCCTCACACAGTCATGAACTGCTTCCATGTGTGGCTGACAGCCCCTGTCCCATCCTCCCTCCACCCCCAGCCCCAGCTCGCCGGGGCTCTGGCCATTCCTGCACAAGAAGTTTTCTTATCTGTCTCTGTATTCAAGGTACCAGCCTGGAACTTTCTGTCCTCAAATATTTACAGGTGTGTAAGTGTTTGTTGATCTGATTTGATACACAGTGACTGCTGTAAGGCAGTGGTTCTCACGTGGGCGACTGCACCTCTAGGGAATGTTTGGTGATGTCTGGAGGCATCTCTGCGTGTTCCAGCTCAGGGGTGCTGCTGGCCTCTAGTGGGTGCAGGCCAAGGAGGGGGCAACACACAGGATCCCCACCACAGAATCCACAGGCCCCAACATCAGCCACACTGAGGGTGTGGCTGGTCTGAGGATGGCCTCATGGTCATGGCTTCTATACGGAAGACCATGGCTGTGACATTCCTAGAGCCCCACCCCTAACCACAGGTTGGGTTCTGACCTCACCCGAAAACGGAGCCCTCACTGTGGTCAGTCTGAACTCTAATCCTGGTTACCTAACAAGCCCTGGTTATGGTCCCACCTTGAGTCCTAAGACTAGTCACACCCAGAGCTCTGGCCCTGGCCACTGACTGAGCCCTGATCCTGGTCACCGAATGAACCCTGACTGTGGTCACCCTCTGATTTTTGACCCTGTCATTCACACTTTGGCCATACACCGAATGCAGGCCCTGAGCCTAAACTGAGCCTGGATCTTCTGGCAGTTCTCCCTTCTGGGAAGTTCTGCCACAAGGGGCATGGCTCCCTGTAGACCCTCATGCAGTGGACAGGGGCTGAGAGGCTGATGTGAGTGATAATAAAACTCCAGTCCTCCGGTCAGCTGGCTCTGTGTGAATTAAACTCTTTCTCTATTGCAATTCCCCTGTCTTCATAAATCGGCTCTATCTTGCCAGGGGTCAATATGACCCCAATGGGTGATCACACGCTAGTGTATTTTATTCCTTCTCTTCCTCTCTTTCTGATCCCTCCCCAGTGCCAGAATGGACTTGGTCTTTGAGAAGAGGCCCAAGGTTCCCTGAGCAATGGTAGGAGCACCTGGGGGAGCCCCATGCATCTTGGGGATCAGGCCCCAGTTCCATGGCAATCCTCACTGCCTACCAGCACTGCCCAAGTCCTGGGAGACCACGTGATCCCATGTCCCTGAGGTGGTAAGCAGTCACACCAGGGATGGAGCCAGCCTTCCTGGGAGGACTTTGCTGTCCCAGGAAACCCTGCCTTGGGAGCCCCCATCCAGTGGCCCTGGGTTCTAGTCCTGCCATGTGCCTAGTATGCCCCGTGACTCAGCGTCCTCCTCTGAAACACATCTGACTCTAGCATGCTCAAATTCCTGCCCCACAGAACCTGTGCAATAAAAACGGCTAGTGTGGCTTCAGTGTGACTCACCATTGGCCCCTTCCTTTGCTCTGCCAGTTGCCTCCTGGGACTCCAGATTTTCCTGTTTGCTCTTGACCTTCCACCCACCCACCCCACCGCCATGGGCCTAAATCAGCTGCGCTTCCTGGAGATCCTGCCTTCCACCTAGTGCAGGGGATGAGGCTGGGGCCAGGGCAGCCGGACGAGGCCCTGGGGCTTCTGGGAGCCGACTTACCTCACAGGGAGTCCCACCACCACCTTCGGGGAGCCCCACACAGTCCCATGCTGGAACACACATTCCTGTGTATAAATTTTTTTATTTCATGCAGCATTAATTAAAAAAAATAAAGATAGCATGTCACTTGCAACGTCATGCTGGTGTCAGTTTGCAGCATCTTTTCTTTGGAAAAACGCCCTTGCAGATCAGGAGGAAAACCCGCTGGTGCACATGGGATGGCTGGGGGCACTCAGTGCCAAGCCCCCACATTTGGGATCTGGAAATTAAGGCCATGACTTGCAAGCTGTGTGTGTGTGATATGTAACTGTGAGGGTTTGTATGTGCAAACCATGTGGGCATGGGAGTGTGTGCTGTGTGAGAGAGGATGCTTGTCTGTGTGTGTGGATCAAATGTGCGAGTGTGTGGCATGTGTGTAAATGCGAGTGAGTGTGGGTGTGTGCACGGGTTGTGTGTTGTGTGAGCAAAAACATGTGTGTAAATGTGGGTGTGTGTTGGGGCCACCAAGTCCTGAGGGCTGTGCAGCTTGGAGCCACTCAGAGGCGTTTTCCCCCAAGCCCACCATGGTGGGGCCCACAGGCCCTCCCCATCTCTAACTCCGCCAGGGCCCCTGCGTTCCCAGACGAGGTGCCTTTTCCTGGCTTTCACAAAGGTGCCATCAGGGCCCTGCCTCAAACCAGCTCCCCTCCTGCCTGGGCACCAAGGTGGAGATGATTACTGCCCCAACGCCTGCCCCACCAGCCAGGCCCCTTGGCCTCCAGTGACCCTCAGATCCGCCCCCACTGCTCTGCACCCTCTGCTTGTGCCACTCCCCATTTCTGGAGTGAACTCAGATTGGGGAGGAGACCCAAGGCACATCCTTCCCTTCCAGCTGGGCACAGCCTCACCAGCATCCCCAGCCACCTCTGCTGTGGGAGGCCTGTCATCCAGAGACCTCCAGAGGGAGGGCTGGCTGGGACTGCCTCCACCTGAGGACTCCGGAACCTGAGCAAAGGACACTGCTGGGTACAGGCCCACCTCCAGGCAGAGGGAATAGCAGGCATGGGGGACGGCCTGTGGGCTTGGGAGAGGACAGTAAGGGGTTAGCTCCGGCGTGGCCTTGTGGCCCAGTGAGGACCTGGGCTGTATTCAGAGTGCACAGGCTTGTTTGGGCAGGGGAGTGACCAGCCCTGTCAAAGGCCACTCTGACTGTGGGTGGAGATGGGGAAGCCAGTGGGGAAGGAGAATGGTGCAGTGGCCCAGGCATGGTCTGGGGGCTCTGCTCTGTGAACTTGGGGCAAGGCTGGGGGAAGGGAGTCCTCAGTGCCAGCCCCCAGGAGACACTGGAAACTGCCTTTGTAAAAGTTGTAACAGTGAGAAAATGATGACAGTGAAGGAGATCTGATCTAACCAACCCCCAACTTGCCTTTAACCTCCACACTGCCCTTAGTCATTTCTGGGCATAATAGCCCTTTCCCAAAACTCAGCCATGTTTGTAAAGCCAATGAAAGACCACCATTGCATTAGGAAGATGAGGGGTCTGAGTTCTGCTGAGGTGTAGACTTAAATGATTCCTAGCCATTATTCCAAGGGCCACAAGATTTGCAACTCCCCCAATTACTCCTGCAAGTAACATCACTATTGTGATCCTAAGATTGACCTTTTGAGATGCCGTTTCAGGTTGTTGCATGCCCAATGACTGTTGGGTGGCTCTAGCGAGGTCCATCAACCCCGCAGCTGGTCCCGTGGCCCCACCTGGACGGAAACTCAGTGCACAGGGGTATCAGTTTCCACACCCCCAGCCAACCAGCAGCACCCATTCCCTGGTTCACCAAACTCTTCCTGAAAAACCCTAGCGTCCGAATTTTCTGAGAGGCTGATTTGAGTAATAATAAAACTCTGGTCTCCCGTTCAGCTGGCTCTGCATGAATTAAACTCTTTCTCTATTGCATTTCCTGTCTTGATAAATCAGTTCTATCTTGCCAGGGGTCAAAACGAACCCACTGGGTGATTACACACTAGTGTATTTTCTTCCTTCTCTTCCTTTCTTTCTGACCCCTCCCAGTGTCAGAATGGATGCATCTTGGGATCAGGCCCCAGTTTCATGCCAATCCCCACTGCCCACCAGCACTGTCCAAGTCCTGATGATTCCACGTGAGTCCACGTGATTCCACGTCCCTGAAGTGAGGGTGATAGAGGAGCTAAAAATAAATTATTTAGGCAGATAGTGAGGGTAAGGAAGTCCTCAGTAAGGTGTTCCTTTTAATGAAAAGCAGCCCCCAAATCATTTTCTTTTCTCATAAAGAGCAGCCTGTAAAATCGAGCTGCAGACATAAGACAAGCAAGCTGGAAGCTTGCACGGGTGAATGCCAGCCGTTGTGCCAACAGGAAAAAGCTACCTGAGACTAGGCATGATCAAAATGGCAGCTCCATTTTCCCTTCTCTTTGCCAGCCACGTGTACAGTAGGGAGCAGGCAAGATGGTGCTGGCCAAGTAGAAAGCTCATTTGCATAATAAGATTATGGTGGGGTGACCAGCCTTCCCTACGCCATATGTAAATATCACCCTTAGTCATACCAACCTGTGGGCCCTTCATAAATCAGTTAATGCCTCCTCAAGTCGGCCTATAAAATCTGCTGGGGTCTGCTGCAGGCCGGCTTTTCTCTTTTGGATGTCTCTCTTTCGAAAGAAAGGGCTGCTCTCCTCTCCTTTTTTCTGTCTATTAAACTTTCTGCTCCTTAAGCCATCCACAAGTCCGTGTCCTTCATCTTCTTGGCATGAGACGATGAACCCCAGGTATTTACCCCAGACAATGATGCTGCTTCAGCAGCAGAGTCACACCAGGGATGGAGCCAGCCTTCTCAGGGAGGGAGGACTTCGCTGTCTCAGGAGACCCTGCCCTGGGAGCCCCAGTCCAGTGACCTTGGGTTCTAGTCCCGCCATGTGGCTGGTATGCTCCGTGACTCAGCCTCCTCCTCTGTGAAACACATCTGACTCTAGCATGACCAAATTCCTGCCCCATACAATCATGTGCAATAAAAACGGTTGGTTTCAAGCTACTAAGTTTTGGGTGGTTTGTGATGCAGCAGTTGATAGCTGCATGGGGGTAAGGGCAGACATGGAGACTGGGGAGGAGGCAAGACCACAGAGGTGTGGATGGGGGAGGGAAGTTGGAGGGAGTGAGAAGAGGCCAAACACTGACTGGATTTTGAGGGTAGAGGATCTGGATATGAGGGATGGAGACTGTCGAGGCTCAGCCTGAGTGAACAGCAAGGTGAGTTGCCATTCATGAAGGTGGGGGCAATGCAGACGGAGCAAAGCTGGGCTGGAGGATCAAAGCTAAGCAGAGACATTGGGTAGCACACAGGAGTCTGGATTTCTGGGGAGAGGCCCTGGCAGGAGACATGAATTTGGTCGTTGCTGGTGTTGGATGGTATTTAACAGCATGACACCAGAGGAGATCCCCAAGGAGTGGGGATTGGCTGGACAAAAAGAGCCAAAGAATGGCCTGGTCAGTAAGGAACCAGCAACGGAGGGTGAGGAAGAGAAGACCCAGAGGGCGGGAGGGGCCTGGGAGCCCAGGGAACAACTGAGCTAAGGATGAGTGAGCTGGCACATGGGCTCGTGCCTCAAATTCCAGCACTTTGGGATCACTTGAGTCCACAAGCTTGAGACCAGCCTAGGCAGCACAGCTAGACCCCGTTTCTACAAAAAATTAAAGACAGGTGAGATGGTGTATGCTTGTAGTCCCAGCTACTCTGGGGCTGAGGCAGGAGGATCCCTTGAGCCCAGGAGGTTGGAGCTGCAGTGAGGAGAATGTACCACTGCACTCCAGCCTGGGCAACAGAGAGACCCTGACTCAAAAAAGGAAAAAGGAGGAGTGAGCTACCCAAATCTGTGTTTGTTTCTTACTGCTGTCCTAACAAATTACCATAAACATGGTGATCCAAAACAACACAAATTTGTATCTTACAGCTCTAGGGGTCAGAAGTCTAATGGGACAATGAGTGTCATGGGCTAAGATCAAGGGGTCAGCAGGCTGCATTCCTTCTGTTGGCTCCAGGAGAGGCCTTGATTCCTTGTCTCTCCCAGCCTCTAGAAGCCGCTCATAGTCCTTGGCTTGTGGCCCCTTCCTCCGTCTTCGAAGGACATCACTCCAACCCCTGTGTTGGTTGTCACATTTCCTTTTCTCTCTGCTTTCATCCCATTGTCCTCTCACTTGGCTTCCTCACTCCCACAAGAACCCCTGTGATGGCGCCTGCCCTCCTATCTGTACCTGTGGGCTCTCCATCCAAACTGAAACAACCAAGGATACAAACGATTCGGAAAAAAAAACCTGTGTCTGTACTGAACATGTACAAACTTTTCTCTTGTCACTATTCCCTAAACCATACTGTATAACAACTATCTACATAGCGCTTACATTGTATTAGGTATTATAAGTAATCCAGAGGTGACTTAAAGTATACAGGAAGATGTGTGTAGGTTATATGCAAATACTAAGCCATTTTATGTAAGAGATTTGAGCATCAAGGATTTTGGCATCCTTGAGAGGTGCTGGAGCCAGTCCTCTATGGATACCCAGGGATGACTGCACACTGGGCTTACCCTGATAAACATAAGAATCTCCCCATCTAAAGAATTTTAACTACATTGCATTTGCAGCATCCCTTTTGCCATGTAAGTAATGTATTCACAGGAGCTGGAGGTTAGAATGTGGACATCCTTGGAGGGCCATTATTCTGCCCACCACAGTCCACCCTCCAGTTTCCAAAGATTTGCATAGGTCTCATGGGCAAAACCCACGCACCTATCTCAAGGCTCTCCGCAGCCTTGACTCATCACAGCATCAACTCAGGTCCACATTCACTGAAGTTGCACCCAGTTCAAAAGTTTCTAATTCCATCATCTGAATCATCTAAATTGGGTATGGATGGGCCCCAGCTAAGTAAGGGGGTCAAGCAGGCGGGCTGAGCACTGGTCCTGGTGACTGGAAGGCAGTACTGCTCTCCCCGCATCAGAAACTGCACCGGGAAGGCTGTCCTGGGCTGGGCGGCACGAAACCCTGGGCGCCTGTGGCTGCCCAGAACTGCAGGAGCCCCAACGCCTTCAGCGCAGGGGTCGCTCGTCATGAAAGGAACGTGACACCCTGCGCCCATTCTACAGATGGAGAGAGCAGCTCGGAGCCCGGGCCCAGGTCGCACGGCCCACCCTCGCCCCGTTTCCCCTCTCCCCTCCCTGTCCGCGCTTCTCCCCTCCCACGCCTCCCCCCACCCTGGGACTCCCACTCCTCCCCTCCCCTCCAGGCCTCCTGCCCTCCCAGGCCCTCCGCTGCCACCCAGCTCTGGGAAAGCCGGAGTCTGGCTCCCAGACACTACCGAGCGCCGAGTCCTCCAGCCTGTCTAGAGCGTACCGGAAGTAGCTGGGGGAAGGCGACGAGGCGCGGACTGGAGGAGAACTGAGTGGCCGGCACTTCCGGCCGGCGGTGGCTGCTCAGGCTGAGCAGGGTGAGTAGGGTGCTGGCCTGAGGCGCTGGGCGGCCAGGCCGGGCCGGGTGGGCTCGGGCAGACTCCGGTCACTGCTGGGCGCGGGCGGCGCGGGCGGGAGCCGCACTCTGTGCAGGCGGGCGCGCGGGGCGGGGCTGGTCGCGAGGCCTCGGGGCCGGACCCAGCCGCGGGCGGCAGCGCCCCCTCCCGGGAGCCGAGCTCGGAACCCGAAGCCCTGTGCTTCCCGCGCGACCCCCGCGGCCTGAGCGCGGGGCCCCCGAGCCGAACCCACCCCTCGCCGCCGGGCCTGGCCTTGACGCCCCAGCCCGGACTCTTCCTGCGCTTCCACTTTCAGAGAGGCTTGGTCACGAGATCCGCTTGCCTTTAAAAAACCAGACCGAGACTTTTTTTTTCTTTTTTTTCCATTTTCGTTTTTGCTCTTGCCCCAGACTGAATTTCTGCCCGCAAACGGGGACCCTGGGGTAGAGGTGCTTTTTAAGCGAGCCTCGCCGGTAGCTGAGCGCTGTCTTCTGCGCCAGGATCCCCCAGCGTGGAGCGCTCCTAGCGGAACTCGGCGCCGGCTCCCGGGCGCGCTCTGCGGGGCGCACGACCCCAGGCTTTCTGTCCCATCTTTCTCTGCCCCATACTCCCCTTCTGACCCCCAGTTCACCTCTTCCCGCGGCCCCAGAATGCGACTTGTTTTTTGAGTATTTCTCCATATCCTCCATACCCCCATCCCCAACGCGCGCGCGCGCACACACAATGCCCGTGCCAAGGCTGTTTCCGGCTTTCCCCCCGCGTTTCTCAGGTCTTCTTCCCCTCACACAGGACGGCGTCGGCCCCAGCGCTGACCCCTTCGTCCTCCCGTTTCTTGTCTGTGCCTTGGGCACAGGAGAATTCCATGTTTCATCCCGTGTTCACGTGACCTCCGGGTTCTGTGCTTCCTCTCCAGTCGCAAGGCAAGAAACCACCCTCATTTCGGGGAGACACGGAATCCCGCAGTAGCTTGTGAGGGACTGACTCGGGCCTGCGATTCCGGGAAAAGCTTCCTGGAGGAGACTCAGCACCAGACACGGGCCCCTTGTGGACACGTCTCCATACGTGACCTGCAGGTGTGGCAGGATGACACAAAGTGCTGGAACACACGGCTATCCCACTTGCAAGACCAAAAACTTCCTTTAAAATTAAAATTCAGAGATTCCTTATGAAACAAATTCAGCCACTTTGTGTCATCCTGCCGCACCTGCACTTCAGGCATGGAGACGTGTCCACAAAGAGCCCGTGTCTGGTGCTGAGTCTCCTCCAGGAAGCTTTTCCCGGCGTCCCAGGCCCCAGTTCTCACAAGCTGCTGTGGGATTCCGTGTCTCCCCCAGTTTTTCTGCAGCGGATTCATATTAAAAATCTCGAGGGTGGATTGTGGCCTTGCCTTCCTGTTCCCCACGGTGAGATGCATGTAGCTCACTGTGCTGTGCCAGACCACACACACGTCACACCGTCACCCTCAGCGAACAATGCAGGATCCTTAAGGGACCAGCCCACGTTTTGCAGACCAGGAAACTGACTCCGGAAGAGGACAGGACTCATCCAGAGGTGGCGGCCAACAAGCCTAGGATTTGTCTTTGGAGCTTTTGCTGCGTTTGATTGCACTCCTCATTTCTCTTGAGCTCTGGCCTCAGAGGGCCGCGTTTCTGCACTCCACCACACGCTCTGCATGGAGTTGGCAGAAGCAGCAATGGCAAGGGCGTGGGAGGGAGGGAGGAACTCCAGGAGTCCATCCTCAAGTACTGCTGGCCTGCGGAGGAGGGAGGGGAGGGAGACCCCAGGCCTGCCCATGGCACGCACGCCACACTGAGCCGGCCAGCTCAGCTGCCCAGTGTTGGGGCAGATAGCTTCTCAGCCCTCACCAGTGGCTTACTGGGTGAAGTGCATTGCAGGCCCTGATTCCATAGGCTGCCCTGGCCTCACAGGGGTGCGCCCTCTGTGCCCTGCCAGTGGGCTCAGGTGTAGGGAGGGGTGTGGGGTGTTTCGCAGATTTGTTAGGAGAGGATAGAATTGTCCACCTAGAAGGGATGAGAATGACCCATGTCCTCTTTATGTAGAAGGGTGAGAAGATCCTGCAAAACTCCAACAGAAAGATGTGTTTGATTCGAGCTGTGACTGTCGTTTTTCTTCATATTGGTCAAAGGTGCATATGAAACTTCAAAGCAAAGCTTTCCATAGGGTACACAACTGGCCCAGGAAGAACCCTTGCTCCCAGGGGGCCATCAGGTGTCCTGGCATTTGCTTCTGGTGTGAATTAGTCATTTGTTCATAGAGCCTCCCAAATTAGCAAATGCTGAAGAAGTTCCTGCTCTGGACTAGCTTGTTCCTGTGTCCTCTGAGCGTGTATGTGTGAGTGAGGGTGGGTGGCTGTGTGTGTGTGTCCGTGTCTGGCAGGCTCTGCGGCCCTGCCGTGGTTGTGGAGTCAGGTGGACAGTCAGCACTAGAGCCTGGGGTTTCAAAGACTGGCGGCCCAGTGTGGCTGCCTGGGGCAGGGTACCCTGTGGGGCAGGGTACCCTGAGCTGAGCTTGAGGAGAGCCCCCTGAAAGAGGCCTGGAGTGGTCACAGCTGTCTGTCTGCTGAGGCTCCCGGTAGACGCATCTGAGTGTGTGTGGTCAGGGAGGTCAGAGGGTGATTGAGAAACTGGCAGCACCTCCTAGCCCTTGGAGGATCTTGAGGCCTGCTCTTATAGAGAAACTTCCAATGCCCCGTTTTCTAGAGGCACTTTGGGGCTCTGTGTTAGAGGAGTTTAGAGACCTGCTGCAGATGGGGTTTGTAAGATCTTCGGTGGGGAGGGTAATGAGGAATTCCTCCTCCCTGCATCCCTCCACCCCTGCCTCTGCTCCTCAGGGAGGAATAAGGGATTTGAAAAGATGGCCAGCTCAGGCAGCCCAGCGAGCAGTTACAGCAAGAAGCTTAGTCCGGGTCCGGGCGGCTGGGAGGTTTGTTCTCAGGTCTGCCCAGCGCCGGACTTCCTGGCTTCCTCTGATGGCTTCTGCCTGAGCGCTTCCCCAGGAAAGGCTGGGCTACCCCTGTGAGAGCCACGTCTTATTTCTAGCCCTAGCGAATGGCTTCAGTTTGCCTGGTGGGAGTGGGGCAGAGTCCACCTGAGCAGCACACCCAGGAGCTGGGCAGGGCTGGGCCGCTCCCGGGGCCGCCCTCTTCCCACACTGCGTGCTAGCGCTTGCGTGGCTCCTCTCAACAGCACTCGCGTTTCAGCTGGAGCATCCCGGTGAGGATATAGAGTCATGAGGATGCCAGGTGTGTCCCGGGCGTGCCCCATCACTTTCCTCTCTCTTCCCTCTGCTTTCCAGCCCCTGAAGTGCTGTGCCTGGAGATACCATTGTGGACCCTGGAGAGGCACCCTGCAGCTTATGCGGTAAAACCTCAACCACCCCAAACCTGGTCAGTTTGAGGGGAGCTGCTACCACAGTATCCACTGAGGCCGGGGTTCCAGTCGTGTGGAGCAGCAGAGGGGAGTCTGACAGGGTCACCTCCTCCACAGAGAGAACTGGCAGCTGACTGCACTGCCAGGAACCAAGGCTTGGGGGTGTGGGGCCTGGAAGACCAGGGACACCTGAGGCAGGAGGTGCAGCGTGTGGAGTGGGGAACCCGAGACGGACTGGGGCCTCTGTTCAGGATCAGGCAGGCAGAGTGGAGAGGGAGAGACGGAGCTCTGGAAGGGGAGCAGGAGGAGGGGGAGTAGTGGCAGCAGCCCAGGCCAGGTGTGTGTCCTGCAAGTGCTAGGACCAGCCACCCCTCCCCATGGCCTCCAAGCCGGCTGCCGGGAAGAGCGGAGGGGAGAAGCGGAAAAGGGTGGTGCTGACGCTGAAGGAGAAGATTGACATCTGCACGCGCCTGGAGAAGGGCGAGAGCCGGAAGGCACTGATGCAGGAGTACAACGTGGGCATGTCCACTCTCTACGACATCAGGGCTCACAAGGCACAGCTGCTTCGGTTCTTCGCCAGCTCGGACTCCAACAAGGCACTGGAGCAGCGGCGCACGCTGCACACGCCCAAGCTGGAGCACCTGGACCGCGTCCTGTACGAGTGGTTCCTGGGGAAGCGCTCCGAGGGCGTCCCCGTGTCAGGCCCCATGCTCATCGAGAAGGCCAAGGACTTCTACGAGCAGATGCAGCTCACTGAGCCCTGTGTGTTCTCTGGAGGGTGGCTTTGGCGCTTTAAGGCCAGACACGGCATTAAAAAGCTAGATGCATCCAGTGAAAAGCAGGCAGCCGACCACCAGGCCGCGGAGCAGTTCTGTGGGTTTTTCAGGAGCTTGGCTGCCGAGCACGGGCTGTCCCCCGAGCAGGTTTACAACGCTGATGAGACCGGCCTTTTCTGGCGGTGCCTGCCCAATCCCACTCCAGAAGGCGGGGCCGTGCCTGGCCTCAAGCAGAGCAAGGACCGGCTGACCGTGCTGATGTGTGCCAATGCCGCGGGCTCCCACAGGCTCAAGCCCTTGGCCATCGGGAAGTGCAGCGGCCCCAGGGCTTTCAAAGGCATCCAGCACCTGCCTGTCGCCTACAAGGCCCAGGGGAGCGCCTGGGTGGGCAAGGGGATTCTTTCTGATTGGTTCCATCATATCTTTGTGCCCTCAGTGAGAGAGCACTTCAGAGCCATAGGTTTGCCCGAAGACAGCAAGGCCGTTCTCTTGCTGGACAGCGCCCGGGCTCACCCGCAGGAGGCCGAGCTGGTGTCCAGCAATGTTTTCACCATCTTCCTGCCTGCCAGCGTGGCCTCCCTGGTGCAGCCCATGGAGCAGGGCATTCGGAGAGACTTCATGAGGAACTTCATTAACCCTCCGGCCCCCCTGCAGGGCCCCCACGCCCGCTACAATATGAATGATGCCATCTTCAGCATGGCCTGTGCCTGGAACGCAATTCCCAGTGGCGTCTTCAGGCGGGCCTGGAGGAAGCTGTGGCCATCCGTTGTGTTTGCTGAAGGCTCCTCCTCTGAGGAGGAGGTGGAGGCAGAGCACTTCCAAGCGAAGCCCCACAACAAATCCTTTGCGCACATCCTGGAGCTTGTGAAGGAAGGCTCCTCCTGCCCAGGCCAACTTCGCCAGCGCCAGGCCACCAGCTGGGGTGTAGCAGGAAGGGAGGCAGAAGGGGGACAACCCCCTGCTGCCACGTTGCCGGGAGAGGTGGTGTGGGGTTCAGAAAAGACTCCGAAAGCTGACCAAGACGGTGGAGGAGATCCTGGTGAGGGTGAGGAGGCTGCCTGGGAACAGGCAGCCGTGGCCTTCGACGCAGTCCTGCGCTTTGCGGAGCGGCAGCCGTGCTTCAGTGCCCAGGAAGTGGGGCAGCTGCGAGCGCTGCGTGCCGTATTCCGGGGCCAGCAGCAGGTGAGGAGGCGGTGTGGCGCTCTCGGGGCTGTGGTCAAGGTTGAAGCCCTCCAGGAGGGCCCTGGTGGCTGCGGGGCCACGGCTCACTCTCCCTTGCCCTGCTCATCCACAGCAGGTGACAACTGATGGCTTCTCTGCCCTGCCCTGGCCACCGGCCCTGTTTCTCCACGCACCCTGGAGTGGCATGGTCCTATGCCCCAACCCCACCTGAGGCAGGAGGGCATGTGCAGACACTCAAGAGCCCTTCCAGGAGCGGGTCGCCCACGGTTGTGGCTCGGGTGCTCAGGACAGTCTGCCCGAGGTTCCTGTCAATACAGGTTTTATCACTTGCCATGTCATCCGAAAGTGAGGAAATGCTTTGGAAGGGTCCACCCTAGCCTAGAACAAGCCAGAGTCTCACTGTGGCTGGAATGGGGGCCAGGCTGGGCTGATCTGGCCTCATGTTTGCTGGCTGATGATTGCAGTATCAGAGGGTGGAGATGTCTGTCTGTCCATGTGGAAAGAAGTTGTCCTCCAGACCGACAGGAGGCCATGCCCACCGCCCCGGACAAGCTTCGTCTCAGAAGGCTCTATCTGCTGGGCTGGCGGCTATCCCCTTGTTGGGTGGACCCCGGGCACGGTGCCTGAGGGCCGATGGCCGAGAGCTGGGACTCAGTTCTTGGCCTGCTCTCGGCTGAAGAGGCCGCACGTCTCACTTCAGTCGTGGCCTCGTTCAGCAGAATGACTCTGGAACCATCCTCTGTTACCCGCAGATCCTATCCCATGGGCTCTGGCCCCAGGATGTGGGGGGTCCTACGGAGAGTTGACTTGGTAGAGTTTCTTTCCGTGAAGAAAGTAGGAGTGGCTGACCAGGCCCTGCTCATCACCCAGATAGAGGACACAGACCCTGCGTGGTATTTTGGCATTTTGGCTCAGAGTGCAATGTGCCATGTTGCCCAGAATTTCATACTTACGGCCTTTACATGAATACGTCTTGATCAGGCGTTCAAAGATTAGTCTTAGGTTTGCACATAAGTCACTGGAAACAGTAAAACAGGTTGCTTAGATTTCCAGCAATATTTGTGCTCTTATCCCCGGCTGTTAGCACGTTAGTAATACCTTTGGGGAGGAGTTGTCTGTCCTGGTCAGTGTTCACAGACGTGGTTGTAAGAGGATGTGGTGATTTTCTCCATTTCTGTAGCTGCTTTGCAGCATCTCCATTTCATGGGCAGCACTCGCTTCCTGCAGCTGAGATTCCAAAATGCCCTGTGTCCACAGTGATTAGCCTCATCTTTGAGTGAGCATGAAATAGGTGCATTATTCTTTTTTTTTGTTCTTGAGGCAGGGTCTCACTGTGTTGACCAGGCTGGAGTGAAGTGGTGTGATCACAGGTCACTTCAGCCTCGACCTCCCTGGCTTGAGTGATCCTCCCACCCCAGCCTCCTGAGTACCTGAGACTAGAGACGTGCACCGTGATGCCTACCTTTTTATTTTTTTGCAGAGACAGGGTCTCACTGTGTTGCCGAGGCTAGTCTTGAACTCTTGGCCTCAAGTGATCCTCCCTCCTCAGCCTCCCACACTGCTGGGATTATAGACGTGAGCCCCAGCACTCAGCCTAAATGGGTTTTTCTTGCTATGTTATTTTCAGTGCTTTGCTCTTGAATTCTTTTCCCCTCTTAAATTTATGTCATTTGGCTGAGTCAGCACGTAGTTTGCATTCCAGCGTCTGCTGTTGATTCCACTGAAACCTTTGTTCTCATGAGGGAGAGGATTTGGCTCGCTGTGGTTTCTTGTATTTTCACATCCCTGCAGATCCCGGGGCAAAAGTCATTGCTGACAGAGCCCTACCCGTGTCCTGGAAGTGTGTGTTTCTTGCTTTGAATGCATGTGTGAAGGTTATAAAAGCCAAACAGTTTCTAAAGACCTCGGTGCTGAACGACAGTCCCAGTTGTTCCCATTTGGGTCCCGTTGCCTTCGTGGTGTCACCCCACTGTTTGCTTCCTGTGTCTGGGGAACTTCTGCACATCCGTGTACTTTGTGCCATTTCTGGGCTCACGTGTCACTCCTAGCAGAGCCTCATAACCAAGATTGCTGGATTGCAGCTGCTTGAGGCAACGCAGGAGGTTAGAACCTGTCCCGAGGGCTCTGAAACAGCAGGACATCCTGGGTGGGTGGAGCTGAGGAGGGCACAGGGCAGGCCTGCCGAGCTCCTGGCTGGCTCTCCTGAATCTTCTGGAGATGGCTTGTCCCTGTCAGACTGTAGCTCTTCAGGACCTGAGCTCTTCCCGCTCTTGACCTGCTTCTGTGCTGACTGTGCTGAGCTCATGGGTAGACGTTTGTCCCCAGTGAGTGGCTGTGTCCTCAGGGTGTCCCTCTTCCAGACTAACTGCAACAAGGCTTGGAGCCTGACTCTAAGCACAGCCCCTGTGGCTGGAATCCCTTGTGCCACCCAGGGGACTTGGGCCCTGCTCCTCCTGCAGCCCCTCCTCACCTGGGCTTGCTGCTGCTGCAGGTCTCCCTGGAGTGAGGTTTTTAGGGAGCCCAGAGCTTACTCATCTCTGTGCTGCTGGGCCCAGCTGCCTGCTGCATACTTCCTGCCTCCATCCTGTCCCCCAGAACACTTTGTGGAGACTGCTGTTTCCTCCGAACACTTTGTTTTCACTTCCTGACCAGTCTCAGAAGCTCAAGTGGTTGAATGTTTTAGCCTCGGAATCTTTTTCCCCAAGCCCTCTCAGGTGGAGCCCCGCTGCACCAGACACCGCAGCCCTGTGAGGCTGTGTCTCCTCACTCCGTTTCTGGTGCTGCTGAGGCCCCTGGGAAGCCCTGGAGCTTGCCAGAGCAGAGCGTGAAAGTCTCTGGTCCCGTTTAAATGCCTCTCCCTTTTATCTGTGAGCACACCAGGCTGGAGCCACTCCCTGTCTTCTCACAGTGCCCCTACAGGTCATGGCCTCAGTTCTCCAGTGGCTAGTGGAGCAGTGGGTGCTGCGACGTCTGGTTTGGGACCTCCGTGGCTGCTTCCAGCCTGCTAGTAGAACGAACCTCTTTGTACCACCGCATTCTTCTCTGGTGGTGCCCCTGAGGGCTCAGGCCTGAGGGCGCTCCTTTGTCCTCAGTTGGGACAGGCAGCCTCCACTCTGGGAGCTCCCATCCCTCAGGGTGCCCAGGAGAGGCCATACTTTCAGGGTGGCATGGTGAATTCAGGGCTTGGGGTGGGTAGGTGGTCTTTCAGCCCCTTCTACCTTGGATTGGTTTACAGAACACCTGTCCTGCCTGTGCCAGCCTGGATCTCTGTGGGCACCCCCGGCACGCTGTCCTGAAGATTGTCTGTCTCCTGCATAGGAGGATCTAGAGCGGACCTTGCCCTGGGCCCGTCTGTGTGTGACTTCATATGCTTCATTCGTGCTCAGCCATGGTTGCGCATGCGATGGAGACCACTTGGGCCGCCCCTGACACCATAGGCCACTGTTCTTATCCAGCGGGCCGAATGAGTGATTGCTAGTGGTAGGTTGACTGGAAGAAAGGAAGTCCCAGCCCCTGCTCATGGCTTCCTCAGCTCCCTGGGGTTGGAAGGACTGTCATCAGTTGTCCCCAGTTAAAGTCCATTTGGAGGAGGTTCAGGGTCCGAGTGGCTGGATGTGCTTCTGGAGGGACAGGGTTTGAGGCAGGGATTTGCAGAAGGTGTAGGCTGCATCCTTTCTTGGGAGGCTGTGGCACAAGGCAGTGAAACTTGGGACGAATCAAGACCCATCCACACTGCACCTCAGGGACCTCACCTCACCCCACATACATGTGCTTATGGGGGGCCAGGGGTGGGGGCTTCTGCCTGAAATCCCAGCGCTCTGGAACGCCAAGGCAGGAGGATCACATTAGTTCAGGAGTCTGAAACCAGCCTGGGCAACAGAGGGAGACCCCATCTCTACAGAAAATAAAAGAAAATGAGCCAGGTGTAGTGGTGTTTGCCTGTCACCCCAGCTACTCAGGAGGCTGAGGCAGGAGGATCCCCAAGCCCAGGAGTTCAAGGCTGCAGTGAGTTATGGCCTCTGCACTCCAGCCTGGGTGAAAGAGTGAGAAGCCTTATCTGTAATAAAAATAATAATAAAATGTGCTTTGGGGTCAGGTGTGGAGATCAGGGTTGGGGAGGTCATGAGGTAGGGGTCAGGATGTGGACAGTCGCGGGCTGGTGGGTGTGGCAGCCGTGAGGGGTGGGTGGTGGGCTGGGAGACAGGGCCTGGGCAGGGCTTCTGCAGTTCCGCTGCCCCCTCTGGGTTCGAGGACTCCCCTTGACAAGGGCTGAGCTCTCAGGCACTGCGTTGGGCTCAGCTGCCTGCTGGGAGGCGGGGGAGAATGGACCTGTGAGGCCTTGTTTGTCCTCTTCCCTGTCCAGCTCCTGTAGACCCCAGGCCTGGCTGTCTGCAGGGCCAGGAGCTGCAGCCACCAGCCTCCCAGGTGAGCCCCAGCTCCTGGCCCTGCATGCCGGCTCCTTTGCCCGTGTGGACTTGGCTCTGGTGTCTGCTTCAAAACATGGACCCTCAGACCTTACACATCTGTTGTTTCCCTTGCAGGGCAGTGATGATAACATGAAATGAGGTGGGGTCACTCCTGTTTAGATATGAGACTGGGGCCCAGGGAGGGGCAGGTGTGAAGTTGCTGAGGGCAGAGGGAGACCCACGGCTACCTGCTCCTGGTGACCAGCCTCATGTTCACTGCTCACTCCCTGCCATTCACCAGCTGCATGACCTTGAGCAGTGCCCTCAACTGTAAACAGAGGTGAAAACACTCCTTTACCAGCCTTTTTAGGGGCCACTCTTGTGTGAGGCCTTGAACCTCATTTCAGTTCCGTGGTGGTCCTGAGCCTCTGAATCTGGACATGGCCCCTGCTGGGTCCTGGTCTCAAGGGCAGCATGATGGCCTCCCTGCTCAGGCCCTGCACCCAGGGGCCAATCCTGGGAGGCCCACTGGCCATGGCTGGGCCCTCTCTCAGGGAACCTGTCAGCATGGCCATCTCCACACCCAGGCTGGCTGGGAAGCGAGATACGAGGTGCTCAAAGGCCCTGTATGTCTGCAGGCAGTCCCGTCCCACACAGGCCAGGATTGTTGGGCCTCCTTAGCAGCCAAAGGAACTGAGGTCCAGAGCAGGGAATGTGTTACCCAGTGTCAGAGCATGGTCTGCTCTGGGGTCAGGTGTCTTGTGCTGGTCCTAAGCCACCCCAAGCCAAGGCATGTCCCTGGGCCCATTTCCCCTCTCGAGGTCTTGGGTTCCCTATTTCTGATGTGTGTAAAAGGAAGGCCTGTCCTCTGGGGTGGCCATGAGGCTCAATGGAAGGAGCTGCCATGCTTGAGCCAGGACTTGGCACCTGGCCAGCCTTTTTCTATTTCATTGTACCTTGATGGGCTGTCAGTTCTGAAGAGAATAAATACACTAGGAATCCTGTTCTCCCTCCCCATTCTCCCTGGCGGAGGGAAGTGACCACACCCCTATGGTGTGGACATACCGACGCTCCTCCACGAAGCAGCAAAGTTCTGTTGTTTCAGGAGACTGTGGGCCTTGAGGATGTGGTAGTGACCTCACCAGAGGAGCTGGCAATTCCTAAGTGCTGCCCGGAGGCCTCTACAGAGACATAATGTTGGAGAACTTCTGCCTCATGGCAGTGCTGGGTAAGACCCCTCCATCCCCACCAGTGCCCTTGAGGGTATGAGTGTTGGTAGGTGTGTGGCCTCCATCTCTGTAATGATGGTATTAAGGACTGCATGTTTGTGTTCCCCCCAAAGTTTATGTGTTGAAACCCTGACCCCCAGTAGGGTGATATTAGGAGGTGGGGCCTTTGGGAGGTGACTAGGCTTAGGTGAGGTCATGAGGGTGGGGCTCCCCGATGAGATTGAGTCCTTGAAAGGAAGGAACTAGAGCGAGGTCTCTTTCTGCTGTGTGATCATACGAGAAAATTGCCGTCTTTCAAGCTGGGTACAGTGGCTGATGCCTGTAATCCCAGCACTGGAAGGCCAAGGCATTAGGATTGCTTTGAGTCCAGGAGTTTGAGACCAGCTTAGGCATTCTTATCGCTAGAAAAAAAGAAATAAAATAGAAAACTGCCATCTGCAAATCAGAAAGAGTCTTCAGCAGACACCAGACTGCCAGTGCCTTTGATATTGGACTTTCAGTCCCCAGATCTGTGAGAAATTAATTTCTGTTGTTTAAACCACCTAGCCTGTGGTATTTTGTTACAGCAATCCAAACTGAGACAGGCAGTAAGGAGAGAACAGAGGTTCCAGCCTGCTTCAGGTCCAGGCAGTTCTGCCATTGCCCTCAACTCCTCAGTTCCAGTCATGGGCCAGGCCCCTGGGGGACTTCGGATGAGTAAAACATGCACCTATCAGGAAGGTTCACCTGGTCTAGAAGGGGAGGCAGACCCACACTGCCCACCATGACCCGGACAGTGTGATAAATACAGAGCACCTCATGGCCAGGGCCTGGGGGATTCCCACCCTGCCCTGCCCAGTGCCAATAACAGAGGGACCCTGGAGTTGCGTACACAAGATAGCAGTTTAGTTCTTGCACACATACTAGTTGAGAAGGGAAATCGGGGCTGATGAGACAGCTCAACTGTCTGGCAGAGCCAGGCTCCGTCTGCCATGATGCAGTCTGGATGTTTGTCCCTTTCTAATCGTATATGGAAATTCGATCCCCAGTGTTGAAGGTGGGGCCTGATGGGAGATGTTCCTGTTATCGGGATGGATCCTTCGTTAATAGCCTGGTGCCATCTTTGTGGTAACAAATGAGTTCTCACTTGATTAGTTTCTATGAGAACTGTTTGTTAAAGAGAGCCTGGCACCTCCCTCCCTTCTTCCTCCTCTTGCTATGTGGTGCTGCTTCCCTTTGCCTTCCATCATGAGTGGAAGCTCCCTGAATTCCCCACCAGAAGCAAATGCTGGCACCATGCTGCTTGTACAGCCTACAGAACTGTGAGCCAAATAAACCTCTTTTCTTTATAAATTACTCAGCCTCGGGTGTCACTTTATAACCTTGCAAACAGACCAAGATATGCCATGTGTGTTTCATGAAGGGATCCACAGGGTTGAAGATGTTACAGGACATCTGCTCCAGTCCCCTCCACTGTGTCTGCCTCCAGAAAGCACACCACTTCTGCTCATGTCCCTTGAGCCAGGTCCCAGTCATATGAGTACAACTAGTTATAAAAGGTTTGGGTAGCATGGTTGTAGAGGATGGGTGAGTGAGTATAGGATTCATCTAGCAGTGCAAGTCGGCCCAGGCCTTGTGCCTTCATGCCTTCTCCAGCAATTATGTCTGATCTCCCCCCATCACTGTAAGGAGAGAGCAGAGGTTCCAGCCTGCTTCAGGTCCAGGCAGTTCTGTGGGCTTCGTGGATGTGGCAGTGACTTTACCAGAGGAGCTGGCAATTCCTAAGCCCTCCCCAGAGGCTTCCACAGAGACATAAAGTTGGAGAACTGCCTCATGGCAGGGCTGGGCACAGGGCGGATTTACGAGGTGAGCTTAGGGTGTGAGGGATGGAGGCAGGCAACAACCCTTAGTGGGCCTCACCTGTAGAGTGGGGGTTCCATACTGAGAGGCAAGCCCGGAAACCTGGGATTGCTGACTCCCCTCCCATCAAATGCTCAGCTCTCAAAGTTAGGGAGAGATACAACATTGTCCCTACCCCAAACAGCAGAGCCACTGGAGAAGCAGACCATAGAAGAGGGAGCTCCACATTCCTCCCCACAGGAGCTGCATTTGTAAGAGTGTGAAGTTCCAGCCTAAGGGTGCTCTCAAAAACGGTGGAAGTGATGGAGAAAGGCAACTGTGGTCAATCAGTAGATTTATTGGACGTCTGTGCCAAAAATATTGTCTGGCTAGGGGTCATATAAGTGTCACAAACACTAACTTCAGGAACTATCCCTTCAAAGGAGCCCAAATTTGATTGGATTGACCTGCGAAGCAATTTATGTCCAGGGCAGCATTCAAAACAGTGGAGCCATCAGCTGACCATTAGTGGAGCTTAACAGCTGGGTGTGGTCAGGGAAAACAAAGCACTTTGCAACACTTTCAAACCACTGTCATCCAGGGTGACTGAGGGCATAACCAAGACGGTGCCCCTGAGGAGAAAAACTGAGATGCAATCAGAGGCTCTGGGATGTAGGGTGGGAAATAGATGCCACTAAAATAGTCTAGCTGGTCCCTAAGCAAAGAAAGCAGGAAAATAGTCCAAGATTGGGCTGGCTAGTATCCAGAATTGCTACAATGGTTACCTAAGATGTCCATTCTTCAACAGGTAATTATGAGGCATGCAAAGAAACAGGAAAGTATGGCCCATACACTGGGGGAAAAGGCAGGTAATAGAAACTGCCTATGTAGAGCAAGATGCTGGATTTAAAAGAAAAAGGTTTCAAAGTGGCCATCATAAATGCGTTCTAAGAACTAAAGGACATTATGGTTAAAGAACTAAAGGGGGTAAAACTAAAGGAAGGTGTGAGCCAATATTGCCTCAAATGGAGATTAAGAAGGTAGAAATCCAGCAGCACAGTCAAATCTTAAAGCTGCAAGATGATCTCCTTTGACTCCATGTTTCCCATCCAGGTCACACTGAGGCAAAAGGTGGGTTCCCATGGTCTTGGGCAGTTCTGCCCTTGTGGTTTTGCAGGGTACAACTTTCCTTCTGGCTGCTTTCACAGACTGTTATTGAGTGTCTGTGGCTTATCCAGGCACACGGTGCAAGCTGTTTGTGGATCTACCATTCTGGGGTCTAGAGGTCAGTGGCTATCTTCTCACAGCTTCACTAGGCAGTGCCCCAGTGGGGACTGTGTGTGGGGGCTCCCACCCCACATTTTCCTTCCACACTGCCCTCGCAGAGGTTCTCCATGAGGGCCCCACCCCTGCAGCAAACTTCTTCCTGGACATCCAATCATTTCCATACACCCTCTGAAACCCAGGTGGAGGTTCCCAAACTTCAATTCTGGACTTCTGTGCACTCACAGGCTCAACAGGGAGCCACCATGTTCAGCTGCTTTAATTTCTTAGCAGGGAGACCCTTAGCAGGGCTCATTGAGATAAATGCATATCTGATTCCCTTCTTTGGAGAGGGTAATCAGGCTGGAGTCTGGCTGGAGAGGGCAGACATCAGGAGAGAGGGAGCCAGGGTCTATCACATCTTTCCTCTGGCCGCTGTCCTGATCTTTGTAAGCCCAGAGTCTCCCCTTCCCTGAAGGGAGGCCAGCACCCCAGGAGGGCAGCAGGTGTGCTGTGAGGGTTGGAGCAGTGTGAGAGGTCAGGATACACTAGAATGGCCATGGACACCATGTGGGGGTGCTGTGGGCTGGGCTGCAGAGCAGTGTCCTTCCTGCTGCTCCTCCCCTGCAGGTTCCCCTGACCTTATGGTTTATTGGGTGTGACACCAATCAGCAGACCCTGCAGGGTGGAGGCTCCCAGGCCTCTCAATCCCACCATTCTCATGTGCCAGTCAACCCCACTGTAACTGCCCAATTAGTTCTTCTTGTCCACTGCCCAGATAGAGCCAAATTTACCAAGACAGGGGAATTGCAATAGAGAAAGAGCCAGCTAAATGGGAGACTGGAGTTTTCTTATTACTTAAATCAGCCTCCCCTAAAATTCAGAGGTGAGAATCTTCCAAGGACAGTTTGGTGGATGGGGCCCAGGGAATGGGTGCTTCTGATTTTTTGGGGATGCCATCATAGGGGTGTAGAAAAGGTCCTCGTGCACTGAGTCCACTTTTGGGTGACAGCTACCAAGGAGCTGCTGGTCTGCTGGTCCAGGTAGAGCCATCTGGTGTCAGCAGTGCAAAAGTGTGGCCAGGCACAGTGGCTCACACCTGTAATCCTAGCACTTTGGGAGGCTGAGGCAGGAGGAGTGCTTGAGCCCAGGAGCTTGAGACCAGTCTGGGCAACATAGTGAGACCTCTTCTCTACAAAACATTAAAAAAAAAATAGCCAGGAGTGGTGGCACGTCCCTGTGGTCCCAGGTACTTGGAAGGCTGAGGCAGGAAGATTGCTTGAGCCTAGGAGGTCAAAGCTGCACTGCGCCATGATTCTGCCACTGCACTCCAGCCCGGGTGACAGAATGAGACCCTGTCTGAAAATACATCTTAAAAGGCCAATCCTATGTTCTACAATAGTGATGTTATCTGCAGGAGTAATTAGGGAAGTTGCAAATCTCATAACTTCTGGGACAATAGTTGGTAATTGTTTATCGCTACGTCTTAGCAGAATCCAGCCCCTCTCATCCTCTTAACTTGGTGGTCTTTCATTAGTATTACAAAGGTGGTTTAGTTGTGGGAAGGGCTGTTACCATTTAAATTACAAACTAAATTTCTCCCAAAGTTAGCTTGGCCCATGCCCAGAAGTGATCAAAGGCAGTTTGGAGGTTAAAGGCAAGATGGAGTTGGTTAGGTCAGATCTCTTGCACCTAAAATTTGTGCAAAGGTCTCTTCACAATGGTCTGCCTGTGATAGATGTGGCCCAAGCCAGGCCTGTGGGGAGCCGCTGCATACCCCTCTGCAGCGTGGGGTACCTGGCCAGTCTGGGCCAGTACTGGGGCCTGCACAGAGGGGTGTAAAAAATGAATAAACAGCATCCATTTTTGGAACCCTAAAAATGACATTGAGCCTAGAAGGAAATGTGGCTGTGTGGCATAACCATGCAGCTGCAGCTTCTGCTTCTCCGGCTGTGGGTCACCTCTCTTTCTCTTTTTTCTTGTTCTGTAAATTGATTATGTGAAAAGACAATACATTGAGGCTCCCAAATCACTAAGCTAAAGGGAAAAGTCAAGCTGAAAACTGCTTAGGGCAGTTATTACTTAATCAGCCTCCCCTAAAATTCAGAGGCGAGGATTTTTCAAGGACAGTTTGGTGGGGAGGGGCCTACGGAATGGGCCCCTGCCTGCCTCCCATTCTATTCAGAGCCACCCCTTGGCTCATTGAGATAAATGCACATCTGATTCCCTTCTTTGGAGAGGGTAATCAGAAACTCAAAGGAATGCCACCATTTGTCTCTTATCTACCTATGACCTGGAAGCCCCTACCCCACTTTGAGTTGTCCCGCCTTTCCAGGCTAAGCCAATGTTTATCTTCCATGTGTTGATTGGTGTGTCATCTCTCTCTAAAATGTAGAAAACCAAACTGGGCTCTGACCACGTTGGCCACATGTCGTGAGGACCTCCTCAGGCTGTGTCATGGGCGTGTGTCCTCAACCTTGGCAAAATAAACTTTCTAAATTAACTGAGACTTGTCTCAGATTTTCTGGGTTCACATTTTGGTAATCACAAAGGGATTCTGAATGGAGGTGCCCCTGACCTTTGAAAAAATCTCCTATGAGTGCTTAGTACCAGCTTGAGTTATCTTTATGGCTCACATGAATAGGACAATTTACTGAGGCCTGGAAGCACCCCCTCCAGAGAATCCCTGACCTCCCAAAATTTGGTTGAGATTTAATGTTTTGTTTGTTTGTTTGTTTGTTTGTTTTTGCTGTACAACTCCCACCACCACCCCGCCCCTTTTTTTGGAGTTTTACTTGCTTCCAAAACAAGGCAGGCAAGTTTTTACCTGCTTCCGTGACGATGGAAGGCAGGTAACTCCTGTATGGAGTTTGAGCTCACTTCCAACAGGGAAGATGAGGTGTTTTTTTTTTTTTCCTGCTTCTAGGATGGTAGAGTGCAGTTTTCAGCCTGAGATCCATTCCTAGGTAAGTAGGAATTGGGGTTTGTCTTGGCTAAAGGTAAAATTAACAGCCAGCTGGTCTTATTTCTCCTTACTGTTAGAGCACTCAGTAATTATATGAGTTGTGCAATTGTTTGTTTTGCTTTGCTCTTTGTTGCTGTTGTTGTTGTATGTTTCTGTTTTTGTTGTTTCAGCCTTTTTCCCATTGGGTTTGACCAACTCTATCTGACTTGATCAAATCCGAAGGAAAGTTTCAAATTATGGGGAACAAGGCCTCTGAAGTGGCTACATTCCCACCAAAAAAAAAAAGATTGATTTTGATTTTCACTACTTAAGGGGCTTTATTTACATAACCAGACCACCTTTTTGCTAGCCAGGCCAAACTGAAAGCAATGGCTGTTACCCCACACTGCAGTTCAATGCCTAAGGTTCTGCTTTCCTTTTTTTTTTATTTTCCAGCATGAAAGCTGGGTTTGGTTCCTAAATCAAGTCCTTTCTGGTTTGATACTTGGTACTTCTGAAATAGCAGCAATTTGTCCTAGCTGAAATATGGTAATGAGATTTAAAAACTTTTTATTTTAAAGGAGCTCAGTGGTTAAAAGTCAGATAAATTAAAGCTAACATCCAAAATGTGTGTGTGTGTGTTTGTTTTAAAGGACATTCATGTTTTTGTTTTTGTTTTTTTCCTCTCCTAGAACCTTGTCTTTTTTTTGAGCAACAGTTTTTTCTTCTCAGTTGACTGAATTCTAGTTTCTTCATTTACTTCTGCTGTCTCTCCTTTCTCTTGTACCCTCTGCTGCATAGGGGACCTAAAATAGTTTATAATAGCATGGGGTTCCTTAAAGATAATGGAGAAGGTGCTAGACTCCCTTTTGGGGGAGAAACCTCTGTTTTTCCTTATGGAACCCAAAGAATTTAAACAGACAAGTTTGTTTCAGCCCTTAAAACACTTAATTTTGTATTGTGAACCTGATTTTTTTTTTTAACTAAAATAGTTATTGCAACAGAGACTATCCTTGGTTTTTAAGGAAGACTGTAGTTTAGACACTTAGAAATGTGTTTGTATTAGTCCATTTTCACGCTGCTGATAAAGACATGTCAGAGACTGGGTAGTTTACAAAAGAAAGAGGTTTCATGGACTTACAGTTTTGCATTGCTGGGGAGCCCTCACGATGATGGTGGAAGGCAAGGAGGAGTAAGTCACATCTTACATGGATGGCAGCAGGCAAAGAGAGAGAGCTTGTGCAGAGAAACTCTCATCTTTAAAACCATCAGATCTCTGGAGACTTATTCACTATCATAAGAACAACACAGGAAAGACTGACCCTATGATTCAATTACCTCCCACCGGGTTCCTCCAACGACATGTGGGAATTGTGGGAGTTATAATTCAAGATGAGATTTCGGTGGGATATAGAGCTAAACCATATCATTCCATCTCTGGCCCCTCCCAAATCTCATGTACCCACATTTCAAAACCAATCATGCCTTCCTAACAGTCTCCCAAAGTCTTAAGTCACTTCAGCATTAACTCAGAACTCCACAGTCCAAAGTCTCATCTGAGACAAAGCAAGTCCTTTCTGCCTATAAGCCTGTAAAATCAAAAGCAAGTGAGTTACTTCCTAGATACAATGGGGGTACATGCATTGGGTAAATACAGCCATTTCAAATGGGAGAAATTGGCCAAAACAAAGGGGCCACAGGCCCCATGCAAGTCTGAAATCCAGCAGCACAGGCAAATCTTAAAGCTGCAAGATGATCTCCTTTGACTCCATGTTTCCCATCCAGGTCACACTGAGGCAAAAGGTGGGTTCCCATGGTCTTGGGCAGTTCTGCCCTTGTGGTTTTGCAGGGTACAGCTTTCCTTCTGGCTGCTTTCACAGACTGTTATTGAGTGTCTGTGGCTTATCCAGGCACACGGTGCAAGCTGTTTGTGGATCTACCATTCTGGGGTCTAGAGGTCAGTGGCTATCTTCTCACAGCTTCACTAGGCAGTGCCCCAGTGGGGACTGTGTGTGGGGGCTCCCACCCCACATTTTCCTTCCACACTGCCCTCGCAGAGGTTCTCCATGAGGGCCCCACCCCTGCAGCAAACTTCTTCCTGGACATCCAATCATTTCCATACACCCTCTGAAACCCAGGTGGAGGTTCCCAAACTTCAATTCTGGACTTCTGTGCACTCACAGGCTCAACAGCATGTGGAAGCTGCCAGGGCTTGGGGCTTGCACCCTCTGAAGCAATTTACCAAAGAAGAGATTTAATGGAGTTACAGTTCCACGTAGCTGGGATTGCCTCACAATTGTGGGGGAATGGAAGGAGGAGCAAGTCATGTCTTACATGGATAGCAGCAGGCAAAGAGCAAGATAACGTGTGCAGGGGAACTCCTCTTCATAAAACCATCAGATCTTGTGAGACTTATTTACTATCATGAGAAAAGCATGGGAAAGACTTTCCCCATGATTCAATTACCTCCCACCAGGTCCCTCCCAAAACACGTGGGAATTCATGATGAGTTTTGGGTGGGGACATGGCCAAACCATATCACTCTGCCCCGGCTCCTCCCAAATCTCATGTCCTCATATTTCAAAACCAATCATGCTTTCCTAACTGTCTCCCACAGTCTTAATTTCAACATTACTCAAAAGTTAACAGTCCAAAGTCTCGTCTGAGACAAGGCAAGTTCCTCCCACCTATGAGCCTGTAAAATCAAAAGCAAGTTAGTTACTTCCTAGATACATTGGGGGTACATGCATTGGGTAAATACAGCCATTTCAAATGGGAGAAATTGGCTGAAATAAGGGGGCCACAGGCCCTGTGCAAGTTTGAAATCCAATGGGACAGTCAAATTTTAAAGCTCCAAAATGATCTCCTTTGACTCCATTTTTCACATCCAAGCTATGCTGATGCAAGAGGTGGGTTCCCATGGTCTTGGGTAGCTCCACCCTTGTGGCTTTGTAGGGTACAGCCTCCCTCCCGGCTGCCTTCATGGACTGGCGTTGAATGTCTACAGCTTTTCCAGGCGCACAGTGCAAGCCGTCAGTGGATCTACCATTCTGGGGTCTGGAGGATGGTGGCCCTCTTCTCACAGGTCCACTAGGTGGTGCCCCAGCAGGGACTCTGCATGGGAGCTCTGACCCCACATTTCCCTTCCACACTGCCCTAGCAGAGGTTCTCCATGAGGGCCCCACACCTGCAGCAAACTTCTGCCTGGGCATCCAGGCATTTACATACATCTGAAATGTCAGCAGAGGTTCCCAAACTTCAATTCTTGACTTCTGTGCACTCAACAGGCTCAACACCATGTGAAAACTGCCAAGGCTTGGGACTTGCACACTCTGAAGCCATGGCCTGAGCTCTACGTTGGCCCCTCTCAACCATGGCTGGAGTGGCTGGGATGCAGGGCACCAAGTCCCTAGGCTGCACACAGCATGGCAACCCTGGGCCTGGCCCATGAAACCACTTTTTCCTCCTAGGCCTCTGGGTCTGTGATGGGAGGGGCTGCTGTGAAGACCTCTGACATGCCCTGAAGACATTTTCCCCATTATCTTGGAGATTAACATTCAGCTCCTTGTTACTTATACAAATTTCTGCAGCTGGCTTGAATTTCTCCTCAGAAAATAGGATTTTCTTTTCTATTACATTGTCAGGTTGCAAATTTTCCAAACTTTTATGCTTAAAGAGAATTTTATATGAGACAGAATCCTGTATGGTAAATTGAGTCCTACAGCGAAATGAGTGGTTGTTTATAAAAAAGGGATATTCAGGTCAACCCAAAAAGTCCAAGCATGTCACGAATGGTCTGTGTAAGTCACAATAAGAGGATATATTTTTTTAAAAAGCAAAAACTTTCATGTGATCATGTTGTCATACTATTATTAAGTTTTGGTTTGCATAGGAAAAAAACTGAGATTAATGTTTTTTAAAATTAAAGTTATTACATCCATGTATCTCTCTGTATGCACATTTAAAGTACTTGTGACATTGAGTTACAGGGTTTGACTCCTGGATCTAAAAAGAACACCAAGTCCTGCTAAATTTTAAACACTGACAGGAATTAAAGCTCTATCTTCAGACCCAGTAGAAGATGCCCTTCAAAATAAGCTGCGTTCCTGAGACATCAGGCCAGAAATTAAAGCTATTCAACTCCTCAAGGCCCAGGGACTATCATGAAGAGGCGGGTGTGTGAGATTGTAAAGGCTGACTTTGAGAGATAAAATAAGCTCAGTTTCTCTATAAATAAATCATTATTTGACCCTGTGTCAGATTAACAAGGTTTTCTGGAAGCATTAACAAACTCCTTAATAAATTAAGGCTATAAAGTTTGTAAAAGTCTTATGAAAATTATATCTTATGATCAAGATTAAAATTTTATTGATTATTTATAAAATTTTGAAAAACAAATATAATTGGCTTCTTGTTTTTATTAGGGTTTATTGTTTGGAAAATTAAGTTTTCTCTGAAAGAATGAAGGTTTTCACCTTTTTTGAAATCCTCAAGTTAGCACTTTGGTTAAATGAATGACTTATTTTACAATAGCCTGTGATATCAAGTGTTTTAAACCTTTGGTATTTGACAAACTTTCCAAAATCAAATTATAAATTATGTCTTTTTCTGACCTAATTAATATTTTAAGATATTAAGTTCCATAAAGTCCAAAAATGACATAATTTGTCCTATTTGGTATAAAAATTATATAGGAAGTGTTGTCAAATATGAAATGGTGTTTGGGTTTCTTTGGGCTGTGTTTGTATAAACATGTTATTATTATGTGTTCCCAAATCATAGGAAACTCCTATAATTCTGATATGACTTAGTGTACATTATCAGTAGTGATTATAATTATTATGTTAAATTATTGTGTGCCACAGAGGTAATGAATTTTCTTGTCAATGTTCTTTTGGCTGTGGCTGCCCTAAAACCTTGTGTCATTCACAGACAATTGTTGTCTTATTTTGGTCCTTCTTAGAACGTGATTTTATAAAAAGCTATAAAACTCCAACAGGTGCTCTTGCATACAAGTTTTTAACACCTTTGGAGATGGTGACATCAGAATAAAGTAAAAACTTTCAGGACCCATGGAGAACTGAAATGTTCAGGAATATCAAGCAGAACAGGAATTAACTACAGTGACTGAACTATTACAAGACTGAAGTAATCCTTTTGACTTTTCACTTAAAATGTTGCTAATCCTTTGATTTGCTTTTTCAGAGCCAAGGAAAGTTTTCTTTTGAGCGATTAACAGGATTTAACAATTTAGTATATTCCTATGAACAAAATTTATAACATATTTGTTTTTCCTCTTCCTGATTTCTCCAGAATTTGGAAGCTATTTGTGGCAATACAGTTATTTACATAAGTGCAATAAGAATCTCTTTTCATGTATAAGAGGACACACTTGGAGAAACTGGTTATTCTACCATGGCTTTGACTGGAATGATGTGCTTTCCTTTAAGGACTCAAACTTGACTTACAGAGTCAATAAAAGCCATGACTGGCCTCATGTTTGTCTACACAGTCTCTGTACAGGGTTCCTGAACTGTAAGTAAAGAATGTCACTTTCTGACAGGCCCAGTAGCCCCAAGTTTTTTTTTTGGTTTTTTTTTTGGTTTTTTTTGGTTTTTTGAGATGGAGTCTCGCTCTGTCGCCCGGGCTGGAGTGCAGTGGCCGGATCTCAGCTCACTGCAAGCTCCGCCTCCTGGGTTTACGCCATTCTCCTGCCTCAGCCTCCCGAGTAGCTGGGACTACAGGCGCCCGCCACCTCACCCGGCTAGTTTTTTGTATTTTTTAGTAGAGACAGGGTTTCACAGTGTTAGCCAGGATGGTCTCAATCTCCTGACCTCATGATCCGCCCGTCTCGGCCTCCCAAAGTGCTGGGATTACAGGCTTGAGCCACCGCGCCCGGCCCCCAAGTTTTATCTTGGAACCTCAAGAAAAGAGGATCCCCCAACTCGTAGATATTTGATGATACGAATCCATGACTGCACTCAGCTTTAAAAAAGTCTTATTTGAGACAAAGTTTCATCAAAGCCAATTTAAAAGCCTATGTAGGCTGGTCCTGGTGGCTCATGCCTGTAATCCCAGCACTTTGGGAGGCCAAGGTGGGTGGATCACCTGAGGTCAAGAGTTGGAGACAAGCCTGGCCAACATGGCAAAACCCCATCTCTACTAAAAACACAAAAATTAGCCAGGTGTGGTGGCATGCACCTGTAATCCCAGGTACTCAGGAGACTGAGGGAGGAGAATCACTTGAACCTGGTTGGTGGAGGGTGCAGTGAGCTGAGATTGTGTCACTGCACTCCAGCCTGGGTGACAGAGGAAAACTCCATTAAAAAAAAAGCCTATGTAAAAAATAATTATTCTTGCTGCACTGAATACAAATAATTAGGCCAAGTATAATAAAGTAAACTAGTCCTACCATAATTTGTGTTTATTAAAAATGGGAAACTGGAGAAAGAAAAATTATGTTGCAAAACCTATAGTATACCTGTTGTTAGATTCTAGTCTTGCCTAATGTTTTAAAGTTTTTATTATTTTCTACAGTTTTGACTGAATTATAATTTTTCTTGTCTACAACTCTTCAAAATAATGTTTTTTTATTTTTTCTTCTGTCTTTTTCTCCCATTTTTCCTGATTTGAAGTTACTGAAAACTAAGCTGTGCTTTCATAAAGCCCTGTGAACTGAAGCCAGGCAACTTAAACTTCAGAAGAAAACAACAGCAACCTATTTACATACATAAGCCACTTTCATACCTGCCTACTAATGTATGGGCTTCAGACTTATGTGGCCTGTATTAATTTTTCCCAGATTGTTCTTTTGTTTGTTGTTGTTTTTCCTCCCTCCTCCCCCTATTTTCTTTTCACAGGACATGACACTTCATGACCTTCTGTGGGGAAAAGAAAGAGAGATCAGCTTGTTACCATGTCTATATAGAAGGAAGTAGACATAAAAGACTCCATTTAGTTCTGTATTTGAGATGCTGTTAAACTGTGACCTTACCTCCAACCTTGTCCTTGCAAGAGACATGTGCTGTGGTGACTTAAGGTTAAAAGGATTTTGGGCGGTGCAGAATGTGCTTTGTTAAACAAGTGCCTAAAGGCTGCTTATGGTTAAAGGTCATCACCATTCTCTTTAATCTCAAGAAAGAGAAAAACATTTGTCTCCTGCCCCTCCCTGGGCTATGGAACATCTCCGGGTAATACCCATTGTGTGCCTTGTTTACTGAGTAAGGAGAAACCGCCTTTAGGAATAAGGTGGGACTTGCTGGAGCAATACTGCTAAAAGGTTTATGGAGATGTCGCATATACATCTCAAGGCACAGCATTTTCCTTTAAACTTATTCATGTTACAAGGATTTTTTGTTCATATGTCTTACTGCTGGTTTCCTCCCTACAATGATCCTATTGTCCAGCCACTCCCTTTTTGATGGTAAAGATAATTATCAATAAATACTAAGGGAACTCAGAGGCCGGTGCCGGCGTGGGTCCTCTGTAAGCTGAGCGCCGGTCCCCTGGGCCCCGCTTTCCTTTCTCTACACTTTGTCTCTGTGTTTTATTCCTTTTCTCAAGTCTTTCGTTTCCACCTAACGAGAAACACCCACAAGTGTGGAGGGGCAGGCCACCCCTTCATCTGGTGCCCAACGTGGAAGCTTTTCTCTAAGGTGAAGGTACGCTGGAGCGTGGTCATTGAGGACAAGTCGACGAGAGACTCCCGAGTACGTCTACAGTCAGCCTTGCGGTAAGCTTGTGCGCTCGGAAGAACCTAGGGTAACAATGGGGCAAACTAAAAGTAAATATGCCTCTTATCGCAGCTTTATAAAAATTCTCTTAAAAAGAGGGGGAGTTAAAGTGTCTACCAAAAATCTAAATACGCTCTTTCAAACAATAGAACAGTTTTGTCCATGGTTTCCGGAACAGGGAACTTTAGATCTAAAAGATTGGGAAAAAATTGGCAAAGAATTAAAACAAGCAAGTAGGGAAGGTAAAATCATTCCACTTACAGTATGGAATGATTGGGTCATTATTAAAGTAGCTTTAGAACCGTTGCAAACAGAAGAAGATAGCATTCCAATTTCTGATGTCCCTAAAAGCTGTGCAGTAGATTGTGAAAAAGAGGCAGGGATAGAATCCCGGAAAAGAAAAGAAAGTTCACACTGTAAATGTGTAGCAGAGCTGGTAATGGCTCGGTCAACGCAAAATGTTGACAATAATCAATTACAGGAAGTAATATATCCTGAAACGTTAAAATTAGAGGAAAAAGATCTAGAATTAGCAAAGCCATCAGAGTCTAAACCACGATGGCCAACTCCTCTTACAACAGCTCAGATGCCTGCAACCTTAGAACCTCAAATGCAGGTTAAACAAGTACAAACTCCAAAAGAAGATCAAATAGAAAAAGATAGAGTCTCTGTCGCGGCAATGCCAATCCAAATACAGTGTCCACAATATCAGCAGGTAGAAAGTAAGATCCAGCCGCCAGTACCCTATCAATACTGGCCGCCAGCTGAACTGCAGTATCAGCAGCCCCCAGAAAATCTGTATGGACAGCCAGGAACACTTCCAGTGCCACAGGGCAGGGTGCCATATCCTCAGCCGCCCACCATGAGACTTAATCCTACGGCACCGCCTAGTACACAAGGTAGTGCAATACATAAAAGTATCGATGAGGCAAGAAAACAGGGAGATATTGAGGCGTGGCAATTCCCAGTAATATTAGAAGCAAGACCACCTGGAGAAGGGGCCCAAGAGGGAGAGCCTCCCGTGGCTGAAGCCAGATATCAGTCCTTTTCTATAAAAATGCTAAAAGAGATGAAAGAAGGAGTAAAACAGTATGGACCCAACTCTCCTTACATGAGAACATTATTAGATTCCATTGCTCATGGACGTAGACTCATTCCTTATGATTGGGAGATTCTGGCAAAATCATCACTTTCCCCCTCTCAATTTTTACAATTTAAGACTTGGTGGATTGATGGGGCACAAGTACAAGTCCGAAGAAATAGGACTGCCAATCCTCCAATTAACATAGATGCAGATCAACTATTAGGAATAGGTCAAAATTGGAGCACTGTTGACCAACAGGCAATAATGCCAAATGAGGCCATTGAGCAAATCAGGGCTATCTGCCTTAGGGCCTGGGAGAAAATCCAAGACCCAGGAACCGCCTGCCCTTCCTTTAATACAATAAGACAAGGCTCTAAAGAGCCCTACCCTGATTTTGTAGCAAGACTTCAAGATGCTGCTCAAAAGTCAATTACCGATGAGAATGCCCGCAAAGTCATAGTGGAGTTAATGGCATATGAAAACGCCAATCCTGATTGTCAATCAGCCATTAAGCCATTAAAAGGAAGAGTTCCCGCAGGATCAGATGTAATCTCAGAGTACGTTAAAGCCTGCGATGGAATTGGAGGAGCTATGCATAAAGCTATGCTTATGGCTCAAGCAATCACAGGGGTTGCTTTAGGAGGACAAGTGAAAACATTTGGGGGAAAATGTTATAATTGTGGTCAAATTGGTCATCTAAAAAAGAATTGCCTAGTCACAAATAAGCAAAATGTAACTACCCAAGTTACTACAACAACAGATAAAGGGCCACCTGGCCTATGTCCAAGATGTAAAAAGGGAAAACATTGGAGTATTCAATGTCGTTCTAAATTTGATAA